>NC_056738.1:378804129-379154129 GCF_019279795.1 Protopterus annectens | reverse complement strand
GATGATTCAGAAAACTCAGGTCCTCCAGAAGGCCCATATTCTCCTTATGAGGATTCTGATGCAGAAGACTCCATTCCTTCTGCCTCTCCTCCTGAGGAATTTTCTTTTGGGGAAACCTTACATGCTATGAGAGAGCATTTTCAATGGCAGGGCCAGGATTTTTCAGATTCAAGGAAAAGGCTAAGGACCTTTTTACATTTACCACAGCATAGGCCTTTAGCCATTCCCCCAGTACTTACAGTTGTTGATGATGCTTTCAATGATGCCTGTACTGCCCCTGACTCTTCCCCCGGCCCCTGCCAAGCCCGACAGATATTACAGGGTTCCGGACACACACTTTCACTTGTATAAGGCTCCTATTGCAGATCCTGAAACCATTTCACAGGGCCCCAAAGCTGTAGCAGCTGCCTCTGCCAAAAACCCCCCTCCCCTCTGAAAGAGAATCTAGAGCATTAGAGAGATGGGGTAAACAAGTTTATACTTCTGCTACTCTTTCGGCTAGGGCCTTAAACTGTCAATTCCACGATTCATTATCAGGAATTTTTGTTAGACCAGCTAAATAAAAAACTGTCCTCTCCTGAACCTATAGACCGTAAGTCCCTTCAGGATTTGGTACATAACACTCAGCAGGTCAGTAATCATTCCTTAAAATGCGGCTATGATGCACTGGAGGCTTCCTTTAGATCAGCTGTGACTGGAACAGTGATTAGAAGGCATTCCTGGTTAAAAGAGCAATCCTTACCAGACCATGTAAAGTCAAAGCTTCTAGATGCTCCCACGGAGAAACAAAGTTTGTTTGGTTCCCCTGCACAGCAAGTGCTAAAGAAGGTGGAAGAAAAAGCAAAATCTGTCCAAACAGTCAAGGATTTCTTACAGGTCCAGCCTCTGAGGTTTAGTAGAAATTGGCCTTCGAAGAATTGGTCCTTTCCAGACACCTCCAGAGCACAGAGAGGCAGAAATAGGCGCCCTAGAGGCAGAGGTCAATCCAGAGGTGCCTACAGGGGACGTCAGTGGCAGCCTAACAACCAGAGAAGTACTTCCACAGATTCAGCTATGACCACTCCCACAGGACAGACACAATGACTTGACTCTGATACCGCCTACCAGGGAACAACTGCAAGCACCCTTAGGCGGAAAGCTTGCCTTATTTTCCGTAAACTGGCATTACATTACAGGAGACAAATGGATTTTACAGACAATAGACAAAGGCTACTGGTTTCACTTCCACACTCTACCAAAAAAGAGAGGAATGCCAAACCTACCACCAAACCTAAAAACAAATGCTCTAGCACAAATCAACCACCTACTAAGGATGAGAGCTATAGAAAAGGTACCGCCTGTGGAACAAGGGCAAGGATTTTACTCCAGACTTTTCCTGGTACCAAGGAAAGAAAGTCAATGGAGACCTATTCTCGACCTGTCCGCTCTGAACACATATCTCATTGTTCCAAAATTCAAAATGCTGACCCTACAGCAACTTCTTTCCATGCTGGGCAAGGAGTCTTGGCTGGTGACTCTAGATCTCAAGGAGGCATACCTGCACGTCCCTATATGACCAGATTGCAGAAGATACCTCAGATTTCTTGCAAGATCAGAGCATTATCAATTCTCAGCATTGCCCTTTGGCTTATCTACTGCGCCCAGAGTATTCACAAAATGCCTGGCATCAGTAATTGCTCATTGCAGGCTTCAGGGAATTCAAATTTATCCAAACCTGGACGATTGCCTGATACAAGCGGACAACAAGACCAAATTAACAAATGATTTGGAAAAGGTTATACAACTACTGCAAGCCCTGGGATACACAGTCATCATGAAAAAGTCAAGGCTGGTACCATCCCAAAGGATAACATTCTTGGGTGCAGAACTGGACACATCAAATCAAATGGCATTTCTCACAGCAGAAAAGCAAAAGCAACTACCACTCTATTTCATGGCATTAACAACGCAGAACCAGCTTACAGCAAGGAAAGTCCTGCAAGCCCTGGGATACATGGCATCCTGCATAATATTGATTCCACATGCCAGGCTACATATGAGGAAGTTGCAATGGTACCTAAGGAATGTATGGTCTCAACACAAGCACAGTCTAGAAGCCCAGATTCCAATAATTCCATGCCTGAAACAAGAATTCGGTGGTGGGCTCAGGCCTGTCAGTTGAACAGAGGTCTGCCCTTCCACAAACCTTACCCAAGCCAGACTATCACCACGGACGCCTCAGACCTAGGCTGGGGGGCACACATGGTGGACAAGTGTATACAAGGCCTATGGACACAAGACCAGCTGAACCTACATATAAATCAAAAGAGATGCTGGCACTGAAACAGGCACTTCAGACATTCAGACCTTTTCTTCAACAAGGTCATTTGCTGATAAGGACGGACAACACCACAGTCATGTGGTATATCAACAAACAGGGAGGCACACACTCATATCCTCTATGCCGGATGGCAATGGACCTGTGGAATGTGGCCCTGAACCACAACATTCAACTACAGGCCAAATTTGTGCCAGGAAAAGAAAATTCACTAGCAGACACCTTAAGCAGAACTACCACGGATGCCCACGAATGGATGCTGCATCCAGACATCTTCAAAACCATTACAAAGAAATGGGGACTACCAGAAATAGACCTGTTCGCATCCCCACACAACCACCAATTGAGGAAATACTGCACAAGGACATACCACCCACTTGCTTGGAAGGTGGACTCCCTATCCTTCAGTTGGGAAAACCTGACAGCATATGCATTCCCACCTCTTCCTTTGATGCACAAAGTGCTACTGAAGATCAAAGAAGATCACCCAAGGATCATCCTGATAGCTCCAGACTGGCCGAGGCAGCATTGGTACTCGCTACTGAGGAGTATGTCTCGGACGCACGCATGGCCTCTACCTCTGGTTCCTTTACTGCTAACACAGAACAACTACAAGATACTACATCCAAACTTGAAAACACTGCAGCTAGCTGCTTGGAATATTACATAAAGCAGAATAACCCAGACTTATCCCAGAGGGTTAAAGACATTATCCTGGAGGCTCGCAGACCCTCCACAAGGAAGACTTATTCAGCCAAATGGAAAAGATACCTCATTTGGAGTGCAGCAAAAGGAGAAAATGTATCATTAGCAAACATAGCTAACATCCTGGAATACTTAGCAGAACTTTTCCACAATGGCCCGTCTTACTCCTCCATTAAGATTCATGCATCAGCAATTTCAGCAGAATACAACATGGATCCTCCAGTCTTCTCTCATCCTCTACTCAGGCAGTTTCTGAGAGGAATTAAGAATGTAAAGCCTCCAAGGAAGCCACCTTTGCCTACATGGGACCTTAACTTTGTGCTGGAAAAGTTAACACTTCCCCCTTTCGAACCAGCAGCAACAGCAGAATTACAGTTCTTATCTTGGAAAACTGCTTTCCTGCTTGCAATCACTTCAGCAAGAAGGGTTTCTGAATTACAGGCATTAATGGCAGTACAGCCCTTCCTTAACTTCCATCAGGATAGAGTGTCCTTGAGAACAAATCCTACTTTTATGCCAAAAGTGGTCTCCAGGGTATCATTGAACCAAGCAATCCACCTGCCAACATTCTTCCCCAACCCACAGAACAGGGGGGAAAGACTACTACATACATTGGATGTGCACAGGCAATTGCAGTATTATCTGGACAGAACCAAGACCAACAGAAAGACTGACCAGCATCTGGTAGCGTTTGCAACAGGAATGGAAGGAAAAGCAATTTCAAAACAGACATTCTCAAAATGGATAGGAAATTGCATTAGATTTTGTTACTCTTTTCATGGAAAGACAACTCCAGAAAACATCAGACCTCACTCCACAAGGGCTACAGCCACTACTACAGCTTTCCTTCGAGGAGTGGCTACCAAAGACATTTTAGAAGCTGCTACTTGGAGCTCCGTGCATACATTTGCCAAGCATTATAATCTACCTTTATACTCCAGATCCCGAGCAGGTTTTGCAACTGCTGTTTTGCAAGGGATCTTAACTACACCATAATCATCTTAGTGCCTCCACCCCAGTTTGGCTATGGTATTCTACCCATATGTTAGGACTGCAGATGCATCCTTGAAGGACATAGTACAGTTTTGTACCTACCATAAATGTAGATGTCCGAGAGGTATGCATCTGCAGTCAGGATTACCCACCCTCCTTCCCTCTGTGGTACTCCTAGGTATTTGCCCATCTTGTAGCTAGCTGGGGGAATCTATTATGGTGTATTTGTTTGTATATATGTATATACATGCTTATATTGTTTGCTCTCTACTGTTTGGAACCATTTGCATTTATCCAAATTTAGCCTTCCTAAAGGGCACCTGGCATCTGGGGCAAGAAACACTGAGGAAAATGGCGTCGGCTGATGCCTTTATACCCAATAAACAGCAGCTATGACGTCGGGTGAAGTGCGACATCAGCCGAGGCCAGACCCAGACTTTGGAATCCGGCCGACTGAAGGGCTGCCTGAGGCCAGACAACCCATATGTTAGGACTGCAGATGCATACCTCTCGGACATCTACATTTATGGTAGGTACAAAACTGTACTTACTTCCAGTTATGGGATTTTATTCTTTTTTTTGCAACAGTTTCTTTCTTCTGTTGTAGAGTTTGTTCATGGTAGAGGGCCACCAGATTGGCTTCCTTTTTTTGGAGGATAGCATCTTGGTTCTGTTAGGGATAGCATGATCCATGCACTCTTGTAAGTGCTTATAAAGTGCATTTGTGTAGGATTCAGCAGTCATACCTCTATTGTCCATCTGCATGGGTGTTGTGAAGTTTGCCACTTCTGTCTTGAGCGTGAAGTTGGCTTTGGCGAAATTTTTTACGGTGGTTTCCCTAATGGGGGGTGGGGGCTGGATGTGGATGTCTAGGCTGATTAGCTTGTGGCCGGATCTGTCCAATGAGAAATTGACCTCTGATGTGGAACACTGGTTGCCCTTGTTGGTAATGACCAGGTTTAGGATATTGCTGCCCCTGGTGGGTGTGTGGATAAGTTGATCCAAGGCATTGGAATGTATGAATTCCAGATAACGTTGAGCAAAAGAGTTGGTACATGAGTAGTTTTACAAAAAAAGGAGAGCTGGTAGTGAAGCAGAGGAGCACAAACCAAAATAGCTCCGAGCAGGAAAGAAATGCTGCTCCACACTGTCAAAACTTTTTGTAAAACAAACAAAGCTTTCAGATAAAATATCCTTCAGTGTCTTTACATATAACAAGCATAAAACCAGCATTTTTAAATACAATGTAATTACATCACATGACACAGCACACCTATCAGTAACATCAGTTAATAAAACAATTAGTATTTTACCTTAAAGGACAATCTACCATACAAGAAAATAAAAATATAAAAATATATATCATTCCTTCATATAATGTATATATAATGAATCCGTTGAACAGAGAAAGCTTGAAATTTAAACAACAGATAATAAAATAATTCTAAACGTGCTTAATTGTGACCTGTTTATTAAGACCTGAATGTCTATCAGCATCTAGACGCACTATCCATTCATATTCTTTTATGTCTATATTAATTAAATCTCCATGTCTAATAATTGGGTGTACCACATGTATAACTCAAACTAAATTGATATGTATCATCAGTTGGACTAATATGATAAGCCAAGGAATTAGTAAGTAGCTTTCTCCGAATTTCAGACTTATGCTCTATTATTCTATCTTTTAACCTTCTCACTGACTTCCCAACATAAAAACCTTGTCATAATTAGCTGAATTCATACACCCCATTAATGGTAGGAGCTTTAGCCTTCGATGTACTCCTACATACAACACTCCATCTGTTATATACCTTGCTACATGTAACAAATGTCCAGGTTTTTATGTTGGGAAGTCAGTGAGAGGGTTAAAAGATAGAATAATAGAGCATAAGTCCGAAATTCGAAGAAAGCTACTTACTAATTCCTTGGCTTATCATATTTGTCTAACTGATGATACACCTCAATTTAGTTTCAGAGTTATACATGTGGTACACCCAAATTTTAGACGTGGAGATTTAATTAATAATATAGACATGAAAGAATATGAATGGATAGTTCATCTAGAAGCGGATAGACATCCAGGTCTTAATAAACCGGTCACAATTAAGCCCATTTTTAAATTTAAACAACAGAGAATAAAATAGTTCTGTCTTTCTTTGTTCAAAGGATTCATTATAGATATATATATATATATATATATATATATATGTATATATATAGATATATATATATATCTATATATATATATATATATATAGATATATATATAGATATATATATTAAATGAAGGAATGATATATATTTTTATTTTCCTGTATGGTAGATTGTCCTTTAAGGGAAAAGACTAATTGTTTTATTAATTGACATTACTGATAGGTGTGCTGTGTTGTGATGTAATTACTTTGTATTTAAAAATGCTGGTTTTATGCTTGTTATATGTAAAGACACTGAAGAAGGATATTTTATCTGAAAGCTTTCTCTGTTTTAATAAAAGTTTTGACGGTGTGGAGCAGCATTTCTTTCTTCCTTGCAGCTGTTTTGGTTTGTGCTCTTCTACGTCAACACCAGCTGTCCTCCTTTTTTTGTGATTTGATGTTTCTACTGGTGAACTGGTGGATGTCGATTTGTTTTTACTAGCCTGCTGTACCTGAGAATGGTTCAACAACTCACTCCTTGAATGGACTTCTTACAAGGGAGAATCCACTGCTGAAACATACTAGCTTAATAGCTAGTAAGGAAGTAAGTCAAAAAGAAATGACATCTGAAAAGAATGACTTTTATACTATGGTTCAAACTTTGGAAAATAGTCAAGAATTTTAAAAAACTACAATGGCAACGTTTCAGCTTTAATGCATATATTGACTTAGGCTTTGTACCACGAGGGCTAAAAGTTTTAAATATGCCCCCTTGTGGTAATACCTATCCTGAGCTACTAAAAAAGTGGCAGGAATTGAATATAAAGTTAAGCCTAGATTATATGAGTCTTATGAATGACGTCTTAGAAAAAGAAAATGAACTGTGTGCAGAGATAAAGAGAAAGCAGTTGGTTGACTCAACAAGTTTCATTGACCGTATATCCTTATATGATGCCATGATGTGGAAGCTGGATGTATTTGACAAACAGTTGGAGTTTACCAAAAGGAAAAAGCTCCAACATGATATTAATGACTTTAGTCTTCTTCTTTCGGCTTTTTCCGGTTAGGGGTCACCACAGCGGATCACCGTTCGCTCATGATTGGCAGTGGAGTTTTATGGTGTTGGGTTGCTAGCCTGGCACCCAACCTTCCACAGAAGGCACATGGACTCATGCCTATGGCCAATTTAGTGTGTCCAATCCACCTACAGCATGTCTTTGGGATGTGGGAGGAAACTGGAGCACCCGGAGGAAACCCATGCGACCACAGGTTGGACATGCAGACTCCGCACAGAAGGCACCCCCAGCCGTGGATTGAACCGGAGAACCTCTTGCTGTAAGGCAGCAATGCTAACTGCTGCACCGACTTTAGTAATAGCCAGATATTCTCTTGTCCAAAACACTCATTTAATGAAAAAAAGTAATGTATATAGTTCTTCTAAAAAGACTTTTCGAGGCTCAGTGTATGAGCTTGACACTTTTGAATCGCAGACCAATCATCAGCGAGTGGGTGGGGCCTCATCTACTGACGACCAATCAGAGACCAACAAAGATGTTATGGAGCTGCCTATGACATCATCGTAGACTAAGGAGATTCAGGCGAGACCCGTAATGGAGTGTTTAGTCAGGCGAGACCCGTAATGGAGTGTTTAGTCAGAGAGAAAGAGCGTTTATCGACAAAACTGCCAGACTCCTCTTTTTTGGAGTTAAACCAGCGGGTAAGAATGCAATTGCTGAAAAAGTTGGTCACTCAGCAACGCTACGGCTTGGGTCAACGTTCGAAATCCACAGGGAGGGTGAGGAATGGTCCTATAACAAGAAGCAGGACCTTACAGCAATAAGAAAGAATGGTAAGCAAGCATTTCGTTTTACTTATGAATTAGTGAAACTGAAGACTGTAGCGGAACTGTTTTCGGCTTGCAATTCATCTAATAGTTGTCTTTGGATGAATAATCCTGTCAAGGACTCCGTACTTGATTTTGACATTGTTTCGAATAATTTGGGTGAATTATATTCTACGACTGAAGAGAGAACTATTGAGTTACTGAACAATGAGATGCAAATGGGTAATGATTTGTTAAGTGTGATACCTGATTTAGCTCTGGAACGTAATTTCAACAAATCTACTTGCTCTAATTTAATTTGTTGCACTGCTATAAGTTTGAATATGGGTATACCAGCAAGTGTTAGCATTGAGATGGTGAATGTAAATGCTTCTTTGAAACTAGATAATGGTAATTTAGACAAATATACTACCCGAAATCTTTCACTTGATGTTTGTGCACATTCAGTAAAGGGATGTACTTGTCCTTCGTCTGACAATGAATATATTTCTGGCCATACGAATGAACATGTTAACATGACGAAGGACCACCTGACTTCGAAATGTACTTTTAAAAGTCATAATGAAAATGATGTGTTATGTGTTAATGCAGCTGATCCAATTAAACATGCTAAAGATTCAGGGAACTATGTTCATATTTTGAATAGTCTAGGAAGGGAGAAATCTGTGATGGAAAATCGGCCGAATAACAAGTAGCCGGCTGGTGGTTTAAAACCATGTATTATAACATCTACTGAATCACAGAATTATTCAAACAATAATGTTTCAGTTTTAAATGAGAACACCTGCATAGATATGAACTCTGATATTTTAAATGTGTATGACCAGTTAAAGATTTTCCTAGAAAGAATTTTGAAAATATATCTGTGGTTAAAGAAACTAATGGGGGGTAGCTCTTGTGATTATAGTGAACCAACAGAGATGATTGTTTGCTCTGGGGGTTGTGAATTGAATGTTAATAATATGGATATGTCTGCAGAATATTTAACAGAATCCATGTTGATGAAAAGGCATAACAGTGATTGTTAAACCAAACAAAAGAGGATAGGCACCCAAAAATAAAACCTGTAATCCACACGAAGAAGGTACCTCTGAGCCGAAGATAGTACGAGGTGCTGAATTAAGCCAGTTTATTCAATAAGCAGAAATGTAGAAAACACAAACACTAAGGAATTGTCATTAATGCAATTCACAACACACGCGTTTTCGTCTCTCCACTACAAGACTTCATCAGATGACCAGTGTAACTTGTAAACCAGTAGGAATAGAACATGAACTCTTGAAATATCCAATGACATTAATATGATAGCTAACTATTACCTTTTAAAAAAAGCACATCTTAATAAACTTTTTTAAAAATATTGCACATTTTCCCAAGTTAATAAAACAATGCTTGTAAATACATTATAATACATTACATCACATAATTAAATAATTTAAAACCTATTTAAAACTTTTCTCCCTCACTTAAAAAAAAAAATAAATATATATATTATCTATATATATATAATCCTGGCATGAAGGTTAATACAATAGTACTATCTACTGGCTAAAAAGTGAATATTGCACCTCAAAATACTTAAAGCTTGGCAGATCTTAGTTTTGTCTGTTTTAATAAAAGTTTTGACAGTGTGGAGCAGCATTTTTCTTACATAGGTAGTTTTCCCAGTTAATGGTGGGGTAGTTGAAATCACCCATTATTAGGGTGTTGGGTTGTACCCTAATATTTTCCAGTATATCAAGAAATGACGCGTGGGAATCCTGGGGCATAGTGTGGGATCTGTAGCAAGTTACAATTTGGATTGTAGTCTTGCCCAGAGTTAGTTGCCCTTGGATAATCTCGGATGCATTATGCTGAGCAACTAGCCTGGAGATGTGGATATCCTTAATGAATATGGACATGCCTCCACCTTTAGTGTTTCAGTCCAGGTTAGGTGGCCGAAAGATGTGGTATGAATTATATCCTGGTAATGCAGGGGTGCTCTCTGGAGCCTTGAACCAGGTCTCTGTCACTGCACAGATGTCGATGTTCTCCATTTTAAGGACTGCCTCGAGTGAATGCATTTTGAGGTTTAGACTTATAGCATTGAGTAGCCCTCAGATTTTGCTTGCTTGTACCTCTTACGGTGGTGAATTTGTCATTTGAACCTTGCCTAAAAAGGCACTATAGGGGTGGCAAGAGCCTTAGCCAGTATCCAGAATCCCGAGGGCAACAGTTGCAGGCCATCTCTGGCAAAGCATCGTGGTCTGTCGATCATGTCATCCCAGGCAGACAGATACTGGATCCCCTTTGAATGTCACCAGAAGCTTAGACAATTGTTGAAGTCAGTCATTTTGTCCTTGTACTGTGGTGTCATTTTGGTTGATGGCAGGATGCTACTCATGGCTAGGGTCATACCTGCCTGGGCTACAAGATCGGAGAGCTCCTCCATGTCTCTTTTCATGTAGTCCAGGGAGGTATGTCTCAGGTCATTCACACCAACATCGACAATGACAGAGTCATATTTGTACTTGTTGTGGATTGACCTGAGTGTGTGCGTTATGTGGCGGATCCTGGCACCTGACAGGCAGCTGTCAGTAACTTTCTCCTTGTTTAGCTTGGTGAGTGGAACATCAGTGTGCCTGACTATACAGTCACCTATGACTAGAGTGTTGGGTACGTTGTTATGCATTTGGGCTGTGGTTGAGTGGCACGCTGAGTTTTTGGGCTGTATCATTTGGGTTGTGTTGGGGGGGTTGCATGCGTTTCTGCTTTGGAGGTCTCTGTTGCTTGAGCAGATTTTTATTGAGAGCCCCCGCGAATGTAGGTGTGTGTTTTGTGTGTGTTTTGGCGGTGTAGGTTTTGAGGGACTCTGTGATGAGTGTGGTATGGTGCAAGTGTTTACCTTCTCGTCTTGACTGTCTAGCCCAGTCTTGAGTGAAGAGAGCTTTGCTTCCAGTTTCGCTATACAAGAGCATCTCTCACAGGTTGTAGTGTTGGGTGGTAGGAGGAGAGGGTTGTCTGTGTACATGAGGCAATTGCTGCATTGCCCCAAGATGTCCAGATTCATCAGGTAGCCAGAAGAAAACACCAGGAGCTTGATCCTTAGACATGCCTGGATAGGTTCTTATTTATTAAGTACTAAAAACTGTTTTCCTGTAGACAAGTGAGGAAAGTTGAGTGCTGTAGTAATTTGTAGCTTATTTAATGCTTACAACAAGTTCTGAAAAAGTGCTGAGTGCAAAGAAACTGATTTGAGTGCTAAAACTAAAAAACTGGCTAGTTCTAAGGGAAATTTTGAAGAGCAGACTTTATGGCGCCAGGAATAGTTTAACCCTAGCTAAGTGGTGATGCATGAAGTGTATTATTTTTTTATATAACAGTAGCAAATGCGCAAACTGATTTAAGCAAATTAACCAATAAAAAGCTAAAAACTGAGCCCCGTTCCAACAGTCTTCGATCAGACAAGTTCTAACTGCACCCTCCTGCCACTAGGGTGCAGGGCAACCTTTCCAAAAAAAGATGGTCTGGATTAGTGCTCCGGTTATACACTTGAAACTCATACACAAGAAAACTTAGCAGAAATGTAAATGGATTTTCTCCCCACATCCCATTTTATTATGGTTGTAGGTATGATATCTACTAAAACCTTGGATATTTATGCTGCCTTTTTTGTCATGAGGCTGCAGTTTTGAATAAGAAATGGATGCTGCTCAGAGTACCAAACTTTTGCTGGTGGATACGAGGCTAGAACCTTACAGGTAGTGTACTCATTTTGTTTAATAAGTATATTTAATCTTGAGTGCAATAGGTGTTGCATATACATGAATTATTGTTCTATTAGACTTTAAATAATGAAAAGCCAGTAAGCCATGTATGCTGTTAACCAGAGAAAGATGAATGGCTGACTGAAAAATAAATTCACATGTACACATTTCTGTCACTATCCTTTAGCAGTGTTCTGTTTTTAACATCCTTATTGAATTATCACTTAAGACACAAGTAGACATAAATTTATATAAAAGAAAACAAACCATATTAACATATTCACAGTTACAAATATTACATGCTACATGCATTCTTCTGAACCATTATCAATCCAAAATTACATAAATTACTCAGTTCCTGTCTTCTTTTAAACCTCACTTGGCATCTAAAACATTATTCTGCATATCTCCTTACTGCAATTTCCGTTTTTTGTATGCAATTTTCTCCTACCCTTTTATTTTATTTGATTTTACTGCCAAACAAGTTAAAATACAAATGGATAAACCACAATAAAAACAAGAAAATGAACTGTATACAATCATCCATAACAAAATTTAGTATGAATTATACAAAACCATCAATATTTACCTAATAAATCTTGTAACTTCTGCCAAGCTAAATGTTTGAGTTATATTAGATGTTCTGTTGAGAATAGTTTTCATTTCTTTGTTACACACATACTTAACTAACATATAAAATTACTAAAATAATGTTCACTTTTCTAGTTCATAGTAATCACCTTTCTAGCAACGGCCAGAAGTGACCAAAGGAGAGGTACTTGTGGTTTTGGAATTACACTTGGAATAGGTACATTAAATAATATTAAGGAATCTGTAACATTGCAATTGAGCCGTTACAAAATTTCTAAAATAATTCCAAAAATGCAGTACTACTCTACATTTGATAAAAAGATTAATCTAATTAGCTTCTAAAGATTCAGCACATCTCCAACATTCTACTTCTTTTTTTTAATAAATTAGTACAATTTTATGAGGCGTTAAAAAACTTCTATGTAGATATTTCCAAATTAATAATTTCCAATAAAGTGAAGGTGTGGTGTTAACAGATTTCAAATATAATTTTTGATTATCTGGTGAGAAAATGTCCTTATTAACTTTTGTGGAATAGTCCCAAAAGGACACCTCAAATGAGAAATACTTATCTCGTAAAATCCTATATATGGTTGATATGCAAGACTTGTGCTTAGTCTCAACAGAATTGATAGAGAAAAAAATTGTACTAACTTTAGCAGAAAATTTATTTCTATATTAAGCATAATTTTTGTTTTATTATTTATGAATTGTCTTGAAGCTTGTATTGTTAACAAATTATCTTCTTTAATATTTAATAATTAAATCTTTAATCTTTAATAATGTGGCGTAAGCCACAAAACTATGGGCTAGGCTTTTAAATGCCCTCGGGCAGATAGCCTAGTATGAACCTATGAACCTATATCTGAGTAAAAGATAATTGGCCATATGTATCTTACTGCCGTCTGAAAATTGGTACCAAAATTTTAAATTGTTTTCTTTGAGTTAACATTTTGCTCAAATTAAAATATTTCAAACAGTCTGTTGTATAAGCTATAGGAAACATTAGAAACAGCAATTGTTTAGCCAAATAATTACTGTTTATCACATTTTTAAAGATAGTGAAAATAAGAAAATATTATTAATACCAGGAGTAAAGTAATGACATTTCTTGTCATTTAAACACTAATGTCTTAGAACCCAATATATTTTATCGATGCCCAAAGAAGAACTTACTTCTGCCTCATAACAACTATTTGATATACTAATTTCATGTATGTTTTTTCCAACTTGAGATATAAGAGGTGTTTTGCCAGTGTCTCACTATATTAATGATAGTAGATTTTACATATAGTTCAATATTAGGAAAGCCAATTCCATTGCCATCCCAGTTTTTGAGGATACAAAAGAAACTTGAGCAGAATTGCATTAATCTGTTTGAAAATTTTTTTTTGAGAATTAAAATCAAGGATTGTATATAATATAGGATTTTTGGTAAGATAACCATTTTATCAATGAAAACCTGTGTTCCAGAGTAAAAAAAAACATTGTATTCCAGTTATCGGTTAACTTAGTTATTATATTTATCAAAGCTAGATAATTTGAATTAACAGTATCCTTCCATGTAGGTTTTATAATAATGCCTAAATATTGGAGTTTATTTCCCCACCTGAATTTATTGTAATCTTGTAAATATATTTTTTTTTATTTATTAATAATGTTTCCATTTTTCCTTGATTACAACTTAGGCCAGAGATTTTTTTGAAGGGTTTAATTGATTCAGTAACAAAATGAAGTGAAGATTCTATGTCTCCACTTGTTAATAGTATGTCATCTGCAAATAACTGAATTTTTGAACAATAGCAGTCATTTAAGAAAAAGCCTTTTATATTAATGTCATTTCTTATGAAGGTAGCAAATGGTTCAAGTTGACAAAGCAAACAATAATGGTGACAGTAGGCAACCTTGTTCTGTTCCCTTTAATATTTGAAATGATAAACATGAGCCAATTTTAACATAAGAAAAATAATAACTTCATTATTAATTCAATAAAGACTAGGGAAAATTATATCCTCTAAGTATTTTATATAAGTATGTCCAGCTAATGGAATCAAATGCTTTATCTATGTCTAAGCTAATGATTGAGGGTTCTTTTTTGTTTTTATTTGCAATATCAAGCAAAGTTAATAATCTGATAATGTTATCTTGTACTTTCCTATATAGTATAAATCCTGTTTGATCATATTCAATTAAATTAGGCATTATATTTAATGTTTTAGCTAATATAGACATAAATATTTTGTAATCCATGTTTAACAATGAACTAGGATGATAGGAGGAATATAATTGAGAATATTTGCCCTGTTTTAAGGTAGGTATGATTAAAGAAAATTTCCAGGAGAGAGGTATATTCCTTTCATTTTTAATCTCTCAAAATTTTAATATCTTTAATGTGTTGTCTGGAATTATTTTATACATTTCTGGAATTATACATTCCTTTCCTGGAGCCTTATTCTTTGTTTTTTTTTTTTTTGCTCTTTAAATTATGTAAATGATATTGATTTATTTAAGATCATAGTTTGTTGTTTTGTTAATTTATTTTTTGATGTTACTTTTTAAAAATTTCTTTGTTAATTTATGTTCTAGAATGAGATTTTTATCATTAATTGATTTATAAGGGATTCAAAAGGCTTCAAGTATTATCTCTTAAATCAATTACTTTTTGAAGTGTTATTGACCATATGATTAATTTCATTTATATGATTCATATTGTTTAATTTTTTAGATCTAATTGCCAATCTGTGTAAGCTTTTAAGGTTAGAAGAGTATGATTGTAACTTATGTTTTTCCAAATTTATTGAAACTGTGTGATTTAATATTTCTAAATATTTCTGATTCAATGCTGTTAATTCAGAATTTGCAATCGCATCGTTAGGTTTTAGACTTTAATTTATCAATTTTAGTTTAATTCTATCAATTCTGTATCCCACTCTTTTCTTTTTAGAGGATACCAATTCTTAATTCTACCATAACGGTATGCTTTTAATGTATCCCATAGTATATCTGATACTTCTCCATCATTGTTGACCTCCAAAAACAGAGTCAACTCTTTTAAAACCCACTCTTGAAAACCTTTAATTTTTGTTATATAAGCCAGAATTCTCAGCCAAAAAATCAGATCATCAGATTTTATGCTGAATTTAAAAGTTATGGCATTATGATCAGAAAGTAGACATGAAGTTATTAAAACAGCATCTAGTTTAGAATACAGATTATTGGAAATAAAAACCTTATCTATATTTCTTTGGGTTCCAAATCTAAATGAATAATGGTTATAACTAAGGGAGTTTTCCGTTTTTAACACCTAGATATCTCTTAAATTCATTATGCTGATGAAATGGTTCAATTTTTTTGACTGAGCTGTTATCCTAGGTTTTTTACTCCTAGACATATCTTTATCAGATAAAAAACAAAGTCTCCATCTAAGATAATTTCACCCTTTACATGTAAGGCCATAGTATCTGAATATTTCTCAACCAATTTAGTTCCAAGTCCAGGTATCAAAAATGCATTGATTAACATATAACATTTCTTATTAATTTCCAGCACAACTAAACTCAACATTCCATTTTTATCATTATAAGTCTTGAGAGTTTTTGGCATAGTGTGATACTTTTTCCACAATATGAGTGCCTTCCCTTTTAGTTCTATAGCATGAGTCCAGGAAAATTTAAATAATCATTAAATGACAGTTTATCCAAGTCCTTTTTAGCAATGTGTCTCTTGTAAAAATACTATAAGTCCTTTATGCATTTTGATAAACTTAAGTAAACCAGCTCTTTTTATATTGTTATTAAGGCCATTGATAAGTGATAGACACTTGCACATTAGCAAGTAAGTAGAATATATTTAAAACATTTATAATATGATATTGTATATAGTAAATTATGATCTGCAAGGCCATGGAACATATCATGGAACTTATAAACAAACACACTGGCAACCTTCAAACACTGGACCCCATGCAGTTTGCGTTTGTGAAGGGCCAATCTTGTCTCCTGAACCCGATTGACTTCTTCGAATCAGTCTCCAGAGCCGTGGACAAGGGTAAGGTGGTCCACACAGCCTATCTGGACCTTGCCAAGGCCTTCGACACCATCCCCCACTCTGGAATCATAAATAAACTTACTATGCTGGGCATTAATTCCTACGTCACTCGATGGGTTGCCAACTAGCTTACTGACAGAACCCACATTGTAAAAGTAGCCAACTCCAAATCCAGCTCCAGACAAGTGACAAGTGGAGTACCTCTGGGTTCAGTTTTTGGACTGCTCTTGTTTGGCATCTAGTTCTCTGAAGTACAGGCCAACACTAAGGGACTCTAGTTAACAAAGTTCGCAGATGACTGCAAACTGGGAGCCATTATTGCATTCCCAAATGATGTGGACATTCTACATATAACTATGCACTACAAATTACCTGACATCTTACAACACTAGGCAAATTTACTGATAGCATGCCTTGATGTTTTAACACTTAGTGAGTCATCCTACAGTAAGAATGTTACAGTTAAGAAAGGTAATGAAATTGCAGTTATTTGCAGTTATTATTCACTTTCTACATAGAATAGCAACAGCACTATTACTCACATAAAGGTGTTTTATTTATAAACTTTGCTAGTACTCCTTGACATTTTAGACAAAAGTTTCATTTTTCTACTTTTATAAACTATAAAGGATCTTGCTTTAATAAGGAGAAGATTATTACTTCGCCACAGAAATGCAAAGTAAGCTACAAATGCAGTTTGAAGTTTGTACCTTTCATGAAAATTAGCTTACTCGCACCAATTTTATCCCACAATTTCAAAATATTTCCGAGAAGCTGCAGCATAAAGCAATTATCTACTATAGTCCTACCTCCCAACCGTACCAAATTATTCGATAAAAACTGAGTTTTGGGGTCCAAATAATGGGGTCCCATGATTCACGAGTGGCACCCCTTCATTTCCAATTTTTTCCAGCTTTGTTTTTAAATCTTTTTTTTTCTTTTGTGCTTTTGAGCTGATGTCAGCTTCGTCAGCCTGTCAGAATTGAGCTTCAAGGGACATTTCCGGCTGTTTGAACACACACTAGGTTTATTTCTGAGTTTCTGCATGAGAACGAGTAAACGAGAATGGAGTTTATGATCTGCAAGGCAAGGAGAGTTTATTTTTCTGCTAGCTAATGAGAATGGGGATGGGGAAACAAGAATGGAGTTTATGATCTGCAAGGAATGGAGAGTTAGTTTCTACATGGCAAGGAGAGTTTGTTTTTCTGCTAGCTAATGAACGGAGTTGCTGCTTGGGAAACAACTGCTGCAGAGCTCAGGTACTGTTTTCACTTAAACAGTGTGTGTGTGTGTGTGTGTGTGTGTGTGTGAGACAATGCCCCCAACTGAATACATAGGTTCATAGGAAGGTACTAGGCTATCTGCCCGAAGGCATTTATAAGCCTAGCCAGAATGTGTTTGCTTTCGTTGCCCCCTTAGATTAGTTCCCTGTGCCTCTGTCCAGTAGAGGCACTGAAGTGATCCCAGGGGTAAACTTTCTGTTTCCCATCCACTCATCAAGGTTTCTCTTGAAGAGTGTTAGTGAGGAGCTCTGCCTAATGTAGATTGGAATCTTGTTCCAAAGCATGGAAAGTGTCTGGGACAGGAATCTATCCCTCCAGCATATCCTATTTATTGTTGTGGTGAGGTTTAGATCCCTAGAGCATGTGGCTCGAGGGGATATGGTTTTCTTTAGGTGGAGCATGCCCATCAATCCTGGGTTGGACATGGCCTTGTATGTCAGGCAGAGATCACCTCTGAGTAGGTGGTATGCAACTGAGTGGAGCTGGAGTTTCTTCAGTCGAGCTGCATAGGGCATCTGTTTGAGGCCAGTGATCCTCTTGGTGAGGTACTTCTGTGGTCTTTCCAGCTGTTGCAGGTGTCTTGTAAGGTACATCCCAAATGGAGCGTTGTACTCTATGATGGGTCTGATGAGTAGAGGGGGCACAATGACCTCTTTTCCTCTGGATGCGAACCCTTTTGTGATTAGGTGGGCCACATAGAAGGATTTTCTAACCACTTTGGCAATGTGATTATCAAAGGAGAGATTACTATCTACTTGGGTCCCCAGATCCCTTATTACATCTTCTGTATTTAGGGGACTACCACCTATGTGGTAGTTTGTGGATACTTTGTTTTTTGCAAAGGGGATGGCTATGCACTTTTTGGCATTTAGCTTGAGGCCATGATTTCGACACCAGGTTTCTGTCTCAGTGAGACCCTTTTGGAGGATGTCTGTGTCAGCTGGAGAGTCAGTTTTAGCCCCTAGTTTGCAGTCGTCTGTGAACTTGGATGCCATAGTCCTTCTCTTCATGCCTGTACCTCTGAGCAGTATATGCCGAACAGTAGGGGTCCTAGGACTGAGCCCTGGGCTACACCACTTGTAACCGGTTTAGAGTCGGATCTAGCTCCCGCAACTCTCACCATGTGGGTTCTGTCCTTGAGCCAGTTGGCAACCCATCTTGTGACATAGGGGTTTATGTTCTGGCTGGTGCATTTGTCTATAATACCAGAATAAGAAATGGTGTTTAAGGCCTTTGCGAGGTCTTGGTAGTCTGTGTGTACCACTTGTCCCTTGTCTATAGCCTTGCTAACTGTCTCAAAAGAAGTCCACCAGTTTTAGGAGGCAAGATCTGCCCTTAACAAAGCCGAACTGAATAGGGTCCAGTGTTTGGAGGTTCCCAATTTCTCTGTTAATGAGTTCCATGATGAGGCACTCCATAGCCTTGCAGACCAAGCTAGTCAGGCTTATAGGGTGATAGTTCCCGGGGTCTGTTGTGGCTCCATCTGTGTGGAGCGGAATAACCGTTGCTGTGTGCAACTCTGCTGGTACGTAGCCTGTGGAGAGGCTGAGTTTCAACAGTGTGTTTAGGTGAGGGGTTAGTTAGTCTTTGAGCTCGTGTAGCACGCAGCCTGGGTCACCGTCCGGTCCCATTGATGCTGTGTTTTTGGCTTTGGAGAGAGCTGATTTAAACTGAGTGTGTGTGATTTCAGGGGCTCTCCATTCTTCTGGTATGGTTATGAGCCCTTTTTGGGGTGAAGTTTGCACTGAACCTGTCTGCCAGGATATTGGTGAGATCGGTCGGTTCAGTGTATTTTGTGCCATTCTGCATCAACTCCGAGCAGATCTAAGCATTGCCACTTAGATTCTTGACATAGCTAAAGAATGACTTGTGGTTAACTTTGAAGTCCTTGGCAGTTTTTCTTTTGAAGTAGTCTGGTGGCATGACGTACTCTGGCTCAAACCCTGTACCTTAGGTACAGGTAAAAAAAGAGCCTAAAGTCCCTAGCCACCACCACTTGTGAATTTTGCCAAATATTTTTGTTCTGTTCCTCATTAAATCTGTGGTTTTCAGGATTTTGGCATTTGAATTTTCAGACTTCATATTCTTCAGAAAATAAATGGTAACACAAAAGCTTTTATTCTAGCAATTTTCTAAGTTTATACGATCAGTATTTGAAAAGTGTCCCTATTTTGGGGCTGTATTCCCTCATTATTTGCTTTGTCCAGGTGTTTTGTGCTAAGATGTTGACTTGAGAGCTATGAGAAGTGAGAACCGAGTTCTGTATACCCCCATTATTGGCTTTGTCCGGGTTTTTTGTGCTGAGAGGTTGAGAGCTATAGTGAGAAGTCAGAACTGAATTCACTAAATGATAGCCATTTAAGTTTCAGTCTTTCTGTCATTCAGGAAACCGCTGATTTGGCTTAGTGGTGACTGTAGTACACAGGGTCCTGGGTTCAATACTTTGCAGTGAAATGCATGGTGGTAACACAACATTTTATTCAAGCAACTTTCCAAAATTATACAAGCAGTGTTTAAAATGTGTCCCTGGTTTTTGCCCCCCCCCCACATGCTGTTTATATTTATATATATATATATATATATATATATATATATATATATATATATATATATATATATATATGTGTGTGTGTGTGTGTAAAAGTAGACTCTTATCATGGAAATGTTCTGAATAGGCCAGTTTTGTCATTATTGGCTCATGCATTTTGTTTTCATTGCCTACTGGAAAAATGTTTAAACAATACATTTAAAATGCACTCTAACTTAAGTCTAGTAAGTGTGCTGTATTATACAAGGAGTAATAAAGTCAGGATGGTGCATCAAAGAACGCATGTATGGTTCTTGTTTTGTGTGCAAGAGGCCTCTGATTTAAAAACAGCCCAAAGGTAATCTTATCCACCACTGGCCAGATGCATTTTCTTTGGATGTGGTGTGGGTTTCAGTGCTGTTTCAATGAATGTGAGTTTCAAGGGCAGAGAGGTTTTAATGCCAAGTCTATTTTCATTGTGAGACAGTATTGCTTTGTTTAGCAGATATCTATTATTGTTTGTGCATTGTACTATAAAATGTAAAAATTAAATCCAAATCATTGTAGAAGTAAAGCAGTATGCACACATTAGTGTTTATGGTAAATGGGGTGAAATAGCCAGGTAATGGGACATTGGAATGGCTGCAGGGAGACTCTGGTGCTATATTTTGATTCTGTTCTTCAGTTTGTGTTTGAAAGTTGGTATCCCACAATTCCACTGGAATGGGCAGGGTTGTGTAATTATGTATGCAAATTTTATGTTAATCAGCGTACAGATTTGTACCTATTTTTCATGGGCCTTGTCCAGATTTTTGATGTTTCTAGGCTGAGAGTTATGACTATAGTATATGCAATGTATGTAATTTGCAACATTGTCAAAGGTAGGATCATCATCAACTAACATCACCAATATATATATCTGATTGATACTGCATGCCATATATGCAGTCGTAACAGTCTACAGCACTCCATAGGAACACAAAAATTGTGCTTATGTTGTCTGAAATGCAAGTTAATCACTCAAATATTATCTATTAGATTCATTCAGAAATGCAAAGATACCACATACAATGATAACACAATTACTAGTTGAACATTTTGAAAATGCATGTAAATGTTAATATGCTTATATTATTATGCATCTAGCTGTATTCAGTTGAAGGGCACCATTGCTTTCCTCAGATCAATATATCAGCTACTTACAAATAAATCAGGACATACCAAAACATAATACATTAGGGAAAATTATTATTTCCAGTTTGAAGTTATTTAAATGAAAGCACTTGTTTTATAACATTGAGTCTGTTTTTGTGTTTGGAATAAATTCTTTTTACTCTAGCTCTTCAAGCTGCTGCTACCATTGGTTAGGTTTAATTAGTATCTTATACATTATTGAAAGAGATATTAATATAAATCATGAAGTAAGGATGCCTAGATATTTTCTTGTTATCATTGCGGTATTCTAAGTGTCCTGTGCGAGTTCGAAGGTGATATGTTTCTTGGTTCCTCTACTTGCCAAGAGACAAGACTTCTCCGCAAAGCCATTTAGGATTAAAAGAAGCTTGTGATCTGTGTTTGGAGTCTTAAACAAACTTCACTAAGTTGCTGGGTGGGAAGATGATTAAGCTGATAGCTTAAACTGAAAAGGGCTTGAGATCATTTCTTTTTAAATGCTGTTTCTCAGTATATTTGGCAGTAGATGTTTTAAACATAACCAAGTTCTTTAAGTAATATCTGTCAGCTACTTGTGCTACTCCTGTATTCATAAAAAAAATCAAAATCAGTAAAAAAATGGCAATAAACTAGAAGAAAAGAAAAAATATATAAATATACATATATGCACACACACATACATTCATTCTCCTAATAAAGACCCACATATACCACACTATCATACCACACATAGACATGAACACAGCTGACAGACAAAATTATATTACTGCTTTACTACAGTTTTACCAAGACACACTGATAACAAGCCCCATTTATTTGAGGTACTTGCATTACAATACCAAAAGGAGAAAAAAGATAAATAGGATAATTACACTTGTCTCTTTTCCTTGTATGTTTATTTTATCTTATTTATGTCTCAAATAGAACATGCTGAAGCACACAGTATTTAAATATGGGTTTATATTATAAGATAAATTATTTAAATATTCAGACACCATATGGGTGACACCAAATGGTTGGATATTTAAAACCTTGCAAGTGTGAACGGAGATCACCGTAGGGAATTTTTCCCTTTACTTCAATGTAGTGTGATCTCGGCATTGGTATATTTAAGAAGCAGGGGGTGCAGGGGGACTTGCCCCCCTGCTCAGAGTGATCAAGTAGTTTTTTCTTTAATTTTTCCATTTTTTTTTTTTTTTATTTTTGTTTTGATGTTTCACAACTTTGCTCATATAGTATCGTACATATGGTGTTTGAAGGTGTGAAACTTTATTCTTATAATATAGACCCTTTAAATTTTACATGTAACATAAACTTGGATGTTTTATTCATTTTTCTCTGAACTTTTTATTTATTCCCTCTTTAACAGTCCAACCATTCTTTGTTGCATGTCTCTTTAAAGTTGGTGTTGACCAGTCCATCTCTTCAGTATCCGATAGTACATTCTTATTTGTACAAAGTCCAAGGCTTCATGAAGGGAGTTAAAATTTGTCCCCTTCAGAAAGAAAGATTTTAATTCTAGCTGGAAATAAAACTTGTGCTGTAATGTTAGACTTTTTAAAGGATTTTGTTAAATTAACGCATTAGTTTGTTCTGGAAATCACTGTTGAAGTGTAATCATTATCAAAATGAATGGTTTTCCCTTATATTTTGACAGGAGAATTTGATCAAGCAGTTCATAACACCAAATCTTTGTCGTGAGTGGAAAGAAATCTGACTATCATGATCTGGGAGTGGATGAATTACTTATTAATGAGGCTTTTTACAAAGATCGATTAGCTCTTTCAATTTGAATGAGAGAGAGACTGGCAGGTTTAAAGCCTTTGGTAGCCAGTTAATCAAGAATTGTACAATGGTATTTCCTTTCTTCTTTTCAGGCACTCCATAAATTCTTATATTATTCCTCCTTAATCTACTTTGCAAATCATCTTTTTTCTCCAAAAGTAAAGCGTTTTACTTCAGTAAAAAATCAGTATAATGCTCATTCTCAGACAAACTACCATCTACATCATTCACAGCTTCTTCAATGGAGGGTATTTGATCAGAATGTTTAATTACTTCATTAAGCAAATCTAGTTGTTGTTTTACTGTCCTGTTTTATGTTATCAGTTTTATTTCCCAGCTTGTCCATTTTGATCGAAAGTTCCTGAATGTTTGTAATGATAGAATGTAACTTTTTTTCGTCATACTCTCCTGACGTGAATTTTTTGAGTTACACATGGCCATGTCAGCTGATTGAAGAACTTCTGACAAGATTAATAAAAAAAAAATACTCCAGTACTCTTTATTTCTTCTGGATATCCACAAAATGATGATGATTGGTCACTATAAATAGGTATGAATCTTTTCTTTGACAAAAAAAAATATAATTTCCTGTCAGAATAATAGAAGAAAGGCAGAGCAGGAATTTAAAGCTGTTATCTGTTGGCATCTTCCCTCCTACACTTTTCTAAAGATCCTACTTCCAGTTCTTTTATCTCTGTTACAGTATAAACTGCTTTGAATACAGCTTGTTCAGACTTCCATTTTCTAGCAGTTTTGCTTTTCTGGCTGCCACCAGTATTAAACTTAACAAGGCCTGACTATGGCAAGGCAATTCAGATCGAGTATCCCAAATCAGAAAATCATTTCCTTAGTTGCATCCATTTTCTCACCCGATATTTCTGACAGAGTACTCTGTAGAGAATTTTGAAGTCTGCTAAAATAACCTGCCTGACATTTTATTTTCATTTTCTCCGCAAAGCGTAGTAATCTAGCATGGAAATGGGATAATAATGTAGTAGGATGTCTGTCAGAAGCATGACACTTGTTCCTGTGAGTCTTGGCTGTTCACGAAATAAAAACCACTTTCAACAAAAAATGTTAAATTCTAAAACTGGGGGGGGGGGGGGGCGCTTCACTGTCCTGCTTACCAATTATAGGAAGCTGTATATATAACTCGGATCATTGTGTTTTGGAGTATCAGAATTCTCCATGGCATGACAGCCATGGATTTGTTATACATTGCTTCACATTAGAACTTTATGTTCTGTTCTTAGGACTGAGGTTACAGTTCTTGAAATTTCAGCAAGCACCCTATGTTATCACTGAGCGAAGAACAGAACCACCCGAATGAGATTTTCGCAACTGTGCTTGTGTTATCACTGAATGAACAACAGAACCACCCTAATGAGATTTTCACAACTCTGCTTGTTTGTTTTAATGCTAGTGATGTTATAGGAAGAGTAAATTACTCATTATTACTGTGATATTTTTTTCACTCACATGTTACACGAAGTATCCAGAAAGCAGCTGTACATAATTCAACATTGTTTTGTTTCTGGTGTATTGATGGTATAGGTAATGTATCTTATGGGTTTAATGTTAAATGGCATAAGATCTAATCTGAACTCCTGCAAAGAAATAGTTACAGCGTGGCTGAATGATCATTTTTTTTCCCTTTTGTGTAGCAATTACATTTGTAGGTGGTAGATTATAGCAGGTTTTAAATATCCACATTTCGTTTTTATTTGTAACATTGTGTAAGTAAATTTTATACCTCTTTCCATTGAAATGTGTTTTACTCTGCTCAACTCCAGCTGGAATATCAGAAAGTAACTTTTTTCAGTGTAGTAGAAACAACAGCTATACATTACGAAATGTTCATATTTGGACATTTCTTCTTTTTCTTAAAAATGTAGATGTAGGAGTTCAGTAAAATGATTGTGGTTAATAAAAATCTGGTCTCTGTAAGTTGTAGACACGAGCTAGTAATCTGCCTATGGTTAATTTATTTTTAGACAAGGATGTGTTTTCCATTACTTGTAGAAGTATGTTGTTCATAATCTGCTTTTTCTCTTTTTCTAGCTTCAGCCAAGTGGCTGTCTACCTAGCCCTCTGGAACTGATGGGGAAGATCTTGATAAAAAATAAGAAGAAGCACCAGAAAACATACAATGGCAGCATTAAGAGAAGACTTGTTGAACAGGGATCTAACCCGTACAGTGACAGCTCTACCTGTGAGCCCTTCTCTCCTGGTGTTGGTAGGCAGTAAGGGGAATACCCTCTTCTTAAAGCAGCAGTGGAACAAGATTTTCCCACCAGTAGATTTTATTCCATTTATACTCAAGTCAAAAATTATCTTGCTGTTCAGAATACAGCTTGACACTTTTTTCGCACAGGTCTATGTAGTGTTTTTTGTTTCCCTGTGGGAAAATGTTGTTACCATTTCTTTTTCTATTCAACTTAAATGACATATTTGTAATGGCGGCCCTACCTGCAACTTGCCCACCAAGTAAAACTAAAAGGTGCCTGGAAATGGAGAAAAAATAGGGTTAGTTTGTATATACATGTCATACTGCTGCTTTAATGGACAAAAAAAATATATAAAATGTCATGGCGCAGAGGGTAAACCCCACCCTTGGTTGTATTTGTTTTTTTTTTTTTTTGGGAAAAAATTCTGTGTTTGGGCTTGCATGCAAAGAAGGGTGCAAATGAAACAGTAAGGCATTATGGGCTTGTTGTGGTAGGGTAAAAACCCAATGTAGGCTGCTTAGAAGACACATTGCTTCTGACTGCCAAATTAGAGGGTTTTACTCTTCCGTACCAAATATCATGAAGTGCTTTATTGCAGTTATGAAAAGGGTCATTGTAGTAAAGCACATTTCATTTTTGTTCATATTAATTTAATTGGCACGTTATTCTTTGTTCTGGCCCAAATGGAAATTAATGGTCAGTTGAGATTCGGCCCACTTGAGACCCATTTCATAATTAAGCAGTAGAGCATGACAGGTGGGTGTTATTATGCAGTAGTATCACCTGTGGAGTGTCTTTTGTTGCATTTATACAGTGGCTGTTGTTAATAGTAGCATTGTTGTCTATGTCTGATGTAGGCACATTGCTTGTGCTTATGTAATATTACCAGTTTGACTTGCGTAACTACTGTGGTATCCTAAATTTTCCTTTGCCACTGTATAATGACTGACAAATGCATGCATTTATTTAGATGTTCAGCTTCAGTTAAAGCACTTGATAGAATATGGCAAGTTCTGCCGAATGTAAAGTCCTCTTTCACTGATTTTTTTTATGTCTCTGTTAATTGGTATATTTTACAAATCTGACTGCAAAGTATGTATAGAATGTGTATAGTCTATTCTTTCTTAAACACAGCCTGTCAGTATTTTTCTTAAAGTTAATAGATACCCGTCCACTTTTTTTAATTTATTTTTTTATTTATTTTTTTACTCAGATAATGTTTTGTGTTGGTTAACATGATATGGTTAATTTAGGGTCATCTAGTAGGTGATCATGTTCTTTTTACTGTGTTTATGTGGAAAATGCAAAAATATTTCCACTTATTTACATAGTTTTATATCCTGTCAGTAGTGCCAGAGAAAAACATTTTGGATCTTCATATTTCATTTGGAAGTTCATGTGAATGAACTGCTGTACTCAGCCTTTGGAGTCACTTGGAATGTTCTTCACTGTCAGCATTTTAAGAGTCAACCATCCTGAGATTAGGTGTTAACTTTTTATAAGTGTCATCTGTTGTACAGAGTTATGATAAACTTGCTGTTGCACTTCCATTGAAATTTTGCTCCAAACTCCCCCCCCCCCCCTCCTTCCCATATTCATACCTGGCTGCTCTTTTAGAATGGAATTTATGGAATTTTGCATAATTTTTGCTTTCAACATTGTGTTACCAGTCTTTAATCTTTTTACATTTTTTTTCTTGTTGGACATTATTTTCATTTTTTTTTGCCACAAAACTTGTTCTAGGCAGTGTTTCACTAGTGATAGGTACCCTGGTTTGGCAGTTCCCATTTTTTTAATGTGTTACTATTCTGAGTAGCTTTGTGGCTAAATCTTTTTTCATGTTTTGTTATGTCTCTTTCCTCAACAACAGATGTTTGTTTGGGGTAGATTAATCAAAAGTATAAATTTTTTCAGTGGTTATTTTTTCTTACTGAATAGTGTACCTAGATATGGTGAGTAAGATGTCTAGTGGAAGGACTGTAGTCATTTGAATGAGAAACCTTAAGAGCTTTCTTGGAGAATGAGCATTCTTTTAGTGTTTTGAATCAGATGTGTACTTCTCCCCATGAAGATGGACCATACTAGTCACAAATACAGGAAAAGCTAAGGCAATCCCTTAACAGGAAACACAAGCAACAAAAATCAGTGGAAGCTGTCTGCTCTGGTGGCATAGAGGCCTTGACTACAGCACAGCCAACCCGTGTTCGATGAAAGGTTCAGTGACTGGTAGAGAAGCAGGAGAAAGATGGGCAGTACCACCCCATGAGGGAGGGCAGTCTTGTGTAAGTTTCATATACGATCCCTGGTGAGGTGTATGAGGAAAGGGTGTGTAGTTCTAATGGGTTAGGGTGGAATTCTTGACTGAACTGCAGTAGAGGTGGGATGATACATCAGCACATCTCCAATGTGCCTGCTTTGTGGATGCTACCAACAGACCATGGAAGAAGAGGAATATTGTGGTAGGGCATACTGGGGGAAAAAAATAAAACAAAGAACATAGATGACCAAGTCCCCCCCAAAATGCCATTAGGTTTCACAACCAGCCCCAACAGAAATGGAGTAAGTTAAAGTGGGATCAGAGAAGTTAGTAGACCCAGCACTAGGCAGTTAGATCATAGGATGATTTAAAAAGGGGCAAAAAAAGGCAGAGAGGCTGAGATAGATCCTAGTCAGAGTTTATAGCAGGAGGACGAAATACATATGGTTCCATATAGGATGAAAGTTTCTGATTCTGGGAATGCATTGGTCATCTGTTCCTGATCTAGGTGGATTGGAGCCTTCCCATATTGATGATGCAGATGTTCATGTTTCACTGTTGCAGTTATTACATTTGGGTTATCTGCTGCAGTAGCCCTCAGTCGGCCTGATTAACAAAGTCTTGGGTCCTACGTCGGTTGCTGTCTCTTCTTCCGTGACGTCAGGTCGTCTGGTATAAAACATGCAGCCGATGTCATTACATCAGTCTTTCTTGCCATGTAGTGCCCGAAGCAGAAGCAGTTCGCAAGTGCAGGTCGGCCGACTCCTGAAATTTTCATTTTCGAGTTTCAGAACTAAAGTCTTCAACTAAAAGCTAACTACCCCTTTGGGGAAACTTTTTCTTGCTCTAAACCGATGTCAGTAACAGTAAGTAATTGCATTTCTTTTGGAAAGCAAATACCTCATAAAGATTTTCATTCGTACTGTATTCCTTGCCTAGGCCTTGACCACGACGTACCTTGTTGTCGGTTTTCTCCCTTATTTAAACCACGAACTATCCATCGTCAGTATATTTGCGCTTCTAAATTTTTTGGTGCTCAGTTCAATTATCCTGATATGTCTTCGGTAAGCCATCCGACTACAGCCATTCCGAAAAAACGCAAAGATAAAGACAGAGACAAGCTGCCCAGTTCACCAATACTCAGTGAGGTGCTTTCGTAGCCCCTGATACCCGCTACTTCAGATTCACAGGCCTCTACTGAGACCCATTCGGAGTCTGGTATGCCGCGAAATGCTTCAGCTGTGGAACCTGCGGATGTCTCTATCTTGGATGGGTCCGTAGCCGCTGTGCAGGCACCGGCTTCTGAGGATGTATTCAGGCCTATTGACTTGCATATTAAACTGGCGCCATCTTCTTCTTCAAGGCCTAAAACTCGAACCATGCCTAGAAAACCCAGATCGCATGGTCAGGCCTCTATGCCTAAAGAACAAATGATAAGAATGACTGAAGACCTATTACTTTAATCAGGGGAAGCCAACCTTCCCCCTCTGAGACCTAGGACTGAGTTTGCTTATGATACTTCTGTCTAGGATTCTGAAATTTCTGTTTCCTCTGATGACCAGGATTTACACTTCTCTACCTATGAGGATTCTGATGCTGAGGACTCTATTCCCTCTGCTTCCCTGCCAGAGGATCTCTCTTTGGTGAAACCTTGCATACTCTCAGGGAGCTTTTTCATTGGGAAAGTCAGGATTTCTCTGATTCTAAAAAGAGGCTTAGGGATGTCTTACTCCTGCCCCAGCACAGGCCTTTAGCTATACCTCCTCTACTGGACATTGTTGATGCCTTTTCAGAATCTAGTATGGCCCCTGACTCTCTACCTCCTGCTTCCAGAAAACCTGATAGATATTGCAGGGTTCCTGACTCTCTCAAGTTCCTTTTCAAAAGTCCTACTGTGGATTCTGAAACCATTTCACAGGGACCCAAGGGCATTAAAGCTACTACTGCCAAAAATCCTACCCCTTCTGATAGAGACTCCAGGGCGCTGGAGAGATGGGGTAAGAAGGTATACACTTATGCAACTTTGGCCATTAGGGCCTTGAATTGCCAGTTTCATATGTTAAAGTGTCAGCTGCATATTATTGGATTGCTTAAACAGAAAAGGATGTTGATTCCTGATTGTGCTGAAAATAAGGATGTTAAGTTGTCAATCTCGCCTTCATTCTTGCTGGATGGGTTCTGAGCCGATCCTCGGCTCCGACTTGGCACTTGCTAAGCTCGAGAGCTAATTTTACCAGCTCGAGGCAACCCTATATCCCATGATGCAAGGCGGAGACTACCCAGATCTCATTTGCCGCTTCGCTAACGAGGTGCCTTCTTTTACCAGCTCCAGGTAAGTGACTAGATATAAGACTTTCGTCTACCCCCCTTTAAATTTATATATATATTTCTTTTTTGTTAACCTTAACGCTTACTTTAACCCTATTCCCGTTAGTGTTCCCTTTTTTTTTCGAGTTATTTATCCCCTTTCCCTAGTTTAGGCCCTAGGCCTTCCCCTCCCTAAATATTTTCCTGTCCGGGATTGCTTGTGTATGACTGTGTGTTATCCCTGTTTATTTTAAATTGTTGGATTGGGTGTTTTTGTGTGTGTGTGTTAGTGTATTGTGTTTCCTCGACACAGTTATGTCAAAGGACACTAAGGTGTCAGGCTTCAAGAAGTGTGACCCATGCTGTCAGAAGATGTCTCTGACAGACTGTCACACTTCTTGTGTTTATTGCCTGGGACCTTTGCACCTGCAGGACTCTTGTGCTATCTGTCATGCCTTCAGCCCAAGAGTCCTGCAGGAGCGAAGAAATAAGTTGATTTTAAGGGGCTTATTAAATCCTGAGAGCTCCCCGACTAAGTCGGTGCCGGGGAAGCCCTTGAAACCTATCAAGCCTTCGGCTGAGAGTTCCAAGCCGTCGGCTTCTGGTTTACCCTCACCAGGGTTGAGATCGGCTCCGGCCAGAGCCGATCCTTCCACCTTAGCAGTCTCAGTATCGGCTCCATCCGGCACCGATACTGCCCAATCTAGGCATTCAGTGTCTGCTCCGGCTGGAGCCGATGTATCCTCGGCTCCGTTGGCTCCATCGATCTCAAAAAAGAGATCTCGATCCCCTTCATTAGAGTCGATACGTTCGGCTCCGAGATCACCCCTGCTCTCGGAGCGGAGCCATTGGAGCCGTTCTTCTCTGTCGTCCAGGCTGGCTGATCACGACCTCGAGAGAGTGGTGAGTAGACTATTAAAGTCTCAGGCATTGGCCCAAATACTCCATAGCCCGTCTCAACAGACGGTAGCTGTTTCACATCCACCAAACATTCCTCCTTCGACTCTCTTACAGAGCTTGGAGCCGGAGCTCCTCGGAACCGTCACTGTTGTAGCTTCGGAGCCGATACCACCCCTTTCGGCTCCATCGTCCTCTGCTCCGATTTCCTCCTTGAGGCCTTCATTGGAGGGATCCGGGCGTCTGGTCTCTCTCGTCGGCTTTGAGGGGACGAGTGGCATCGGACCCTTGTCCGACCCCGCTCTCCCTCTCGGAGCTTCGGCGTTGGTGAGCTCGGCCCCGACATCTGCCTCGGAGCCTTCCCTCTCGGTGAGGCCTGGGGTTCCTTTCTCTTCGGAGCGGGAACTTTCTGGTCTCTCTGACGGGGAAGCCTTCGAGGTGATGAGGAGTGTACTAGCCCCTGGGCTTAGTCAACGGACAGTTCCATCAGCTCCTCCCACTACTGTGCCTGCTGACGTCTCTTCCCACTCTCTTGCTCCCGGACCCAGAGATCCAATGCCTCAGGTTTCCCCATTGGGAATATCTTCCTCTTCTGAGGCTTCTCCTGATCCGTCAGGTGAACTCCCGCGCAAGAGGACATGTAAGAGGAAACATCAAGACTCCCCTGAGTCTACTACATCTGATACTGACCTGGATGAGTCGGAGGGATCCCCAAGGTCCTCCTCTGAGGATGTCTCATTCTCAGACATCCTTGAACTCCTTAAGCAGAGGGGGAACTGGCCCTCCCTTAATCCTTCCGAGGACGAGTCAGTATACCTGGAGGCTTTCGGATCTCGACCCTCCACCTCCTGGGTGTCTCCGCCTTTCAACCCTCTTATGGAGGTAGTGGCTCGGAAGGCGTGGATGGCTCCGGATTTGGTGGAACCTATCCCTAGGAGGCCTTCAAAATTCATTATGGCCCCACCAGATGACAATATTTAACAAAGGGTGTCCCAGTTGATGCCATGGTGGTGGCTGCTGCCACCAAGAAGGAACTAGCTGATCCTCCAGTACCTGTCCATCCTCCTAACAAGGATTCTAGGACTATGGACAGGTACGGCAAGCGGATTTTTTCTTCAGCGACTTTTGCCATGAGATCGCTGAACTACTTGTGCCACTTCACCCGCCTTCAAAGAGATGTTCTTAAAGACTTGGGAGAAGTTTTACAGGATCCGTCAGCTGCTGGGTCTCGGGATAAGATTAGCTCACAGCTAGGAATCCTTAACTCCATTGTTAACTCCTCCATGCGGCTCATTTCTTATGCAGCCGATGGAGCAGTAGGCCGCAGGCACAGGAGTGGCTTTAAGGCGTCAGTCCTGGATGCGGCTTTGTAATTTTGCAGACCCCTTCAAGGCGTCCTTCACAAACTCCCCCTTTTATGGTTCGACCTTGTTCGGACCTCAAGTGAGAGACACTTTGACTAGATGCGAACAAGATGGCAAGACTCTTTCTGCCGTAGGAGTCCGTTTCTCCACCCCTTCAAGACCTTACCCCAAAGGACAGAAGGGAGGGAAAATGTGGTTCCGCAAATCTCAAGGAGTCATGCCTGATGCACAAAGTCAGTTTACCCCCAGAGGCAGAGGGGGGTAACAATAATAGATGCCGCCCTAGGGGCAGAGGGGGTTCGCAGAATCAGGGTAGCAGAGAGCCTCTTTCTGACAAACCCTTCCAGCATCCCTGAGATGTTGCCCGATTGTCCGCCTTCGGAGGCAGTCGGGAAAATTATCGCTGTACCCAATAGCCTGGCTTTCCCTTTCTCAAGACAAATGGGTACAGTCGATTATATCTGAGGGTTACAAAATTCCCTTTATTCAAACCCCAATTCAGCAAAAGGGAACCCTTCCAGACGTTCCACCCGGTCTAAGGGAACTAGCAGTACTAGAAATATCAAAACTGCTAGTAAAAAGAGCCATCCAGCCAGTCCCAGCGGACCAAATAGGATCCGGAATCTACTCAAGGTTCTTTTTAGTTCCAAAAAAGACAGGGGACTGGAGACCAATATTAGATCTGAGCAAACTAAACAAGTTTGTAAAGAAATCAAGATTCCAGATGGTCACGCTTCAGTCCATTCTACCCTTTCTGGGCAAGGACAATTGGATGTGCTCGATAGATCTTCAGGATGTGTACTATCACGTAAAACTTCACAGACGCTCCAGAAGATTTCTCCGCTTTCGGCTGGGGACCAGTCACTTCCAATTCAGAGCCCTGCCCTTTGGACTCACTACAGCCCCCAGAGTGTTCACCAAATGTATGGCAGTGGTTACGGCTCACCTGAGACGTCAAGGATTCCAGGTGTTTCCATATCTAGACGACTAGCTCCTCACTGCCACCACCAGGCATCAACTTTTCCAAGCCAGAGATTACACCATTCACATTTGCAGAGGGCTAGGAATTTCTATAAATTTCGAAAAATCTGCCTTGTCGCCTTGTCAATCTATTACTTTTATAGGTGAAAAATTGGACACCGTACAACTTTCAGCACAGTTAACAGACCAAAGGATCTTGGACATTCAAAGACACATCCAGGTGATTCTTCTAAGCAACAAAATTCAGGCCAGATTTGCTCTGAAGGTATTGGGTCTTATGGCGGCCGCCATAACACTTCTTCCCCTTGCCCGCTTTTACATGCGTCTTCTACAATGGATGCTATTCACCCAATGGTCTTTTCAACAACTTCCCATGCGTCACGAGATCATAGTAACTCCAACTTGCAAAAGGCATCTGACTTGGTGGATATCGTCCCCTCAAGTACATCAGGGCAGACCTTTTGTTCCTCTTGCCCCGGTTGCCACGGTTACATCGGACGCCTCCCTGATCGGGTGGGGGGGGGGCATTATCAGGGCAGAATGGTCCATGGCACTTGGCAACCTTTCGAATACCATCTGCACATAAATGTCCTGGAGATGAGAGCGGTGCTTTTAACGTTGCAAGCCCTCAACGACTCTCTTCCCCTGGGAACTATTGCAATCCAAACGGACAATATGTCCGTAGTGTGGTATATCAACAAACAGGGTGGAACCAAGTCCTATCCACTGTGTCGAGAGGCTCTCAGACTTAGGCAATGGGCGAGCTCTTCTCACCGGTTTCTGATAGCAACGCATATCCCCGGGAAATCCAACATCATAGCGGACAGTTTGAGCAGAGCTATTCTCATGCCTCACGAGTGGTCTCTCAAACAATCAGTGACGGAAGAGATTTTTCAGAAGTGGGGCCTTCCTTGCTGCGACCTTTTTGCTACACCTCAAAACAGCAAATGCCCAGACTTCTTCTCTCTCTTCCCCTTTCCAGGCCTTCCCCCCAGAGACGCTCTAACCCAAGATTGGCCCCGGGGACTTCTTTATGCTTTTCCCCCTTTTCCGCTGATACCTCAGCTAATTCAGAAAGCAACCGCTTTGAGAGCCAAGTTGATTCTCATTGCCCCTTATTGGCCTCGACAGATATGGTTTCCGTACCTACATCATTATCTCTTGGTACAGCCATGGCATCTGGACCCGGTTCCAGATCTTCTGACCCACCAGTCGGGTCAACTGCACCAATCCATACCTTCTCTCAACCTCACTGCTTGGTTGCTCCACTTCCATCCTTAGCCAGGCTTCCTATGATTTCTAATCATGTCCGGGATATCATAGTAGCTTCCCTAAAATCTTCTTCCAGAAAGATTTACACTAGTAAATAGTGACGTTTCTCTTTCTGGGCAAAAGCTAGGAACATAGACCCCTATACTGCTCCAATTCATTCGGTATTGGACTTCCTAGCTGAGATTTTCATTCAGGAGCCTCTTCTTCCACAGTGAAAGTTCAACTGGCAGCCATTTCAAATTTTCATATAGGCCTTTTGGACCACAACATTATGTCACATAAACTTTGCAAGGCATTGCTTCGAGGTATCTTTTTACTGAAACCTCTGATTAGAGACCCCCCACCACAGTGGGATCTAAATTTAATTTTAACATCCTTGATTCTTCCCCCTTTCGAACCTGCAGCTTGCCTGTTCATTGAAATCTTGGAAGACAATTTTTCTTGTCGCCATTACTTCTGCCAGGAGAGTATCTGAGCTTCATGCTCTCTGCATTCGTCCTCCCTATTTAATATTTCACAAAGATAGGGTATATCTAAGGACTAATCTGTCTTTCTTACCAAAAGTGGCATCGCAGACGAACCTAAATCAATCCATTGATCTTCCAGTGTTTTTCCCGAATTATTCTGATAGAGCGGAACAAAAGTTACATTGTCTTGCTGTTCACCGCCACCTCAGATATTATCTGGACAAAACTAAACTTTTTAGGAAATCTGATCAACTGTTTCTATCCTATGCAGAGAACAAGAAAGGCCTTCCAGTTTCCAAGGTAACTTTATCTAGATGGCTGTCTTCTGTGATCACTTACATTTATCAGTTCAGAGGCAAAGAGTTGATTTCTAAGCCAAAAGCCCATTCTACCAGAGCTCTAGCTACATCTACAGCTTTTCAAGCTAGACTTCCAATAGACACTATTTGTGCAGCAGCCACATGGGCCTCTCCTCATGCCTTTGTTTCACATTACAAATTAGACTTGGCCTCCAGAGACAGAGCGAATTTTGGTTCCACCGTTCTCAAGAGTCTGTTCCATTGAGCCACCCAGGATAGAGGTGCTAGGGACGTGGTCCCATCCAGCAAGAATGAAGGCGAGATTGACAACTTAACATTTAGAAGTTATGTACCTACCATAACGTTCCATGTTAGTTGTCTTCTCTCGCCTTCTTTCTTGCCCGCCTCCATCCCCTAGCCTGGTCAGACCGGGAAGATTATGCATCTTCTATTAAGAGGTTATTCCCTTTTCTAGCTGTTCAACTTCTAGTGTCACTAGATTAGGTTGATCCTTTCTAGAGGATTATGATGTTATTTAGTATTGTTTTTTCTTCCTCCTCTTCAGTTGGAAGAAAATATTACTATTTCTTTAGCTACCAAACGAGATCTGGGTAGTCTCCGCCTTGCATCATGGGATATAGGGTTGCCTCGAGCTGGTAAAATTAGCTCTCGAGCTTAGCAAGTGCCGAGTCGGAGCCGAGGATCGGCTCCGAACCCATCCAGCACGAAAGAAGGCGAGAGAAGACAACTAACATGGAACGTTATGGTAGGTACATAACTTCTAAATTTACAGAATTTTATGCATTCTGCTGAACAAGTTGGTAAACATGCATTGCAATGTGGTTTTGATTCAGTAGAGGCATCTTGCAGGGCTGTGGTAACTGGGTCTGTACTTAGAAGGCATGCTTGGCTTAAGGAGCAATCCTTGCCAGATCATGTTAAAGCAAAATTACTGGATGCTCCCTTAAATCAGGGCCACCTGTTTGGCAAAAAGGCAGAAGTTCTTAAAAAAAATGGAGGAAAAAGCTAAATCTGTGCAAACTGTTAAATACTTTTTACAAGTATAACCTCCAAGATTTAGTAGCCATTGGCCTTCTAAGAACTGGCCCTTTCTTGCCTCTTCCAGACCTTCTCAGTCCAAACCCAGATCCAGCAGAGCACCCAGGCTTCGATCCCAGGGGACGCACAGGACTAAGCAGTGGGGGGCCTCCACTTAAAAATTTGGGAGTAATAAAACTCCCCCCTATGGTAAACTGTCTCAATGACTTCTTTTTAAAACTTCCAAGCCCTTCTCAACTGACTGCCCCTTTGGGGGGAAAGATTGCACTTCATGCAAAGAACTGGGAACTCATTACCCAGGGCAAATGGGTTTTAAATATAGTGTCCTAAGGATACATATTTCACTTCCGCACATCACCAACTCCAAGCGGTTGGCCGGCTCTACCTCTAAAGCAGTGGGCAGAGGCCCAAAAGCAAGTAACTGTCTCTGTTAAGCATAGGGGTTATTCAGTTGGTACCAGAAGAGGAAAAGGGACAAGGTTTCTACTCTAGATTTTTCCTGGTACCCAAAAAAGACACTTCATGGCGTTCTATCCTGGACCTGCCTACTCTAAACACCTTTTTGGTGATTCCAAAATTCAAGATGCTGACTCTTCACCAGTTGCTTTCTATGCTAAGCAAAGATGCCTGGTTGGCAACACTAAATTTAAAGGAAGCATACCTGCACATCCCAATCAGGGAATCTTGCCGAAGATACCTATGCTTCAAAGCAAGCTACACACGTTATCAGTTCTCTGCACTGCCCTTTGGCTTATCTACTACGCCCAGGGTATTCACAAAGTGCCTAGCTCCAGTCATTGCATTTTGCAGGCAAAGAAATATTCAAATATACCAATACCTGGACGATTGTCTAATTCAGGCAGAAAACCAGGACATACTTTTGAATCATCTGGCTTTTGTACAGAGAGTGCTAACTTGTCTGGGGTACACCATAAACGAAAAGAAATCACACCTGGTACCCTGTCAACAAATTATATTCTTGGGAGCAAGCTTGAATACAACTTCCCAGATGGCTTTCCTCATGCCAGAGAAACAAATTCACTTGACAACCTACTTCAAACAAGTGGTCACAAAAACCCTGCTGTCTGCAAGACAAATACTACAAGCCTTAGGGTTCATGGCCTCCTGCTTTCTTCTAATTCAATATGCAAGACTGCATATGAGGAAACTACAATGGTATCTAAAAAGCCTATGGTGTCATCATTCTCAGGATCTAGAAGCAATGATTCCTATCATTCCTTGTGTACGCCTAGAGTTCCTTTGTTGGGCAGAGGCCTGCCACCAAAACAAGGGACTACCCTTCACACTACCCCCTGCTGTCCAAACCCTAACAACAGATGCAGCAGACTATGCATGGGGGGCGCACCTGACAGGGAAGTGCATTCAGGGCAAATGGAACCCAAGTCAAATGAACCTTCACATCAAGAAATGTTAGCTGTACAGAATACTCTGACAGCCTTCAAGGACCACATTCTTCCAGGACAATTAATGGTAAAGACAGACAACACCACTGTTATATGGTACATAAACAAGCAGGGGGGGTACACATTCTTACACCCTCTGCAGACTAGCCATGGCATTGTGGAACACAGCCTTGAGCTACCAAGTACATCTACAAGCTCAATTCCTGCCAGGAAAACTAAATACACTGGCAGATGGATAAGTAGAACCCTCATGGGCCCACACGAGTGGAAACTGGAACCAAGGATTTTCAACATGTTGACAAGCAAATGGGGGAGCCCAGATGTAAAAAAATAAATAAATAAATAAAAAATAAAAGGACAACTAATTCTCTGTATACACATAGCAAAGTATGTAAGGAATTCAAAAGATTCCTGTTTTTTGTGATCGATCGGATACCTGACAACAATATTAATGAAGGTGATGTGAATATACTCCTAGAAGCTAAGGAGTGTAAATGGCAGTTAAGGTTAAATTCATGTGTTAAACCAGGAATAAGTGAGCACATATCGATTACTAGTTATCTGAAAATGAAATATTACATTATATAACACACTGACATTTTAAGATATGTGTATATTGCTCCAAGTTCTTAATATAGAGAATAGATATGAAGTTTTTTGAGGTAAAATAGTATGTATTAATATTTATAAACAAATATATATCAATTGTTAGTTATACAAAATTGAATTTATACATTATTTAATAATGAGATATTTATTATAGTATTTAAATATATGTTTAGTTATTTTTAAATAAATGAATTTACATATTTAACAATTAGATATTTATTTTAGTATTTAAACATACGCGGAGAATTTGAATAGTGCATTTCGCAATTTCAATTTATTTATGACATTTAAAAGGAAATAAGTGGTGGAAAGTAACAGCATGTGTTTTAATATGAATTTTTGAGAAGTAAAGCATCTATTTATGTATTGGTATTTTTTGAAACGAATCAAATATACAAGGTTAATGTTTGTTATACTATATGAAGAGTAATGCTTACTACAAGTGAATATTTAATTATTTAATTGCTTAATGGTTAAATTGACAGAAAAACCGGATGTGCTAATGGATTTGTATATAAAGGGTAGTTGCTGTTTTTTAAGATGCAACTCTGATGAAACCACTATGCAGATGGGTGAAAGCGCTCAGTTATATTTTATAACAAAATAAACGCAGATTTCATTTTTAACATATTCGTTCATTGTGTTTTTGCTTCATTCAGCTGGCGTTTTACTTTTGGTTTACTAGTGTTCAGTATTTCAGTTGTTTCTTTTGTTTTATTTGGAGCCCAGATGTAGACCTGTTTGCCTCCCCCCAGAACTATTAATTGGAAAAATTGTGTGCAAGGACTCTCCACAGACAAGCTTGTAAAGTGGATGCTCTGTCCTTCAGCTGGAAAAACCTATCAGTTTATGCCTTTCCTCCTCTTCCTCTGCTTTCCAAAGTACTACTAAAGATCACACAAGACAAACCAAGGATGATTTTGATTGCACCAGCCTGGCTACGCTAACGCTGGTACCCCCTCCTGTGCAGTGTGTCACTGTTGGGCCCCTGGCATCTGCCTCAGACTTCCACCCTGCTGGCTCAGCAGGAGAACGAGATTCTGCACCCTCAACTTCAAACACTGAACCTAGCAGCCTGGCTAATTACCTAAGCTCTCCTTTACCATCCCTCAGTAAACCAGTGATGGATGTCATTTTAGATGCAAGGAGGCATAGTACTAGAAAATCTTATGCTGAAAAATGGAAATTATTCTGTGCCTGGAACCAATCTCAAGGGATGAGCACAGCAGTGCCCAACTTACCTCAGATTTTACAGTACTTAACTGAGATGCTTCACAAGGACCTGACTTTTTCCTCAATAAAAATTCACGCCTCAGCCATTTCAGCTCATTATAATACAGAACATCCCCTCTTCCCTCTTCCACTGCTCAAGCAGTTCTTTACAGGGGCCAAAAATTTAAGACCACCCAGGAGAGCTCCAACTCTAGCCTGGAACCTTAACTTTGTATTGGAGAAACTCACCCTTCCTCCTTTCGAGCCAGCTGCTACTGCAGATTTAAAATTCCTTTCTTGGAAAACAGCTTCCCTTTCAGCCATCACTTCAGCCCTTATGGCAGTGGAGCCTTTCATCATCTTTCATGCGAACAGGGTGTCCCTCAGGACCAATCCCTCTTTCAAGCCAAAGGTGGTATCCAGTGTGGCCTTTAATCAGTCCATTCATTTGCCTACCTTTTTTCCTAATCCACAGAACAAAGGGGAACTGATACTGCACTCCTTAGATGTGCACAGACAACTTAGATTGTACTTGGACAGGTCTAAACCTCAAAGGAAATCTGAATAACTGCTGATGGCATTTGCTGCAGGGACAGAGTGGAAGGTTATTTCAAAGCGAACCATCTCCAAATGGATAGGCCATTGCATTCACTTCTGCTATAAGCACCATGGAAAATCTATCCCACAGGGAATCAGATCCCACTCAACCAGGGCTGCATCTACCTCTACAGCCTTTCTCAGAGGCGTACCTACCGAGGACATCCTAGAAGCTGCTACCTGGAATTCTGTACATGCTTTCACCAAGCATTACCATTTGCCAATTTTCTCTAAATCCAGGGCTGGCTTTGCCACTACAATTTTGCAGGGCCTTATAGCTGGTCTTAATGCTGTCTAAATTCCTCCTCCCATCCTTAGCTTTGGGAATCTACCCAAATGTAATGACTGCAGCAGTGAAACACGAATAACATAGTTCTGTTGTGTACACTTACCATAAATGTAAATGTTAGAGTGTATTCACTGTTGCAGTCCTGGTTACCCTCCCTCTAGCCCCCTGACTTCGTTTTGCTATACCTCTTCTCTCCTTTTCAATGCTTAAAAGCTTTTTGGTGTATTTGCTTTTTTGTTTGCAGTATAACCTTGTATATTTATAGATTTGATTGCTTCCCATTAGGGGGGGAACCTGACATCTGGGGCAAGAAAAACTGATGTAATGCATGTTTTTTATACCCCTGACGACCTGATGTCACGGAAGAAGAGATAGCAACCGACATAGGACCCCAAGACTTTGTTAATCAGGCTGACTGAGGGCTACTGCAAGCAGATAACCCAAATGTAGTGACTGCAACAGTGAATACACTTTGAACATCTACATTTATGGTAAGTGTACACAACTGTATTTTGTGACACTTCTTTGGAAGGAGACCATGAGACAGTTGGTCTGAAGGAAAGCCAAACCCTCATGAATTTACCAATTGTACTACAGCTGGACTTTGTTTACCTGACATCAGCAGTGGGGTGCGCCCTTCTTTCAGGTGGATATGAGGGAAGTCACCACACATTAGCATATTATGCCATTTTAATAGATTTATTTTTTAATGCTGCTTTGGCTTCAGTTTTTATTTATTTATTTTATTTTATTTTACATTTGTTAACAGGGGGTGTCTGTGTCTGACTGAGCCGAAAAAGCCCTTTTTGAGCAGAGGCCTGGGGAGAAAAGCTCCACTCAGAAAAATAATTACCGATACATTTAGATATTCAGACATCATCAGTATACGCACAAATTACAATAGACATCTTTTTACAGTGGTATGCAGCACATCAACAGTTTAGTGGAGAGAAGAAACAAGAAAACATTAATTAGGATCATTTAGGTATCTGACTATAACTGCAGGGCTTCTTTTCATACTGAGCCTGCTTAGCAGATGCCTATTTTCCTGCAGCTCCAGCTCATTTTTATGACTGTAAGTTTGCTAGAAAATATGCATTTGCATAGAAAAAATGCATGCCATGGTTTGTACAACTCAGTTCTGTCATCCTGGGGATCACTCTTGTATTGAAAAGGCAGACCCTGCCCCAAAAGGAGTTAAGGAATTTTGTTTATAGTAACTACATCATCTGTTCTGTAGCCTATTATATCAGCAACAGTGGCATTAATTCTTGAAGTTCTCTGGAAGACATCTCATTGGGGGCGTAAGTAAGTCTCAAGAGGGGGCACTTTAAGTAGGACATTAAAGAATGCTGTACTGCGCCAAAAATGCATTTAGGGCTCAGAGAATTGTGGAATGCACACCTTTTGCCATTAGTGGTGCAAGTGTTTGTAGATATTTTTGACAGAGCCTGTTTGAAATTCCCCGCCAGAAGACATCCCCTCTGGGGGAGTCTGTAAGTAGGGTGTTAGAGTCTCGTAAGCTTCTTGCGAAAGACATGATGAGGGAACTTCCCACTCTGAGGGGCAGCCATCAGTGAAGAATAAGACCAAGAAGCCAAGACCGGAATCTTCTGCTGTTCACCCTCCACCGGATATCTCTTCTGTGGCAAGTGAATGCCTGAAGGTTTCTCCGGATTTATCATTGGAGTCCTCTACCAAGACTGGGTCGGAGCCCGGTGGGGATCTGACTCTAAGCACATCAGAGAAAGCACTGCAGATGTCTGTTTCAGATGTTTAGAGGGAACCACGGCTGATTATCTCTGAGGGGCCTAGGGATGTTTCTCAAATATTAGTCAGAGAAGAAGTATCTTCTACCATTATTGAATGCTGTCCTGAGTGGCAGATGTCCCGTTGAAGAAAAAGCAGAAGACGAAACATATTACTCCTGCTCCTAAGGATCCACAGAGTGAATGGCAGGCCTTCACTCAGGGCCTGTTTAGTGCTTTAATGGCATTGAAACCTCTTCGGGGAGTTTCTGTTCCAGCCCCCCCCCCCCGGTCCACTACTCCCCTAAAAAGTTGCAGGGAACAGGATTCCTCTGAGATGGAGCTGAATTCAGATGAGTAATCCCTTGCTTACTCTTCTCAAATTCCTTCTCCTTTGGACTATGGATGAGAGGAAGAGGAATCTACCATCCCTGATACTGCTTTGAAGAGATTTTTTTGGGGACATGATCTTCAGTATGATGGAGTTCTTCAAATGGAATTGTTTTCAAGGTTCATAAGTGATGATACTAGTTGCTGCAGATCGATTCTCTTAAACTTGTTGCTGTGCCTCCTGTTTTGGCTGCCTTGTTGGATGCATTTTTTAGTGCTTCTAAGGCTCCAGACTCAGCCTCCTGCTCCCAAGAAACCTGATAAGATTCCATAGGGTGCCTGAGAACTGTAAATATTTGTGCAAGTGTCCTTCTGCTGATCCCTCAGTGGTGTCTGTAGCTTCTGACAAGCCCTCTCAATTGCTTTCTTCTCCCAAGTTACTGCCCTCTGATAAAAATAGGAGGACCTTGGAAAGGTTAGACAAGAAGGTTTATACCTTTGCTATCTTGGCTTTTAGGGCTGTTATCAGACCTATGTGTCCAGGTATTTGTTGGCTGTCCTATCCCAGGCCTGTCATGTTATTTCTGATCTTTCAGACTCTTGAGGGTAACACTTGTTCCCTTTCCCTTTTATGGACTTCCTCCCAGGTGGCTCATCATTCCATCAAGTGTAGTTATGATGCAGCAGATGCTTCTTCTAGGGCTGCTGCTTTTGGGTCATTGATGAGGAGGAATTATTTGTTTTGGCTTCAACCTTTGCCTGCTGATGTTAGGGTTAAGTTGATGGATGGATGTCTTGGTAATAAACTTGTTTTGTGAAGCTGCTGCTGCTATGTTTGTCCCTTCAGGATAAGGTCAAGGCTTTACAGGAATTTAAAGATGTACTTGTTTCTCCTGTGCTTAAATTTCAGAGAAACTACCCCAATAAGCTAGCCTTTGTTGGCAGGCAAACTCGCCCTCCTCTTAAGGGTAAAAAGGGTGTCAAACTGGCTCCTCTTGCTAAGGCTACTCAGACTTCTTTTCCTCAGAAGTCTCCTTTTCCAGATAAACCAGGTGCTGTCTGAGTATCATATTCTTTGTAGCCACTTTCCTCTTTCTCTCCCTGTTTGGCTACAGATTACTCAGGATTCTGGATCCTGTGCATTATTCACCAGGAGTATTTCATGGTTTGGAAATCCCTTCCCCTTTTGTGGTATTCCTCAACCCCGTCAGGAACAGCTGTCCTTCTTTCCAGAGGCACTTCAAGATCTTTTGACTAAGGGTACTATTCAGGATCTGCCTGTGTCCCAAAGGGGGGGACGGGGTTTTACTCCAAGATGTTTCTAGTACCAAAATAAGAGGGTACTTGGAGACCATTTCTAGACCTGTCTCATCTAAATATTTTTCTGAAGGTGCCCTCCTTTCGAATTTTGTTTCTTCAGACTTTGTTCCCTCTTTTGCTTCCTCAGGCTTATATTGTGTCTCTGCATCTCAAGGATGCTTATCTCCATATCTCGATCCATCACCTTTTCAGGAAGTTTTTACATTTCTCTGTTGCTTCCTGGCAGTTTCAGTTCTGTGCTTCGCCCTTGGCCTTTCTACTGCCCCAAGGGTATTCACCAAATGCCACACTCCTGTGATTGTTGTTCTCAGGATAACAGGGGATCCAAGTATTTCCTTAGTTGGATGAGCTTCTATTTCAGGCATCTCCAGGAATCCTGTTGCAAAAATCTTCATTTAGCCATTTCTCTTCTGCAAAGTCTGAGGTTCACAATAAACTTCAAAAAGTCTTTTCTGAGTCCTTTTCAAGACCACATTTTTCTGGGGTGCAGGATATGTGCCTATGTTGGCATCCCTGCTTCCTCCCAAGGCCTTAACACTCATTTCCTTCTTTCAAACTCTTCTTCTGGCCTCTTTAGCAGCCAGAAAATTTCTGAGTGCTCTACGGTTCATGGCCTCCACAATTCCTATGCTCCCTTTGGCTAAACCCAACATGAGAAAGTTTGTGGTTTCTGAAGTCAGTTTGGCTTCAACATGTGCATCTCCTAGAATTTGTAGTTCATTTTCTACCTTGTCTCGAGAAGGAAATTTACTGGTGGATCCAGCAGTTTTCTAAATTCAGGGCTCTCTTTTCATCCCCCTCTTCCCACTCAGGAGCTGTTCACAGATGCTTCAGATGTGGGATAGGGAGCAACTTTTGGCTTCATAAAGGTGCAAAGAGTGTGGTCACCTCTTCAACAGAAAGAGTGCATCATTGTCAGAGATGAGCGCTCTTTTTCTGGCTCTTCAGGCTTTTCATACTCTCGTCTGCCATGACCTCTCAAGGTATTTACAGATAATACCACAGTGATGTAGTATATAAACAAACAAGGGGGGGGGGGCATCATCTCATCTTTGCCGATTGCCACTTCTAGTGTAGGATCTTTCTCTCCAATATCAAGTGACTCTTCTGGCAGCTTACATTCCCTCCGGTCAAAACATTGTGGCAGACACTCTGAGCAGATCCTTAACTCAGTCCCATGAATGGATACTGGAGGGTGCTCCTCAATTAGATCTTTTTGCCTCCTCTCTGAACAGACAACTTCTTCTATTTTGTGCCAGAGTCCCAGGTCCTCTCATTTGGAAGGTGGACGCCCTGCTGTTTTCTTGGAAGGGGATGTTTCTTTACACTTTCCCTCCCCTTCCCCTCATTCCAAAAGTCCTGTTCAAAATTCACCAGGATTCTCCCAAAATCTTGGTGACTTTCTTTTGGCCAAGACAGCATTGTATGTCCTATTCTAATGTTGCAGTATTCTTTACATGAGAGAATCCTCCACCAAGGGTGACCCAACATCCGGCCAGTATGCAAGGGCTTTTAAGTCCTGCTGATACATGATATCACACAAGTGTCCTAGGCAAACATTGGCCATAAAAGCAACGTCTGCACATACAATCCTCAGAACTTCTCTGCTGCAGTCCAAACGCAGTTTTTGATCGTTCGATCTGTTTAACCGACTTGTTTGCTGCTGGTCCAGTTTTCAGGTAAGTCCCTGGTTGGGGGGGGGGGGGGTTCTTGTTTCTCTTGCTACTGCTTTCTGTTGTGAGGGTTTCATGTTATCCAGGGAAGGCAAGTGCCAATGTAGGAGACAGATTACATACTAGGATAGTCACGACCTGTGTCTCTCTTGTTTGGGGCCTATGCAAAACCATACATCTTACTCTATTTGCCAGACCTTCATCCCTAAGACCCTACATTGCCGTCTTTCATCCCTTAAGATTTATTTAGAAAATCAGTGACTGAAGCACTTGGCTATGGACATTATGGAGGGTACATGTGGGACTTTTATCGAGCCTTTGTTGAAGAGGAAGGCCAAGAAGCTGAGTCTGAATCTTCAACTGTGCCTTCTACCTCTGATGTCTCTCTTGAGGCTGATGGAGACACTGAGATCTGCCCAGATGTTGGCTTGGGTTCTTTGGCAGGTACCACAACAGACAGCATCAAGGAATCTGCCTTAGGCATGTCCTCTGAGGCCATGCAGATGTCCTCATCAGACAGTCATGGGGAACCAAGGCTTGTTATTTCAGAAACCTCTAGGGGAGTTTCTCAGATACTAGTTAGGGAGGATGCTCCTATTGACTGCTGACCTACATCGGGTCTCTTCACTTATCAGACTGATGTGTAGTTAAAAAAGAGGCAGAAAAGCAAGCACATTTGTGCACTTAAGACTCCGCAATCTGAAACTTTTTCTCAAGGCTTGCTTAATGCAGTCATGGCTCTTAAGCCTCCTTCAGCTGATCCTCCTCCTCCTTTAACTTCTTCCCCACGCAAGAGAGTTGGGTATTGGAATCATCTGAGGATGAGTGTTCATCTGAGGGTGAATCCTTGGCCTAAGTACCAGAAGAGTGTAAATTTCTGTACAGATGTTCAGCAGATCCTGTAGTGGTTTCCATTGCTTCTGACAAAACTTCCAGACTATTGCCATCCATTAAGCTTTTCCCTCCTGATAAGGAGAGCAAGACTGTGGAAAGAATAGGGTAAAAAGTTTATACTTCTGCCACCTTAGCTTTCCGTGCTATAAATTACCAAACCCATATGACCTAATATGCTTCGGCTCTTCTTTCTCAAGCCTGTCAAGTAGCTTCTCTTCTCCCAGATTCTGATGTTTAAACTCGGCTGATGTCTCTCTTAGAAGATTCTTCTCAGGTAGCTCACTACTCCACTGCATTAAATGCATCTGTGATGTAGCAGAAGGATCTTCCAGGGCAGCTACATCTGAATCTGTTTTTAGGAGGTATTCTGGTTGAGAATTCAATCACTTCCAGATGATATCAAAGTAAAGTTAATGGATGCTCCTTTAGACAATAGTGCTTTGCTTGGGGCTGCAGCTTAGTGTAAATCTTTGCAGGAGAAAGGTAAGGAACTAGAGGACTTAAACATATCTTTGTTTCGCCTCTTCTCAAATTTCAGAGGAATTATCCCTCAAAAGACTACTTTTGTTAGAAAACAATGTCACCTGCCCACTTCTAAAAGTAAAAAGGGAAGTACGAAAGCTCCTCAGTCTAAGCCCTGTCAGCCATTTCCTGCCCAGAAGCAGCCTTTTCCATACAAGATAAGGTAGTCTGACTACCACACTCATCTCAGTCTTATTCCTCTTTCTGTCTTTCCCTTTCAGTTTGGGAAATTATTACTCAAGACTCATGGGTTCTTCCTGTTATCAAACAAGGGTACTTCATGGTCTGGAAAACTCGTCCCTCTATTCATGGGCGTTCCTCAACCACGTCAAGACCAACTGCATCTATTTCCACAGGTGTTTCAGGAGTTGCTACATCAGAAACAATTCAAGAAATTCCTGTGCTCCTCAGAAAAAGAGGGTTTTACTCCAGGATGTTTCTTGTACCCAGAAAAGACGGCCCATGGAGTCCCATTCTGGATCTTTCTCACCTCAATACTTTTCTGAAAGTTCCTGCCTTCTGCATGCTGTCCTTGCAAATCTTGTTTCCTCTTATTCTTGTAACCACTTCAAAAACAAAAAACAGAAACAAACTGAAGAAACAGCAGCACACTAAAAGTACTTACTGAGGACAATAAAATAATCGTGTAATGAGCGCTTTTGTCTTTTAATAAAAAACTGCCTCAGATAAAAGCTGACTTGTAACATAAAACCATTTAAATACATGCAAACCCATACCATGCTTTCAATGAGATTTAAAACAAAAAGATCATATGACAGCCGAGCCTCATTCAAATGACAACCCCCTTAGGAATGGAAGTTTATCATTGTAAGAAAACGTATGAAATACATATTAAAATAGATTACTTTAAAAGTAGCATTGGAAGAAACATAAACTTGCAAAAATGATTAATTCTACTATAAATAGACTTAAAAAGAAAATAGTCATGTTCATTCAGAATTGCCTTATAGCTGAAACACCTGATGTCCTTAAAGGGTCATTTCATATATCGCATGTTGCGTCTAACACAAGAGGTTTAAGGAATGACACAGTGGAAAGTCTAGCCTTGCTAGATTTTTCTTTTGTTTTTTACTGATTGTTTTTTCTGTGTGACCTTTTTACTCATTGTTTTAGTTTGTTGGTTGGGCTATTCTGCAGGCATCCTAATGTTTATGAATATCGGCTGGGTACGACAACCCTGTGTTTCTAAAGGTTAGCCAAGCATTCCACTTGGGCTGTGCTGCTGATGCTGTAAGAAGGCTGAAACATGCATGTCAAAAGCTAGTGGGGGTTGGCTTTACTGGCCTGAATTTTCCATAAATAGACTTAAAAAAACAAAAAAAGTCATGGACATTCAGAATTGCCATATAGCTGAAACAGCTGATGTCCTTAAAGGATCATATATCCCATGTTGCCTCAAATGCGAGCAGTTTAATGAATCACACAGTGGATTGTCTATCCTTGCTAGATATTTCTTTTGGTTTTCACACTTGCCAGGAGGACAGTGTACCCTACCTTGATATTTGCCTTACAAAAGATAGTATTTATCAGATGTTTCTGGCAAAAATCCATTGTAAAACAACTTATTCGAACAGTTTTCCAGTTCTCATCCACTACCCCAGAAAAAAGCAGTTGTCAAAGGGCTGTTTGTCCATGCTGCTAGAATGACTAGAAGCCAAACTAATAAAACTGAAAAATAATAAACAGCTTCAAAGAACTGAATTCGCTGTACGGAACCAACGTGAGCAAATACTAATTTAATTAAATTGAAGCAAATACAATAAAATAAAACGCTTTTCGTCGCCTTCATAAGGCAACTTCCTCAGATAATACACTTCTACAAAACACTCTTTAAATAGTAGAATACCGGTCACGTGGTACAAAACACTCTCTAAAGTATAACAACAGAGACTATATTCGTTTTATGTGCTTTGAAAGTATATCTTTGTAACAAAATATCTGGTCGCTTGTAGCACCAGTATTCTGTCTAGACATAGTCACGTGACCGGTATTTTACTATTTAAAGAGTGTTTTGTAGAAGTGTATTATCTGAGGAAGTTGCCTTATGAAGGCGACGAAAAGCATTTTATTTTATTGTATTTGCTTCAATTTAATTAAATTGGTATTTGCTCATGTTGGTTCCGTACAGTGAATTCAGTTCTTTGAAGCCGTTTATTATTTTTCATGCTGCTAGAATGGTAACCTTGGACAACACCGTTTAGTACGAGTGCATGATCTGGCAAAAATCCATTGTAAAGCAACTTATTCTAACAGTTTTCTGCAGTTTTCCAGTTCTCATCCACTACCCCAAAAAAGCAGTTGTCAAAGGGCAGTTTGTCCATGCTGCTAGAATGGTAACCTTGGACGACACTGTTTAGGATGAGTGCATGAACCTAAAAGATACGTTTAGAAAACAAGGGTACCTCACAGAATTTATTGACAATCTTATGCATGAAATCATCAAACGAGATCAACAGTTTTATGCACCAATCTTAAACAACAATAATAGGGCCAGTGATACCCCGATTGTTTCTCAACTTAAAAACTCAGGGCATTTAAAAAGTGCCTTTATTACCACCTTTTCTGTCAATAGTAGTTGTTGTGTCTTTCAGCTTTTCCTGGTTAGGGTCTGTCGATAGTAGTATTAAGGACATTTTAGTGGAAAAGCTGGCCTGTTTTAATTAACGACTGTGGTGTCAGAGAAAATGTGGGTATAAAACCTCTTGTGGTGTATAACAGGGGTATGAACCTCAAAGGCATTTTAAAAAAAAGTTATGGATAGTACCACAGGCACGTGGAGACATGAACGAATTGGTATGAAGAGGTGTGGCAATTGTGCTTATTGTAAATATATTTTGGCGGACACTGCATGTACCATTTGCAAACGTATAATCCAAATCAGGGGGTCATTCAATTGTATTACATCACGGGTAGTGAATTGTGCTACCTGTGGATCCTGCCCTGTGTTTTTCATTAGAAAAACTGAGTGTAGTCTCAAAGATAGAGTCTAAGAACATTTATGACATCAAGAAACAAAATACACTAATGCACTGCTTAAACACATGTACGAAAACCCAGGGCATGGGTTTAAATTTACTATATTAGAACAAATGCCCCTGAATGATAGAAGGGGGGGTCTGTGGACATTTCTCCTTGAGAACCATGAGCTTTACTGGCAACTTTTTCTTAAGACAGATAGTTGGCCAGGTTTAAATGAGCATTTGCCCATCACTTGCTTACTTAAACTAAAAGCACTGCAGAGATGATATTTAAATAGAATGTGTTTAAATACATGTCTTAGACATTTTGAAGATAGTTTTGAGGGTTTTACTCCCTAACTAATTATTTATTTATTTATTTTTTTACATATTACAGTCTTAACATTTTTGGTATTTTATCTTTAAAAGTTTTGTACTGATTGATTCCCATATCCCTTTCTGTTTGCCTGTACTCTGATATCAATCCCTGGTAGGGAAGGCAGTCCTTTTTCCTATTTTCTGTACCACTACATGCAGTCATCCCTATTGGCATATTCTCCTTTCTCTATGCTGTTGGCTTAATTCTTGGAATACTTTCTGCTCACTTTATGAATGCAATATTTTGTGTGGTTATTATTTTGCTAATGAATGGGCATCCAAACTCTTAGTCTCTTTCTTGAACTTCCCCTTGCTTCATCATCATTTTTCATTTTGAATTTTAATCTTCTACTTTTGTTATGTATATGAGCCTTATCTGTGCAGCGCTAAAATATTCCTTCAAATTAGGTAATACTAAACCACCTTGCTTTATTAGAAAGGTCAACTTTTCCCCCTTAACTGTTGCTCTCTTCCCCTCCCAGATAAATTCCTTCACCTGTTTATTAATCTTTGTCCACAATTTATCCTGTGGTTAATAAAAATATGCCTGACCCATATATGAAGTTAAAGGGAGTAAAAACATTTTCACTGCACGTGTCTTACTATATATATCCTTCCAGTTTCTCAGTTTTTGTAATCTTTTGATACAATGTTGTCTATTTTTGTCAGATTCAGTACATGGGTTATCAGATCCAAATGGATCTGACCTTGGCACTGAATTAGAATTTTCTCAGATCCAGGGCTCCTTCCCTACCCATAATTCGCTAAGCTCCACCTTAGCTCTTGTTTGCTGCTTGAAGACCTCACACATGTTCCATGAGGGCTCCTTTTAAACAGTATCCTTTTCCTCCTTTCCTACTGAGAGATTTATCTCTCCAGTGAGTACTTAATACATGATTGCATAGTTAAATAGATGGGTCTTTATATTTAGGTAGTTTTATAGTTAGATAAATTGTTAAATAATACTTTAGGCTTTACCATGTGAATATACAGTTAGTTAAGCTGTATACATATTTTTCCAATATCTTTATTAAATTTTCAATTTTTTTAAAACCTTAACATCACAATCAAAGACTTCGTCAACATGCGATAAGTATTTATGCATACAGATTACCTCTTTAGCACATTAAAAAGATGATATAATAACTATGCACGCAAAGTGTTAAATGCCTTTGCATGGTTCTACCTTTTATACATATTTGTTTGATTTTTTTTTTTGGTTAGCTTCTATAGAATGTTATAGTTTGTGCCATTTTTCTCCTGTGCACCTAGACTGTATCAAGGCAAAGATGTCAGAAAAATAACAGAGCCACAAATACTGCAATAAGTTTAACAGCGTATTTATACAAATTCTTAACTGACTTAAATAATTGCATATCAGAGAATCAAATGATTCCACAACCCTTAAAGAAACTGTATCCAAAGTCATCTAAAATACAAATATTTATACAAAAAGGTTAAATATTCAAGTTAATATCCAAATGTAAACATCTAGGTACAAGTGTTCTGAAATTTAGAATAAATGTGCTTTCCAATTTTAATAGCTTTTCTGCAAAATTGCTCCCACCCTGACATTGAGGCTTAGCTAACACACTAAAAAAGAAGGTATCATCATGTCCCCAATGTATTTTATGAAAATGATGTGCAATAGGGCTGTCTAATTTTTAGTATCGTCCAGATGCTCCAAAATGCAAATTTTTGCCATTCACTTAGTCTGGCCGACATACCATTTTGGGGGTAAACACCCACAATATAGACCACCCCACAAGAGCGACAGTCAAACTTGTCTTTGGCCACATACTTAACACCATTAATTCTAATGCCAGAAATGATTTTTACCCTCTTACATACTTTACATTTTTCACAATTATACATCCCTGTATGTTCCTTCATTAGTCTCCTATTCCTAACACTAAGTATCTCGTTTAAATTGCTATATGTCCCATAGGAAAATGTAACCTTCTTAGGGAATAAACTACCTAATTCATCATCAAAACATAAAATAGGCTATAAACTTTCCACCAAATTCCTTATAATAGGCGAAAAAGTGGAACATTTAGTCACAAAAAACAACTTTGCCACATCATCCCTCTTTTTACCAAAAAAAAAAGAAGGCCTATGAAGTTCATTTCCTACTGTAAGATATGGGTCATTCTGACCATTTTTCACCCTATATTTTCCTCTCTCAGTGGAGGCTTCCAAATATACTCTATGCAACAACCTCTCTTTCACTTTCAAAAATTCTTGTTCACGCAAGTGCATTTCAGAGTATCCTCAAAAATTCATTTGAATTCACCATAGGCCAAAGATTCAGGTAAATGAGGGGGATGAGAACTACTAGCATGCAAAAAATTATTGGCAGCCGTATCCTTCCTATAGGGCTTAAACTGAATTTGACTTTCGGTGTCCACATATGATTCAATGTCTAAAAATTGAATAACATATTAACATTGAAAATAAATTTTAGCCCAAAATGATTCCTGTTTAGCAACCTGATGAACTCTTAACTCACCATTGTCAACCTTGCAAGTAAAAATCAAATCTATATAAAGCTGATATTTAACAACAGATTTAACAAAAAAAAATCCATAGAATACATGCAAGCATTCTCAAAGTGAGACATGAAAATTATAACATATATGGGGGCAAAATTCACCCCCATAGCTGTACCTTCCCTCTTTAAAAATAAAAAAAATAAAAAAAAAACAAAAAAAACTTGTTTTCAAAAATAAAGTAATTGTGGTAATGCAATCTCTCATAGCTGAACCAAAAATGTACGTGTTCCTTTACCCAACAACTTAACTGCCTTCAACCCCTACTTAGTCTTGATGCTGGTATACAAGGACTTAATATCAACAGTGGCCCAATAAAAGTCCTCCCATTTCATACCTTTCACCATTCTACTTATGTCATCTGTATTTCTTATATGGGAAGGAATTTTCATTAAATATTTTTTTTCAAATAACTATCCACCGAAATTCCAACATGTTCCTAAAAAGAACCACAACATGAAACTATGGGTCTTCCTGGGGGCTCAACTAAACTTTTATGGGCTTTAGGAAGGGCATAAAATGTAGTGTCCCTTGAAAAAGGTATATCAGGTTTTTTAACATCCTTTGAAGACAAAAAAAACCTAACCTCTCACCCCTTTCTAATAATTCCAATAACATTTCATTGAAACATGTTGCATGGTTATGGGTTAACTTCACTTATACATCTTCATTGGATAACAAATCATCCACCATTTTAGAATAATGAGATTTAAACGTAATAAGCCAATTACCCCCCTTTATCTGCTTGTAAGAGCACATAGTTACCACTTTCATTTCTCAACTGCTTTAAAGCCAACCGTTCTTGTTTGTTATAAATTTTACCCATTCTCATAAATTTAAAATATTCATGTTCAATTTTTTTTAAACAAAGCATCTCTGAAAGCACTTGATACAGAACACTTTTTAGGAGAGTTAAAGCTGTTGGAGCTTGGCAAGTTAGGTAAAACCAACCTATCATACCCATTAGAAAAACCTTCATCAATTTGACAAACATTTTCTGCATTCAACTCTTCATCCAAACAATTCACATTGTCAATTTCACAAAATTCATAGTCATAAATAGACAAATCAAGTAATGAATCATTAGAACTAATTTCACTAAAAATATACTTTTGTTCTTCTTGATGAAAAAACATTCGTAGATGCAATTTGCGGCAAAACCGCTTGACATCAAACAACACAGCTAAAGAGGGAAACCTTGTAGGAACAAATTTGCTACCTTTTGAAAGAACATTTTCAATTAAAGATGTCACATTAAAGTCACTCTGGTTGATAACAGTCAAGTTAACTGCAACATTTGAATTAGAAACAGCATTACGTGTCCATCTAAACAAAGCTATATTGCAAACAGTCCATTAAGGAAACCATGTATTGTGTTCAGTTCCATCTATTCCGACATTTAGCCTTTCCACCACACCACCTGTTTTGCTAAAAGCTTCCCTGTGATGTCAAGGTGGGAGCAATTTTGCACAAAAGCTATTAGAATTGGAAAGTATACATTGTCGCCTCATGGCAAGAGGTTCTCCCGTTCTATTCTCGGCTGGAGCACCTTCTGTGTGGAGTCTGCATGGTCCTCCCTGCGATTGAGTGACGTTTAAAGACATGCAGGTAGGTGTGTGCATGAATGGGTGTGTCTTCTTTGAAGGTTGAGCGTCAGACTGACACCCTAGCACCATAAAAGAGTACTCCAGTAGACCCTAGTAGTACAATGGTTTCAGAATATTCATCCAATGCATGTGAGGATTTGCACTACCCAGGTTTGCAGAGAACATATTTCTTGGTGGGTAACATCTGCAATAATGAAAGTTCTCCAGTTGCATACTGTTCAAACTGTTGCAGTAGTAACCATGAATGTCTCCATTTGTGTGTGTGTGGGGGGTGGGCATTTCAAAGGGAGAACAGTCCAGGGAACCTGGTCACCCCAAGAGACCAATCTTCACATCAGTATCTTGCAAAAGTCCTCCTAAATTTGCAGGCATTCAGGGATGCCCTTTTAAGGATGTGACTTCCATACAGACAGATAACATGGCAGTAGTCTGGTACATCAGCAAACAAGGTGAAGCCCATTCCTATCCCCTTTGTTGAAAAGGTATGAAAGATTGGTAATGGGCAATGTCTTCTCACCATTTTTGAATATCAACCACATATACGGGGGACATCCATTATATTAGCGGACAAACTGAGCAGAACTGTCTTATGCCTCATGAGTGGTCCTTCAATCCAGCAGTGACAACTTTGATTTTTTTGTTGCTGAAGCTAACTTTTTGCAACCTCTTTGTATCCTGTATAAACAAATGCAGCAGTTACTTTGTCCTGGTCCCTCCACTAGGACAGTCGCCTAAGGATGCTGTAGCCAACAGTTTGCCCCCAGGTCTTCTTTATGCATTTCTCCTATTGCCCCTAATGAACAAGTTCATCCAGAAAGCAAAAAAGTGCAAGACCAGAATAATCCTTATTATTCCTTTCTGTCTCAATCAGACATCATTTCCTTTCCTGTGGCCTCTAGTAGTACATCCCCCATGGATATTGGATCAGTATGCAGACCTATTAACTCACCCATGCAGAAATGTATGAAATTAGCCACTTGGTTCCTTCATTTCTAAACTTGACCAGAGATGCCAGCCTCCCAACATCAGTTGTTCAAATCATATCAGCCTCTCAAAATCAACCCACAAAGGTCTGTAATAGCAACTGGAAGAGATTTTCCATTTGGACCATGTAATAAAGATTTATTCCGTATTAGAATTCTTATCAGAACTCTTCCACAGTGGCTCCAGTTATTCCACCATCAAAGTTCAAATGGCCACAATCTGAAATTTCCACATAGGCCAGAGTGACACTTCTGTAGTTTCCTTACAAATCTCTAGTTTTTTTTTTTTTTTTTTTTTGAGGAACATTTCTACTACAGCCACCTATCAGAGATCCAGTTCCCCCTTGGGATATTACCGTCCTGCTCCAAGTGTTAACTCAGCCCCCTTTGAACCTGCAGCTACAGTAGGTTTAAAGTTCCTAACTTGGAAGGCAATCTTTTTGTTGGCTTTTACGTCAGGTAGATGTTTTTTAGGTTTACAGGCCCTTTTCTGTAATCTATCTGGTATTTCATAAGGACAGAGTTTCCTTAAGGACTGACGTATCTTTCCTTTTTAAGGTGGCATCTGAAATTAACTTAAACCAGTCAATAAGTCTACCCCAAATTCTCAAGCAAAGGTGAATACATTCTACATACGTCCAGCATTCATCACCAACTATCTTCACAGGACTACACAATTCAGAAAGTCTGATCAATTGTTGGTTGCCTTCTCATGACAAAATTTAGGCAAAGCAGTTGTTAAAATTATTCTTTCAAGACAGTTATCAGATTACATTCCCTTTCTCTATAATAAGAAGGGCTTATTCCCTTTAAGCTAAACCTAAAGCTTACTCCACAAGAATGCTAGCCATGTCAACATCCTTTGAGTAGACTCCCCATTGATATCTGTGGTGCAGCAACTTGGTAAACTATTCAGACCTGTGTATCTCTCTCTAAACTTGGTGTACAGTCCAGATGCTGGTTTCACCATTTTCAGGAATGTCCTTCCTTAATACCACCCATGTGTAACAGTTTGGGAATCTGTTTCGTGTTGAATAGATGAAAATAGACAACATTGGATATAAACGTTTATGTACTTACTGTAATGATAGCACTTTATCTGATTTTCGTCCAGTTCAACCTCTCTCCCTCCTGTCCCTTGCAAATTGGCACAGATGGGTTTCTGGTGACTGGGTAGTTCTCACATCAAAAAAAAAAAATTAAAACGCAAATAGTTACACCAGCACCACGATGCTCAATAAAAACTCCATTTATTAACAGCGCTAGTAACAATATTTTCACCTCTTAAGGCTTCTTCAGGCAGAAAACTGCATAAAGGTCCCATCATGATTTAAGTACAGTTTCATTCATACCATGTAACCTTAATTAAATGCATTTAAAGATGCATTTCATAAGCATAAATTACACTTAAAAATAGTAATAAATAAACATATACAATTATAACTTATCTCTAATGTCTTTCACAACAGGTTTTAAACTAAAATAATCATTTTGGCCTGGATACCGATGTGCTTTAAAGCGTAATATCCACTTATGCTGTAATAACTCTGCATAGTTGAGTAAATCACCCCCCTAATTGATCTATTAATATTCTATAGAATAAAAAAATTAAATGTGTGTATCGTCTGTATTTTTAACATGGCAATATAAAGCATTGGTTTCTAACTTCCTTTTTACTTCCGAAAGATGTTCACATATCCTGTCCTTCAGCTTCCTATTACTCTTATGTATGTAAAATGCATTACATTTGGAGCACTTAGCCATATACATTATATCTGTGGTGTTGCATGTACCATACGTTTTCAAGTAAGAAGACTTTAGATGTAACTGGATGAATAAAACATGTTCCTGTAAAACTATATTTACAAAAAAGGCAATTGTAACATTTTTGTGTGCCATTTTTACTAAATGTACTACAATGCTGTTGTTCTTTATATCATAACTGGCATTTCAAACTTGTTTGATTTTTATAACTAAAAGATAAATGTTCTAACGATACATCTTTAAATGCTGGTACATGTTTTAACATGTTCCAGTGTTTTTTTATGATATTCTGTACCTTATTGGTATTCATAGCGTATGGTAAGATGCATCTAAAGAAGCTCTTACTATTATTAGTTTTATTAGTTTGGTACTTATTATTACTGTGCTCCTTAACGTAGGCTTCTGAGAAAATAGGATATATATTTTTATTAACTTCCTGTTTCAGATCTGTGACCAGTTTTGTAACTGTGTTTTCCATATACCCCTTATCCAAAAAATCTGTGGTCATAGCTTGTATTTGTGTATTCATCTGATCTACATTCGTATTTAATTGAATAACCCATTTAGTTTGATTTTTAACAGTATTTTTAAAAATATGTGGGGGTGCATACTACCCCTATACAGGTAAGTATTTTTATTCACAGGCTTCTTAAAAAGTGCACTACCTATTGTTCCATCCAATTCCTAAACAGTTTAATATTAAGAAATTCAATATATTTATAGTCAATATTAAATTTGAATCGTAAAAAGGTACTAGTAGAGTGTAAATAACTAACAACACCATGAAAACCTAGATAGGGATCCATCCCAAATAAGGAAAAGATCATCAACAAATCTTTTATAAAATAAAATATTGTTACTAAATGTATTATTCTTAGCATCAAGCACATACTTCATTTCCCAGTTGTTGACCACTAAATTTGCATAACTGTTAACCATTGGTGGTGCCCATGGCTACCCCTCTACATTGCTTATATATAACATTCTGGAACAAGAAAACATTATTGTTTAATATCAAATCTACTAGAGCACAAATGGCTTCAATCTCTGTAGAGTTAAATATCGATAGTGACACCTGCTTTAGCTGTGAGGTAAAACCTGGCTTGTTTAGTTTGTTCTCGTATCACCCTGTTTGTAATTAGTCCTAACAGACTGCCCTCCTGTTCCACTTGTTTTCTGTCTGTCAGGGTTTAGCCTTAAATATAACCTTATCACTGTAGGGTATCTTTAAAGGGGGGGAGCCAACTCTATCTGAGGTACAAAGGTGGAGTGGAGGGAATTATCATGGGGGGGGGGAGTCAGAGCCCTGCATCCGAGAAGCCTCATATTTGGTGCAGGGGTCGGATCCAGTCAGATCTGACAAGCCACTTGTTGAACCGGTTGATAATCAGACAACATGGATCTATCATTATGGTAATTACATAACTTTCATTTTGGTCTCTTTCCACATATCCTTAGCTGTCATAGCAAAAGCCTTTTTAATCCACACTCCTAAATGCCTTATCTTATCAGATCCCCATAAATATGGATTGAATATCGGTATACCCTGAAGAGATGACCCAGCCACAGGACATATCAAATATATTTGCAGAAAAAAAGTTTGCAAACTTCATAGCAAGTATGGACATATTCTAGAAAAGTACAAAAGCAATGGGAGACATTCTCTATACAATTGCAGGCAGGATTAACTGTTGTCATAAGTAAAATTAAAAATTCAAGCTCCATGGGACCAGGCAGCATAGCTAGGGCTTTCTTATACAGAATAAAAGAAAGTATGACAAAACCCCTTTAAGTTATTAGAATGTAAACGTGCCCCTTGCCTAGCAATCATACTTGGCTTCCATGATATTCAATGATAACTTCATTTAGGTAGCTATTGTCAGTATGGATGGCTCCTTGTAATGGCTGCTAGAAGAAGCTTCCGTGGCTCTTGGTGACTGGTACCAGTAATTCTGTATGCAACATATTGATTGAAATTCCATTGATGACCTGCATTTTTTTACATGTTTTTGCGGTTTCCCTTTATAATCTCGAAATACTGAAATCTCGAATTTCATTATCCTGAGACCATAAAGGCGAAAGTTTGAACTAGCGAAAGTTCATAATTGCGAATCCAAATATCTCGAATTTGCAGATGTCCTTCAAGGATGCAGCTGCAGTCCTGACATATGGGTTGACCTGCCTCAGGCAGCCCTTCGGTCGGCCGGATTCCAAAGTCTGGGTCCGGCGTCGGCTGAAGTCGCCCTTTCCCCGAAGTCAGAGCGCCTGGGGTATAAAAGCGTCAGCCGACGCCATCTTCTTCAGTCTTTCTTGCCGCGTGGCGCCCGAAGCAGAAGCAGTTCGCAAGTGCCGGTCGACCAGCTCCTGTGTTTTCAGCTACTGAAGTCTTCAAAAAAGCTAAGTACCCCGTTGGGGACCTTTTCTTGCCTCAGCCGATGTCAGATAAAACTGTAAAAGTTAATAATTGTTTAACTTGTGGGAAACGAATACCTCATAAGTATTTCCACTCTTACTGCTTACCCTGCCTAGGCCCAGAACACAACGTCTCGGCCTGTACAACTTGTGCTTCTTTCAATAAACACACTCTTAGGCGTCGGACAGAGTTTGCACAGGATTATTTTGGGGAAGATTTCTGTTATATCATGCCATCGGAGCTTCCGACAGCACATTTACCTAAAAAACGGAAGGATAAGGACCGATACCCGCGGTCCGCGGTCTCGGCCGACACCACACTTAGGCCTACCGCGAGTGTCTCGGTCTCTTCTGAGCCAGTTTCACAACCGCTACAGACCGACAACACCGCCCCACCGGTTACTTCGGTACCGGAGGCCAGCTTGGTGCCGGTTTCTGTTCTCCCCTCTGACACCGTAGCCCAGGATATTTCTAACAGCATTTCTGTGGATAAGACTACTCCAGCACGCAGGGCTGCCAGGCCTCCAGTGTCTATGTCCATTAAGGCCTACATACGTGCTAAGGCTGCCAAACAGGCTAAGTCTCTCCCTCCAAGATCTGTTTCTCTGGGATCCACTTCTGGTTCTCAAATTTTAAGTTTAGCTGAGGACCTTATTTCTTTAATTAGGGGTTCTCAGCCACATCCAGATAGAGGCTGTCAGCCGCCTTCTGTCAAGAGGCCTAGGGTTGAGCAGGTAGATCCCCAGTCCTCCGATGAGGCCTCAGGTGATTCTGCACATTCAGACTACCAGGAGGAGGCCTTCCTGGCCTACGAGGATTCTGATGCAGAGGAATCCATTCCCTCTGCTTCTCCTCCTGAGGAGTTTTCCTTTGGGGAAATGCTTCATTCCATGAGGGAACACTTCAAATGGCAAGGCCAAGAATACTCAGATTCTAGGAAAAGGTTAAGGGAATTTTTAAAGCTACCTCAGCATAGACCCTTAGCTATTCCTCCAGTTTTAAATGTTTTAGATGATGTGTACTTAGAATCTAGTGTTTCCCCTGACTCCCTCCCCCCTGCTCCTGTCAAGCCAGACAGGTACTACAGGGTCCCAGACACACATCAATTTCTGTACAAGGGCCATACTGCTGACCCTGAAACTATTTCTCAGGGGCCTAAAGGGGTTTCCTCCACTACTGCTAAGAATCCACTTCCTTCGGAAAGAGATTCTAGGGCTTTAGAAAGGTGGGGCAAGAAAGTATATACATCTTCCACCCTTTCTATGCGAGCATTAAATTGTCAATTTCATATGATTCAGTATCAGGAATACATGTTGGATGACTTGCAAAAGAAATTGGCTTCCCCTGAACCATTAGATAGAAAGGGGTTACAGGAATTGGTTTATAATACTCAGCAGGTTAGCAACCATTTCCTTCAGTGTGGATATGATGCATTGGAACCTTCATGTAGAGCAGCAATGGCAGGTGCGGTCATACGCAGACATGCTTGGTTAAAGGAACAAACATTGCCAGACCATGTGAAAATTAAGCTTTTGGACGCACCACTAGAGAAACATAAGCTATTTGGTGCTACTGCACAAGAGGTTTTAAAGAAAATAGAGGAAAAGGCAAAATCAGTGCAAACAGTCAAAGATTTCCTCCAGGTACAGCCTCCAAGATTCAGCAGGAATTGGCCTTCTAAGCATTGGTCCTTTCCAGACACACACAAATTTCAAAGAGGCAAAAACAGACGTGGCAGAGGTAGAGGGCAAACTCGAGGCTCCTACAGAGGACGTCAGTGGCAGCCTCCGATGAGGCATCAGGTGATTCTGCACATTCAGACTACCAGGAGGAGGCCTTCCTGGCCTACGAGGATTCTGATGCAGAGGAATCCATTCCCTCTGCTTCTCCTCCTGAGGAGTTTTCCTTTGGGGAAATGCTTCATTCCATGAGGGAACACTTCAAATGGCAAGGCCAAGAATACTCAGATTCTAGGAAAAGGTTAAGGGAATTTTTAAAGCTACCTCAGCATAGACCCTTAGCTATTCCTCCAGTTTTAAATGGAGAGGTGGGGCAGGACCTTCCACTGCTCCGCAGGGACAATCTCAATGACTTGACTTTGACTCCGCCATCCAGGGCTCAATTAGAAGCACCTTTGGGCGGAAAATTATCTTTATTCTCACAAAATTGGCACAATATTACAAAGGACAAATGGATACTGGACATAATAGACAAAGGATACAGATTCCATTTTCATACACTACCAACAAGACATGGCAGGCCAAATCTGCCACCAAATCAAAGGGCAGAGGCACTCAAACAAATAACAAACCTACTTCAAATAAGAGCAATAGAAAAGGTTCCTTCTGCAGAACAAGGCCAAGGATTTTATTCAAGACTGTTCCTTGTTCCAAGAAAAGAAAACCAATGGAGACCCATTCTGGACTTGTCCGCACTGAATACTTACCTTATTGTGCCAAAATTCAAAATGCTGACTTTACAGCAACTCCTTCCCATGCTGGGCAAGGGGTCTTGGCTGGTAACTGTGGACCTCAAGGAGGCATACCTGCATGTCCCAATCAGACAAAGTTGCAGAAGATACCTCAGATTTCTTGCAGGCTCAGAGCATTATCAATTCTCAGCATTGCCCTTTGGCTTATCTACTGCGCCCAGAGTGTTCACGAAATGCCTGTCATCAGTAATTGCACATTGCAGACTTCAGGGGATACAAATATACCCTTACCTGGACGACTGCCTTATACAAGCGGACAGCCAACAAGCCTTGTTAAAAAACTTGGACTATGTCATTCACCTACTGCAGGCCTTGGGATACACAGTCAATATTCAGAAATCAAGTCTCGTACCATCCCAACAAATACCTTTCCTGGGTGCCACACTGGACACAAACACACCCAGATGGCGTTTCTGACAAAAGAAAAACAAAAACAATTACCAGAATACTTCAGAAAATTAGCAACACACACCCAGATGACTGCAAGGAAAATCCTGCAGGCCCTGGGTTTCATGACATCTTGCATTCTTCTGATTCCACACGCAAGGCTGCATATGAGGAAACTACAATGTTATCTAATAAGTCTATGGTCTCAACACAGCCACAGCCTGGAAGCATTGATCCCACTCATTCCATGCCTTCAAAAGGAATTTCTGTGGTGGGCCTAAGCAAGCCAGATAAACAAAGGTCTGCCTTTCAGCAAGCCTCATACAAGTCAAACCATAACAACAGACGCCTCAGACCATGGATGGAGGGCGCACATGGAGGGCAGATGCATTCAAGGACAATGGACGCAAAAAGAAAAGCACCTGCACATCAACCAAAAAGAAATGCTGGCAGTGATACACGCAATCAAGGCCTTCGACAAGTTCATGCATCAGGGCCATCTACTAATAAAGACAGACAATACCACAGTTATGTGGTACATAAACAAGCAAGGAGGTACCCATTCCTACCCTCTTTGCAGACTGGCAATGAATCTCTGGGATATTTCCCTACAATTGAAAATAGAGCTACAATCCCAGTTTGTACCAGGGAAGGACAATGTTCTGGCGGACAGCCTAAGCAGAAACATCATGGATCCACACGAATGGATGTTGCATCCAGACATTTTCTTACAAATAACTCAAGCATGGGGAAGGCCGGACATAGATCTTTTTGCCTCCCACCTCAATCACCATCTGAAAAAGTTTTGCACAAGGACATGCCATCCTCAAGCATGGAAGGTGGACGCTCTCTCCTTCAGTTGGAACTCTCTAACACTATATGCCTTCCCACCTCTTCCTTTGATGACCAAGGTGTTACTAAGGATCAAGACAGAGCAGCCGAAAGTCATACTTATAGCTCCAGACTGGCCAAGACAACACTGGTACCCACTGCTACAGAGCTTGACACACACCAATCCGTGGCTCCTTCCTCAATGGCCACTTCTTCTGACACAGCACAATTACAGGACACTACACCCCAGCTTGAAAACATTGAAGCTGACAGCTTGGAAGATTCCATGACTATTCCTCAGGATACACTTTCCAAAAGGGTAAAAGATATCATCCTGGAGGCGCGCAGACCTTCCACTAGAAAAACATACTCAGCAAAATGGAAGAGATTTCTTATCTGGAACAGCAAAAAGGGTCAAGACCCATCAGTGATGAGGATTCCACAGATCCTAGAATATTTGGCTGAAATGCTCCACAATGGCCTTTCATATTCTTCCATAAAAATACATGCTTCAGCAATATCTGCCAAATATAACACTGATCCGCCTGTATTTTCTCACCCATTGCTAAGACAGATTCTAAGAGGTATAAAGAACATCAACCCTCCAAGGAAACCACCAGTGCCTGCATGGGACCTCAACTTCATGCTGGAAAAATTAACTTTTCCTCCCTTTGAACCAGCAGCATCTTCAGAGTTGAAATTTCTGTCTTGGAAGACAGCTTTCCTTCTGGCAGTAACCTCAGCAAGAAGAGTCTCTGAGCTACAGGCCCTTATGGCAATACAACCATTTCTCATTTTTTATCAGGACAGAGTTTCTTTGAGAAACAATCCGTCATTCATGCCAAAGGTGGTATCCAGGGTGTCCCTGAATCAAGCTATTCACCTGCCTACCTTCTTTCCCAATCCTCAAAATAAAGGAGAGAGACTTCTGCACACCTTGGACATACACAGACAGTTGCGCTACTACTTGGACAGAACAAAGTCTTTCAGAAAATCTGACCAGATTTTTGTAGCTTGCGCTGCTGGATTGCAGGGAAAAGCAATTTCCAAACAGACAATTTCTAAATGGATTGGAAATTGCATTAGATTCTGCTACTCTTTTCATGGAAAAACTGTGCCAGCTGACATCAGGCCACATTCCACCAGAGCTACAGCCACCTCCACAGCCTTTTTAAGAGGAGTGGCAACAAAGGACATTTTAGAAGCTGCTACATGGAGCTCCGTGCATACATTTTCCAAACATTACAACCTGCCTTTATATTCCAGATCCAGAGCAGGGTTTGCGTCTGCAGTCCTGCAGGGCATTTTAGCTACACCATCTTTGTCTTAGTGCCTACCACCCCCAGGTTGGCTATGGTATTCAACCCATATGTCAGGACTGCAGTTGCATCCTTGAAGGACATAGTACAGTTTTGTACCTACCATAAATGTAGATGTCCGATAGGTATGCAACTGCAGTCAGGTTTTCCCTCCCACCTACCCTCTGTGGTATTCTTTTGGGTTTCTACCCCTCATTTTAGCTACCTGGGGTAATCTTTTATGGTGTATTTGTTTTTATGTTGTTGTACTTGTCTGGAATTTTTTCTCTATTTTCAAAATTTAGCCTTCCTTAGAGGGCACCTGGCATCTGGGGCAAGAAACACTGAAGAGGATGGCATCGGCTGACGCTTTTATACCCCAGGCGCTCTGACGTCGGGGAAAGGGCGACTTCAGCTGACGCCGGACCCAGACTTTGGAATCCGGCCGACCGAAGGGCTGCCTGAGGCAGGACAACCCATATGTCAGGACTGCAGTTGCATACCTATCGGACATCTACATTTATGGTAGGTACAAAACTGTACTTTATGGATTTACGCTAAGTTGGCTTGAATGGTGTCCGGTGTACTGTGTGGATATACGTGGAATTTAAGGTAAGTGAGTGTGAGTGTGTTTGTAAGTTGTACATGTGGGATAGGGGTAGGCAGGTTGAAAGTATGTGTGTAAGTGTTGTATGTGTTGGTGTTTGTATATGTGTGTGTGTGTGTGTGTGTGTGCACGCACGCGCGGGACTGTAGAATGTCTGGGTGTGAGTTTGCTTTTTTTTTTTTTTTTTTTTTTTGTACGATCTCAGAGTTAGTACATATATAAGTAGGGGGGTTGCAGGGGAACTTGCCTCGCTGCTTATATCGTTTTTGTAGTGTGGGTAGAATGGTGTTTGTGTGTGGTGTATGTTGTGTTTATGTTTGTGATTTTGTGTTTCATGGTTTTGGGTTTCAGGATTGCGAGTCGTTTGCCTTTATAGTCTCAGGATACTGAAATTTGTGATTTCAGTATTTTGAGATTATAAAGGGGAACCGTTTTTGCACAGTGCAGCCTTCTGATTTAATGTATATAAGATTATTAGATATTATATTGTATTATATTAGATAGAATATGTAAATTAGACAAATGTCTGTACTACAACACAAGGGTGATTTGGCTAGCAACAATTCCTCCCCCCCAAGATCCTTTTATGGTACTTACTCTGCAACCTTTGGTGATCTCAGACAAATATCTTCAAATAATGATATATGTGAAGGATACAGCTGCTTAGAATGCTTTACCTCAGATGTATATTTAATTATCCTACCATATTGTTATATCTACTGTTAACACTTAAAGGTGTTTAATAGATTTTTTTTATTCCCTTAATCCACTCAAAGTGTGTTTTCCTTAGATTACAGCCGTAACTGCATAGATTTATTGCCGTTTTTGGTTTTGTTTGTTTTTTGTGTAACCCGCCACAATGGGCATTGTTTTTATTCTGAGTTGTGGGAACTAATTAACATATTTTTCTGCAGGGTACCTAGCAAATGAAACAGCTGAATCTGGGCAGGTCCTCCTGAATGGTGATGAAAAAGCTGCTGATAAAAGATTAAATTTTTCCGAACCCAGAAAGTCAATAGGTATGAACATTAGGATACATTATTTAGGATAGTCGTATTTTTCCCCAAGGAGTTCCGGTGTTTAAACAAACTATCATCCAATATTTTAATAAATTGTTACTTGTAGTAGTTGTATATTGAAAATAAAATTTATTTGCTGACTAGAACTTGTTGACTTTCCACACTTTGTTAGCATCTGTGATTCATGCTTATTGAAACTTGATTTCAGGATTACAGCTTTAGGTGTGTAGTAGGTGTTATTACTGTTTCATATATATATGTTACTTATGCTGCAAGCATTAAAGCCATTCTGCATGCTACCTTCACTATTCATTTGAGACTTTTTTTTGTTACAGTTTTTGTTTTTACAAGGGTATCTGCATGTTTGAATGTAAAATTACATGGGTAAGACCTATAGCAACATTTGATTTGTGAAAAGCATTTGCTGAGTAAGGAAAATGCACCCTCAAATGAACCAATTTTCTATTTTATTACTATTTTTTTAATTTTATACACCTGTTAACAGGATGAGCTCACTAGATTCAAGTGCCACCTTTGAAGATGGGGGGGACCTAGGAACACTGAGTGACTGTGCAGAGTCGTACAGTATGCAAATGGAGGTGGAGGGAATCAAACCCAGTACTCTTGGTTGCAGGAAGCAGCTTAAATTAGGGACCTTAATCCTCTGCACTGTCTGCCAAATGTTTTCACACAGATATATATTTGTGTGTGTACATGCACACACACAGACACACACAGATATAGATATATATATATGTATATAGGAAGAGGTTCCCTTACTTAACCACTGTTAATTTAAAAAGTCAACTAAAACCATTATTGCAGTTGGTAAGGGCTTGTATTAAAGATACTGGGCCGGATTCACGAAGGCTTGCACGGAGTCTAAGAGTAGTGTAAGACTTCAGACAGGTAATTTGTCTGCCGAGCGATTCAGCAATAGCCGGCAGGGGCATGCATGAGAGCTCCTAAAACTACTCTTGCACGGACAGTGTTATGATATGCAAATTACCTCATTTGCTGCTGAAAGCTATGCAAATTAGGTAAATTTGCGATCCAGGAAACACTAACCTGTCCGTGGAAGAGTAGAGTTATTTGCAGAAATGTACTCCGTTGGTAACTGAGTACCATTCTGCAAATAGCAAAACGGAGTTATGACAGCTCCAAATAAAGGATGCATCCAGTTGAGGAAGCATACCAATGGCCAAATATAAGGCCATTGGCATTTTTATATGTTGAAAATTAATAAAAATACATTTTTTTTCCCCGATGTTTAAGCATAGTGCCACGCTGCACAAACGTGCGGCGCTTTAAAAACCAGAAAATAATTAAATAGCCAAAACTAGGCATCTTTAATAAAAAGATTATTCTGCCATGCAGGTGAATGGCAGGCTGAAGACAACATGGCTACTTGAGTAGTGGTTGCTAAGGGGGAAGCTCAGTTTGAGAGATGTAACCAAGCATTAGTAGGCAATCCTATGCAAATGAGGATAAGGATAGTGAATCCCAAATTTCCCGGGCATGTCAGCCATGTCCCTAGAGTGTAAGTTTAGGAGTAGGGGAGTAGTAGAGTAGAAGATAGGTGACATCATGAGGGGGTATGTCTGAAAGACTGTAAGCTTATTGGAGCAGAGTGGCTAGTGTTTGACATGAGTTGCTCAGGATTGCAAAATGCGTGTCTACAGTTGTCCTAGCAAAAACCCAGAAACCGAAGGTGTACGCCGTGGATATATCTGAAATTTCTTGCACACGTGCTTACACTGTGCGCGCGCGCCTGTAAGCCTGTGTGCGCGCATGTGCATCTGCCTAAGCCTGTGTAAGCATGTTTGCGTTTGTTTGCGTGGCGCTGCCCCCTGTGGAAACAGAAAGGGAAAAGGAAGGAAAAGAAGTAGTAGGAAGTTAACCAAGGAGAACTAGCAGAGCTGCCAGATGAAATAAATCAGAATCCGCCAATTACACAGGCAGTACACTAGCCCAGCCCAGCCCAGCACTTAAAACTCTGCAAACAACATTCCCCCATGTTTTTCTCAAAAACACTGCAACACTGCAGTATACAAAGAGTGAAAACTTAAAAAGCGTAACTCGGACATAAAAATGTTAGGGGCTGCCAATGCTATTATAAGCCAACATGTGCAAGATGCTGAGGATAGTGCCATTGCGAATGCTGCTGAGCAACCCACAGTGATGAGACGGAGAAGAGTGTACAGACCCAGGGTAACCTACCAGGGGCTACATGAGCTGGAGATAGTGGAGTGCTATAGAGTGGACAGAGACCTCCTGCAGAAAATTGTTGAGCCGTGCAGGCCACGCCTCACACACAGAACCCAACAGAGGGGAACCCATCCCAGTGGAAACCAAGGTATGTGTTGGGCTAAGAATACTAGCAACAGGTACCTTCCAGAGACCAACTGGTGATATGATGGGGATTTCACAGGCATCAGCATCCAAGGTACTGCACCAGTTCCTGAATGCCATGTCAGCACATGTCGGTGATCATGTATATTTCCCCAGTTCCCGTGAGGCATTGGCCAGCAATATGCATCTCTTCCAGCAAATAGTGGAATACCCTGAGGTAGTGGGTGCAGTTGACTGCACTCACATACACATCAAAGCACCAGCCGGTGAGCGGGGTAGGGCCTACATCAACCACAAGGGCTTCCCCTCCATCAACTGCCAGGTTGTGTGCGATGCCCAGGGCATAATACTGAATGTGTGTGCTGGCTGCCCTGGAAGCTACCACGATTCCCATATCTGGCATCTGACGCAGCTGTACCAGACATTTGCCAATGGGGGCATCCCTGACGGTCACCTAGTGGGGGATGCTGGATACGCACTGGAGCCGTGGCTGATGACACCCATCAGAAATGCACACACACCTGAACAAGAACTCCATAATGAGGCACACGCACAAACACGAAATGTAATCAATCATGTGTTTGGGATGCCCAACTCACAGTTCTTGTGCCTGGACACATCTGGTGGAGCCTTGCAGTACTCGCCAACTACATGTACCCAAATTGTCATGGTATGTGCCATGCTACACAATATGATCCTGAGAAAACAGCTGCAACAGGAACAGCATGGGGCAGGGCCAAACAGCTCCCCACAGTTGCCAAGGCCATCACAGGCAGAGCATGACTCAGAGGAGGAACAACCTGAGCCTGCCCCAGTAGGCAGAAGGAGGCGTGCCCAGTATGCCTTGGCAAAGAGGCAAGGCATAGCACATACACTGGCTCAGTAGGAACCCTGGAAATGATACCTCTCTCTGACTCGCACATGAAATAAAAGGGATGCCTAACTTGACACTACCTGTTTTCAAACATGTACAGGGAGTGTACTATGTGCATCTGACATAGGCAGCCCTGCAGCACCACCTGAGGCATGACTGCCATGTTTTAAGCAATATAAAGCAGTGCTAAGCAGCTTTTACCACTATTTAGTATATGTAAACAAAATTGCCCGCGCTAACTAGCGCAACGTCGGGCAACGTTGAGCAATGTTGGGCAAGGTCTGGCAAAGTCGGGCAAAGTTGAGCAAAGTCAGGTAAACATGCTCATATTTGCTTTACTGTTCCTTAAGCAGTCTGGTCTGCCCAGCATGAAAATAAAAAGCAGTGACAGGGCTCGAACCCAGGATACTGTGCACTATAGTCACAGTACTGAACCACTAAGCCATGACAGTATTTCACTGGCACAGACACAGCAGGACAATTGTACACTAATGCAAACACAAAGAAATGCTGCATCATGTCCCTAAAGAGGCATATGGGTAACCTCCCCCACAGGCCTATGCAGACAGAGAACAGCAGGCCAGGCGGTGTGATGTGGGTTGGGTAGGCTTTGAAGTCGCAATCTAATATGTGACATTGGACGCTAAGATCTGTAGTACAGTAGTATACCTCAAGCCAGTACGATAGGCAACAGTACAGACTGAAATGGTGTACCTTACATAGCAGTGCAGGCCTAGCAAATGTGTATAAGTGTCAGGTGAACCCCTCATCCTATGTACACCCACAATAACAATCAGGTGTGCCCCCAGGTAGAAATGTACAAAGAATAGCTGTCCCCCCGTATGTAGAAATGTTGATAAGTCTATGCAAAGTGTCTCATGGAAGCCCTGCAGGCACAGCATGATCCCTGTTGATTTATGACACAAAGGTGAGCTCTGCAGTAAAAATACAACTTGATTTTCCACACACATAGTATAAATGTCTATACCAGGCGTGCTCACACACTTCAACAAATGTAGTGGATTTCATTCAGCAACACACTGAAAGGTCATACTGGGCATGCTCACACACTTAAATGCTCACACACTTAGGCCATGTCTGAGTACAGCAGTGGGCCACACACATCTGGCAGTTGCATGTTTTACCCCAGGAACCTGTCACTATTCACCAATCCTGCCTTGTGCACACAGTTATATGAAAACAGACACATATAATATATTGGAACCCTGTCATAATCAAACTATGTACCACAAGTACTTAAGTTGTTCACAGAAAGTGAAAAAGAAAAGAAGATCAAAAAACATGCAATCAGTATCATCAATAAACAATGTGCACTCCAAATATTATCCAGTCCATGTTCTGGCAAACAAATCTGTGAAAGAGTCCATAGAGAACCATGACTCTTCCTTCCGCTATGTCATAAATAGCAATGTACACTCATATATGTCCCGAGTCAGTGCAAACTGTAAATGGCTGACATTGCCAACATCCTGTCAGACAGGCTCATACATACATACCCCCCTCTCACTGACAAAAGGCCCTATCATCATACCTGGAGATTGTGAAAGCACAGGTATCACATATAGAATGGATAAACAGCTCCTTCCAAACCTGAAAACACGGCGTCTGTGGGATTACATTGTTTCCCTAGTTGTGTCATAAGTGAACTCCAGAACAAACAGACCCTGCACCTGAACAGTCTGTTGAGCCTCACCCTCTGTACAGGATATGAAACTGTTGAATGTGTTACAGCAACGTTTGGCACCCTCCACAAGTATTGGTGCACAACAGACCATGGGAACTATTGTCTTATAAGCCTATTAAGCCTGATCTGCAAGGCCATGGAGTCCAACATGATGGAACTCATAAACAGAGCTATTGGGAGCCTACAAACACCCAACCCTACCAATTTCGGTTTGGTCATGGGCAGATCATGGTTCCCAAACCTGCTAGACTGTTTTCAAGGCAGTCACCCAGGACATACATCAATGAAATGAGCTACACACGTCCCACATAGACCTTGAAAAGCCCTTTGCCAACATCCCAGACACATGTCGTATCCACAAAATCAACAACATGTACATAAATATGTCTGTCATCTGATGGATTGCCACCTGGGGCACAGATAGATCACACAAGGTAAGAATTGTGGTCTCCTGTACAAACTGGTAACAACTGCTGTCCCCCATGGCTCAGTTCTAGGACCCCTCCTGTCTGGTGTATACTTTTCAGAAATAGTCAAACACACAAGGGTTATGTTTAGCGTAGTTTGTGGATGACTGCCAAAAAGTTGTCATAATCGATGTTTGGGACAACAGAGACATCCTTAAAAAGGGTCTCAGTCAGACAGATGTGGTATCAAAATTATGGCCTCGAGCTACAGTCATACAAATACCACATAGGTGCCAACACCCTAAATATGGAGGTGATAATAAGGGATCTATGGACAAATGTGGATAGTCATCTCTATTTCCAGAAACACATTCACAAAGTGGTCAAAATCATGCTGTGTGTTCCCACAAACTGCCAAGGTCTTTGCATGTAGGCCAAAGGAGGTTCCCTCTACTCATCAGTCATCAGACCCATCAGAGAGTACCACAACACACTTGCGATGAATCTGACTAGGCACCTTCAGCAGCTGGAAAGACCACTGAAGTACCTCAACAAGAGGATTACTGGCCTCAAACAGTTGTCCCATGCAACAAGACTGAATTTAACTCAATCTGTACTCTGTTGCATACTGTATACTCAGGAGATCTCTGCCCAACAGACAGGTCCATGTCATGGCAACACTCAAATCTGCTCTGAGTTACAGCTCAATGTCACTAAATATACAGACCCAACTGATATTGCCAACATCCTGGCAGATAGGATCAGTGTTTACTTTACCCCCCTCTCACCCATGAAAGAACACATCTCTATAATGGAAGACTGCAAAGTTGCTGTCATCACAGCTGCACAGGTAAAAAAACACTCTCCAAAGCCAGCATCACAGCATCCATGGGACCAGATAACTTCCCAGGCTGTGCTCTACACAAACCACAGAACGAACCGGCACCACACCAACGTACCATGTTCAGTCATAGCCTCACCTCATGCTTTGTGCCTGCTGAATGGTGCACAGCGACGGTTATCCCACTACACAAGGGTGGAGACACCACGGACCCTAGGAACTAGCACCCCATTAGCCTGATGAGCCTGCTCTTCAGGGCCATGGAATGTATCATCATACAACTTATAAAAAAAGACATTGGTAATCTCCAAACTCTGGACCACAACCATGTTGGGTTTGTCAAATGCAGATCATGTCTCCTAAACCTGATAGATGACATTGAAGCAGTCACCAGAACCGTAGACAAGGGTAAGGTGGTTCGCACAGCCTATGTAGATCTTGCCATGGCTTTCAACACCATCCCATACTCTGGAATTATAGATAAACCCACTAAACTAGGTATAAATTGCTATGTCACAAGATGGGTTGCCAACTGGCTTACTGACACACACTGTGAAAGTAGCAGACTCCAAGTATGACTTTGGACCAGTGATGAGTGCAGTACCACAGGGTCCAGTCCTGGGTCCTGTCCTGTTTTGTATCCATTCCCTGAACTAAACTTTAACATGGAAAGTCTGTGGCTAATAAAGTTTCCAGATGACTGCAAACTAGGAGCCATAATTGTAAATACTAAAGATGTGAACATCCTACAAAAGGGCCTCACTGAGACAGATGACTGGTGTCAAAGCCATGGCCTCAAGCTCCGTGCCAAAAAGTTCATTGTCATCCCCTTTGGTAAAAACTCTGTAGCCATGAACTACAACATAGGCAGCAGTATACTTAACACTGAAAGTGTGATAAGAGACCTTGGGTTACAGGTGGACAGTGGACACACCTGTGATAATCACATCCCCACAGTAGTCAGGAAATCCTTCTATGTGGCACACCTCATCAAAAAAGGTGTCTCATGCAGAATAGAAGAGGACATTATTCCCCTCTACTCATCACTCACTAGATCCATAATAGAGTACAACGCCCCTTTTGCTATGTACCTCACAAGACATCTACAACAACTGGAAAGCCTGTAGGAATACCTCACAAAGAGCATTAGCAGCCTGAAATGCATGCCATACACAGACCATCTCAAAATGCTCCAGCTGTACTTTCTCGCATATCGCCTACTCAGAGGTGATCTCTGCCTAACATACAAAGCTATGTCAAACACAGAGCTGTTGGACATGCTCCACGTAAAACACTCACAATCCCTCTGATCTTCGGCCCCAAAACCACGAGTGAAATACAAAAGGAAGGGGTGTATCCATTTACCTTATGGATACCCAAACCTTCAGGTTAGTGGCACAGCATGAGGCCTTGGAGACCATGCAAGTGCAACTAACATTGGGCAAAAGCGGCTTATCAGATTGTAGCCTGCTACAGATCACCTATCTTGTCTCAGGAACCTCGCTCAGTATTCCTGAGAACAGTGGAAAATATAAAGGTCCTATCAAACACCATTATATGAGGAGATTACAACTACCCAAACATTGAGTGGGAGAATTACTTGTGTACAACGTCCTTTGCCCAATGTTTCCTAGAGTTTAAAAACTCAAACGCTCTGGAACAGCTGGTCACCACGCCCACTAGAGGTGACAACATACTGGACCTGATCATCACCAACATGGGGGTACCAGTGTTCCACAACAGAGATAAACCCCTCGCTGGTAATATCAGATCATAAAGTAATCACACTGGACATCCACATCCCCCCCCCCCCCCAGTTAAGGAAACCACCGTGAAGACATTTTCAAAAGCAATCTGCACACCAATTTCCAAGACCAAAGTGGAAAGTTCCAAAGCCCCCTTGCTATAGGATAATGCCATATAATCTGCCGAATCATTTACAAGTGCATTCTATGAGCATCTACAGGGATGCATGGATCGAGACATCCCAAATAAAACCAAGATGCACTCCTCCAAAAATAAGAAACCAATCTGGTGATCATCGCCCATAAATAAGCTATACAACAGAAGGTGGAAACGAACACATGATAGAGCAAACTTCACAAAAGGAAAGGCATCACTGATCATTATTAGGAAGACACAATGATCGCTCATAAAATAATCCAAGGCCAGTTTCTAAAGACAAATTGCCAAGGAATCTAAGAATAACAACCACAAAGCCTTTGTTAGCTATACCAAACATTTAGGTGGCAACTTCCAAATATGCTGTCAGTCACTGAAAAATGGCAAGAAATACACTGAATCAACTTACATTTCCCACATCCTTGGGGACAAGTTCAGTACAAACCCCCACCCCCCAAAAGGGCCTGTGTCCATCTCAGAAGAATGCAGAGCCCCAGACTTCATGGACATGCAGGTAAAGGCAGCCCTCTCCAAAGCTAAGAACACAGCATCAGTGGAACTGGATGGTGTCCCAGGCTGTGTCTTACACCAGCCCCAAAAGGAACTACACCCTCACCTACATTCACTGTTCAGACTCAACCTTACCACAGGCTATGTACCCAAAGAATGGCATACACCAACAGTCATCCAGCTCCACAAAGGGGGTGCCACAACAGAACCAGGAAATAATTGCCCTATAGGTCTACTCAGCCTGGTCTGCAAAGCTATGGAGCAAATTATCATGGAACCCATAAACAGAGACATTGGGGAACTCCAGACACTGGGCTCTACCCAACTTGGCTTTGTTAAAGGCAGATCCTGCCTCCTAAACCTAGTTGACTTATTTGAAACAGTTACCAAGGACATAGATGGAGGTGAAAGTAGTCCACACAGCCCACCTGGACCTCACTAAGGACTTTCAACACCATTCCCCACTCTGTCACCATGGACAAGCTTACCAGCTTGAACATTAACAGCTATTTCACAGGTTGGGTGGCCAACTGGCTCACAGATCAAACACACATGTTCAGAGTTGCGGGTGCCATGTCCGACTCTAAACCAGTCACAAATGGCATCCCACAGATATTGGTCCTGGGACCCCACCTGTTCAGTAGATACTGCTCAGAGGTACAGGCAAGCACAGGAGGAGTATGGCTGAACAAGTTTACAGATGACTGCTAACTGTGGTCCATAATCAACTCTGCGGCTGACACAGACATCCTCCAGAAGGGTCTTACAGAGACAGATACCTGGTGTCAAAACAATGCCCTCAAGCAGAATGCCAAAGAATGCATAGTCATCCCCTTTGGATAAAACAAAGTGCACACAAATTACCACATAGGTGGTAATCCAGTATGCACGGAGAAAGTAATTATGCCCCTGGGGACCCAGGTAGATAGTAAACTCTCCTTTGATGATTACATGGCCAAAGTGTGTAGAAATACCTTTTATGTAGCCCACCTAATGTAACCCACTTTGTCTAGTCTGATGATGTCACCATCCTACAAATATACCTGTGGAAAGGAGAACTCACAGTAATGTGTATAGCGTGTTGTGTAAATGCGTACTCCTCTAGTATCATAAAGTAGTTAGGTAGGGGTTTGAATCCTGCACTTGACAAGTGTGTGTGTGTGTGTGTGTGTGTGTGTGTGTGTGTGTGTGTGTGTGTGTGTGTGTATCTCCTTGGAGAGGAGCAACCTTTTTGGAGACTACTAAAACACCTTAAAAGTGGTATACTTATTTTTGTCAAGTCTGATGATATCACCATGCTACAAATATACCTGTGGAAAAGAGAACTCCCAGTAATGTGCATAGCGCATCGTGTTAATGCATACTCCTCTAGTATCATAAAGTAGTTGGGTAGGGGTTTGAATCCTGCACTTGCTTTTACTACTGTATGACATATCACTATGACAACAGTATGTGCATTGCACATGTCAGGTAGCTGTGTGGCAAATACATATACATACATGTGACCTCAATTATTTCATAGATGGGAACCCTGCTTTCTCCATGAACACATCTGTTATATTTGCCAGAGTGTGCTGCCGCTTTCCAGACCTTAGGTTACATTTGTATGCTTGTGACAAGCCCAGCCACTGCAGTGATCCCTGGCCTAGGTCATCCGTGTCACACACACTCATTACGGTTTCTATTGAATAGTGTGAGTGAGGGTTTATGCCTGAGGTATATTTCAAACCTGTTCAAATGCAGCAAAGTCTGTCAATGATGGCTATTCATTATAGGTGTACAACATTCTTTGCGGATATGCATGCAGAGCCCTTATTGTTTGTGATCCACCGAGGGATTTCAAAATACCTTTAGAAATGTGATTACCAAAGGAGAGATTACTTAACACTTGGCTGTATGTACACATCGGTACCTGTTCAACATGCTGGGGGCTATTACCTATGTGGTACTGTGGGGATACTATGTTTTGTAAAAGTGTATAACTATGCTTTAGTTGGCTTATAGCTTTACAGCATGGGTTTGACAACAGGTATCTGTCTGTATGATACCCTTGTGGAGGATGTGTGTGTCATCTGGAGAATGCATTATAGGCCACAGTATGCATTTCCTGATGTGGACGGACATACCCCTACTGTGTTTGCTTGTACCTAAGAGTGCTGTATGCCAAACAGGAGTGGTCCCAGGAATGGGTGCATGTGAATACTACTGGTTACTGGCATAGAATAGTACCTGAAGGATCCAAATGTTACTGTGTGTCCTACATCTTTGTGTCAGTTGTCAAGACATCATCTAACAATTGTTTATGGTCAGGCTGTTGAGGTTATGTATACTACCAGAATGCAAACCAATGACAGATAGTAACAGTATCACCCACAGCACAATGTCAAACCATGTCATACACACATGTGTACCCAAGTTCCAAAATGTGTGTAGTACAATGCATACTGGCCACCAATAGAAACTATGGAGTGTTAACACTGTGTAATACATGGCATGTCACCCTGCCCATGTGTCCACTATGCACGTACATGCAGACAGTGCACCTCCACCATGTTCACAAATGTACACTTGCAAATCTGTGCTGCACACATCCCACACGTACTGTTCACTCTCTGACACATGCTGCCAATACTACACACACCAGCCAAGTGGCACGTGGGCGGACAATACACTATTGGAATTAACACTGGTGTAAACAATACTACATTGACAATCATAGCTTTAATGCATCATGCCTGCTCAGCTAGACCTTCAAGGACATCATTACACTTTACTGCTGACAACATGCTAACATTGCTATACTGCTATAAAGTCACCCTGTGCATCAGCACCATGTTAGCCTGTTCCTGCATCAGTGTTACAGATGACAGGAGGTGGCACAGGTTTAATCATATGCACAGGGTGTGTTGTTGGTTTGCCAGAGGACTACATTGAGCCATACAATCGACATGTATGTGTGTGTGTGTGTGTGTGTGTGTGTGTGTGTGTGTGTGTGTGTGTGTGTGTGTGAGGGCCAAGAGTACTGCTATGGGCCAATGTTGTTGTAATGTGTGCGGGTATGTGTTAGCACTAGGTGTCTGGTTTATGTGTGTGTGTGTCTGCATGCAGAGAGTTCCACCATGTGGCTGCCATATACGGGGATTTGTGGGACAGCCACAGACTGTACCTGCCAGGCTTTACAGATCACCGTCTCTGGCCACGGATACTGTACCTGTGCCTGGCAGGGGTGCTACTGACAGTATCAGGTACTAAGCCAGACTGGGTACTATCCTCAGAGGTAGACATATGTACACTGGACCCAGGTCCCTGCTGGGACTGGCCAGAGCCACGTGCACGTGGTCTTCTAGGATGGTCTATGGACAGGCCACCCCCAACATTGCTGGGGCTGATACTGGCACTATGGGAGTGGCTGTGACTTGAGGGACATCCGTGGCAACTGCCAGCTTCTGATGTTGCTGGCATACGTCCACGTCGAAGTCTCAACCATCCCACACTGTCCTGACACATGGACATGACATTGCGGAGGACATCTAATGTCTCACCTCAATGTCTATCAGTGACCTCAGTGTAATTACGGATGGCACCTGCTAGGTCACTGATACTGTCATTTAAAGTGGTGTTATGTGCCCTCTGTGCCATTAGTCCCTGTCTGGTGTACCGTTCCATATGTGCCTGTGCCTCCATGACAGCCTGGAACATGCGTGAGGTTGTAAGACCTGTGGTATGTCTGCCAGGGGCATGATGACCAGCAGTGCTCCGACGAGAACCCCTGGACATCTGCCTATGTGGTACTGTTCATGCCATCTGGGTATGGCTGCTGTGTCAGGATGCATGTGCCATAGATACCACACTGTCCTGGCCAATGCAGACTGTACACTGTCCCTCAGCTAAGGGCATTGGTGATGGATGTATTGGCAGTATGACTGTGTGCATGGATGGGGTGGACACATGTACTGTCGATTTGGTGGCCCAACGACAGACCCTGGCAAACATGCCTGTGCCTCAACAAACCTATCCTCATTATCACTAGTTGTGTCAGTGACATCAGGTTCCCTGCTGCAGTGAACCAATCCAACCTCAGCACCTGTGAGAGGAAGACAGGAAACACACTTTACGAACCTGTACATGATGTCGGCACACATGCACACTCCTCACTAAAGTAGACACACACACAAACACACACACCACCAGCAATCCAGAACATACTCAATAGCGGTTGATGGTGGGGTACAGTATCACAAGCCAAACAGTCATATCACATGTGTCAGCATGCAGGACGTGTGTTGCTCAACAACATGCAGTGCCAGTGTTGACAGTCCTTGCTAATAACAGTATACATGGCTTTGATGCATGTGGGTTGTTGTTCAGTGATTGGCCTCACCCTGGAACGCAATGTGTACATGGACACATCATTGCCGTGCAAGTATTAAAAGCTCTTCAATGTCCTGTGCATCATCACTCACAGGTGTACATACCATGGCTGGATGTGTATCTGTGTCACATAGATATCCATTTCTGATTAGAGCATCTGTGTCTTTAGCAGATAATTGTGGACACAGGTTTAGCTCATGCATGGTATGTATACACACAGGATGAGTGGTGCATGTATACCTGGTGGAATACCATTGCTCAACATAGCCATTGTACAATGGTTATGGTGAGTGTAGAACATAATTGTGGACATGCCAGTGCCAGCCATGACTTGGCATGCTACAACACAACTGCAACATTAAACATTACACATACCCAATGTGTGTCATGTGACCTATACACTCAATAGCATTACAAGACATATATGTGTCACTTTGTGCAAATGGTGATTGCTATGCATATTGTGTATAGGTGCATATGTTTGCACACACACAGCATTGAGGTGTATAGCAATTAATGCTATGTGTAGTACTGTGGTTACTGTAACTGGATGGGGTGTAGTACCATGAGCCATCATCATGCAGCATCATGTGGTCACTCAAGGCTACTAATGTGTGCCAGACCGGCAACTGTCATGCTGTACCTGAACTGCAGTACCGTGGCTACATTCACCACTTCACAGCCAGTTGTTACATGGGTTTGTAAGGTGCCCAATAGGGAGCATTGCCTAACATGAATGTGTTGTGTGTTGGAGTGTTGCACCACCCCATGATAGGCCTCTACCCTTCAGGTATATTATGTGTGCTGTGCAGATGACATTTGGGATACTGGAGTGTGACCTAACAGCGGGTGTCTGAATACGCCATGTGTAGCATATTAACGTGTACTGCGTATGACAAAGTTGTGTATGTTGTGTGCATGTGTATCGACTCTGCCTATCCAATGTCCACTGCATTGTAGCCACAATTGTTTAGGATGCTCTGTGTATTGCATGTGTTTGAGGCAGCTACTCACGTTACTGAGATGTGCATAGTCTCACAGCAAACATGCACAGCATGCATTATGCATAGGTGTGTTACATGTGTACATGGCCTACACCTCACCTATGACATGCACATTTTATTTGCAATATTAAATGTAGAACACACTCACCAGCATGGGTCTGCTGCCTTGCTGTCACACCAGAGGGACCTACAAGGATGTGAGACAGGTTGTCAGTGGCAACAACTGTGGCATTGCTACTGTGGATTTGCAATCTTACAGTAGTACAACGGTTGACAGTCACAGGCCTACAGATTATGTTCCAAATTATCAGTATTGCACAACACCAGGCTCCATATCTTCTAACTACACAGTACACATCTCAGATATGCATGATCTACCAATCAAGGTAACAGTAGTCTACAGATATGCCATGTTACCTGCATGCTCTGTGTGAACTTGCTGGGTGTCTCCGGCCTCCATAATGATACATGTGTACTGCTGTTGGCCAGGAGCAGCTCCTCCACTCTGGTGAGGGGGGGGGTGTATGGTTATCCCACCACCTGTGGCAAGCTGTTGTCTATGGACATCAGACGCACGCTGCCGGACATGTCTAAGTAAATCACTGCAGTGATGGCATACCTGCTCATATGTCCGGTTATGCATGCCTATGTCATTTACCATACGGACAACATCTTGCCACAGTGCAGTCTGCTCATGCTGGTCCTGGCTGGTTCTTGAGAAAAGCAGGGTGTAGTGCTGAACCAGACTGGTTGTTATTACTTCATCCTCAGCTGGACTATAGGTAGGGTTGCGATGGTGGGCCATGACCCTGGAAGACAATGAAATAATATGTGTGAGTAAGTCATGTGGCACACTTAACATTCTAAAGTACAGATATCACTGAACTGCCATAATATAGCAACCTATTGGCTGTCAGAGGATACACACTTTCAATACCACATGTCAGTGCTCAACCCACAATTGCCCGACAGTGCCTGGCACGCTCTGTATATTAAACCATGTTCTGCACAGCAACAAAGAGAAACCAGTATGTAAGACTATACAACAGTACATGGCACACCGTGTGCGACACAATGCACCACCTAGCCACAGGAGGTATATATCAAGCTAATGCATAAAAATATGTCATCCATTGCAATGATTGTAAAGTCAAGTTACAGTATTACCAGTATACCACACTAGTTGTTGATGGCAAACCCCCACCTAACATATGTGCATATTCGTGAATATAGGTGGCATACTGCTGTACTGGACTATACATGTTGCTAGATACGCACTTATATCCTGTAACACACACATGACCGAGGGCATGTTACAGGCATACCCACACACACATCAGACATGCATACAAGACACAAAGGTATGGCAACCCAGATGAGCTTTACCTGTGTACCATACAGTACTGTGTGTCAGTACTTACAAAACCTTATGCCTGAGGTATGTAATCTGTGAGGACTACAGGGAACACACAAAACAGTGGTTCCAAGCAATGTGGACATACCACCATACTGTGCTGTTTAGGCCTACAGCTTCAGGTAGTACTACAGTTCATACGGGATTTGGATTCACCAGCAGTACCAATCAATAAGCATACATGTACTGCTTTAGCCTACAATGGCACACCCCAGTCAACACCAAGGTGCTACGTCAGACCGTATGCCATACTGCTTTTTCTGCCTAGCAATAGCATACACATCTTTTGCTGGGATCATAGCTAGGACACAAAATACCATGACAGAAACAGTTTCCCACTAAGCTATCTCACATATACACAACTTTGACACATTCACCAACGCATTCACCATCACACTCAGTCAACCTCACATAGCAATTATTGCAACAAGTACATGTGGGTGTGTATCGGTTCATAGGTAGGTAATAGGCTATTGGCCCTAGGGCCTATTGAAGCCTAGCAGTACGGTACCCTGGCCTTTGACACCCATGTAATTTAATTTCAAGTGCCCCTGTCAAGCAGAGCCACAGAGGTGATTCCCAGGGTGTATTTCCTATCTCTCATCCAATCATCAGGATTATTCATGATGACTGCTAATGAGGAGCTTTGTTTGCTATTGATAGGTAGTTTGTTCCAGAGTATGGGATGTCTCTAAGATAGGAATCTATCCCTCCAGCATGTTCTGTTTATTGAGGTGACAAGGTTTAGGTCCCTAGAGCGTGTAGCTCATAGGGATTGTGATCCGTTTACGTGGAGCATGTCCAACAGCTCTGGGTTTGACATAGCTTTGTATGTTAGGCAGAGGTCACCTCTGGGTAGGCGGTATGCGACACAGTCTAGCTGTGGTTTTGTGAGACGGTCTGCATAGGGCATCTGTTTGAGGCTGGTAATACTCTTTGTGAGGTATGTCTGTGGCCTTTCCAGTTGCTGTAGATGTCTTGTGAGGTACATACCAAAAGGGGCATTGTACTCTATAATGGGTTTTATGAGTGAGTAGATCTCTTTTTCCCTGGATGACGCACCTTTTGTGATGAGGTGTGCCACGTAGACAGATTACATGACTAGTGTGGCACTATGATTATCAAAGGGGAGACTACTGTCCACCTGTGTCCCATGGTCTCTTATCACACTTTTGGTGTTAAGTAGACTACCACCTATGTGGTAGTTCATGGGTACAGAGTTTTTACCAAAAGGGATGCCAATGCATTTTCGACACTGAGTTTGAGGCCATGGCTTTGTCACCAGGCATCTGTCGCAGTAAATATGACCCTGTCTCCCTTTCTGTCTCTCTCTGTGTATATATGCATATGTGTGTGTGTATATATATATATATATATATATATATATATATATATATATATATATATATATATATATATATATATATATATATATGTATATATATGTGTATATATATATATATATATATATATATATATATACACACACACACACACACACACATACATATAAACATCCATTGGTGTACATATAGATTTACATATAGGCACATATACAGTCCACCTTTCATGGTGGGAATATCAATTATGCGAAGGTTGTGAGGTATACAGTTATGTAATAATATTGCACAGTCTTGTGAGAAATGAACTGAAGGTGTTCTCAGCCCATGTAGCTTTAGCAGGCCTCACTGGCTGCAACACTGCAAACCTAACAAATCATACCCACAGCGTTTAACCACCACATGTCATATACCAGCACTGTATGCTGTCTTGTTTGCCACACACTACAACCTACATAGAAATATGCACATAACAACCTTCACCAACATATATATGTCCACCCTTCACAAACAGTTGCAGTATGTCCCTTGCTCTATGCACATGTACAGATGCTGATATATCTGACACAGAAATATCTCTCTGTATGTGTGTGCCATACACACACAAGGTCCACACTGTTGTAAGTCCCTGGACCTCACGGCTGACCTGTTGGACCTTGCTGCAACATGAACAGGTGTCGCATGTGAGCACACAGTAATATTAGAGGGCTTATATATAGCTGCAAATGCTAGATTAGCATACTAGCCTGGTACAGCAGTTGCCAATGCTAAGCTACACGTTAATATGACTATCATGCATGTGTTACTCTGTCACATCCATGTTTATGTAGCTGTATGCGCTACTCCCCCAAACAGCCATTGTACACACTACTGTACAGAACACAGATAACATGGATCAGATGTTTGACATTTAATGCTGAGCTACATATGTCACAGTTATGTTCCACTGCACACAGCTACACACTGATTTGTCCATGGCAGTAGTTATGCAGGGCATCTGTGCATAGATACGTACTGCTGCCACATGTGGATGTTTCAAAGTATGTAGAGTACTCTTCAAAACATCTACTACATGCCAGTAAATGCATATCTGTTACATACCTTTCCTTTGTATGTGTTTGTAGTTTTCAGTTCAGTGTGTCTTTTTTTTCTGTTGATGTGGATGTGTGTCTGTCTCTCTCTTTCTCTCTCAATAGCTGCAATGGAATGATTGCATGTGTGGACAGCAGGTACAGCCTGCATTTATAGGTATCTGCACATGTGCATGTGATGGCCTCTGCACCAATTGGTGGCCACCATTTGGTAATTGCATGCAGCCTGCTGTGTGGTAATTGCAGTACTCACTGTCATAGCATCCCAGTGCTATAAATTGCTAAGTCAGGTAGGCGTAGTCCTTTCAGCTTTCCAAAGTGGGGCCCATGCTTGTTTGCTGTGGACACCGTTGTTTAAGTCAGAAGGTTGGTATACTTCTTATATCTGAAGCTAGGGGTGTAGCCAGTGATTTAAATGTTGTACTCAGAACTGAATGTTGCCACTTCCAGTACACAGTTGTCCGTGTAGAATTGTACTCACCCCTACAAATGCTAACACAAGATACATGGGAGTATGTAGTTTCTTTTCTACTTATACAAGTAACTGCCATACATAAGTAGTTATTGAGATGTATTCATTTGGCACATGAACTGTTTGTGAACTGCTATACTGTGAATATTAATGTACTCACTTTTGCACAGTTTGTGCTTTTTTATTGTTGACATTAGCACAGGATGCTCAAGAAAACTGGACAATTCCAGTACTGAGTATGCCTACCTACATCCTTGGTGGACCCTGAACACGCAGGTATATTGTACATTTGGGTGGGGATTGTCCTGCTATGATACTGTGTGGGGGTTGTAAAGTGCTGCTGTAACATTATTTACTGCTAGAATGGCTGGTTCTCTTATCACAGTCATGTAATGCAATTCCACAACAACTGCTGGTAAAGTTCCACAGAACAGGTTTTGTGTTATGGCATTCCTATCTTTCCTTTACATTCACTCATTCTGATGAATGATATATCTATTTCAGCAACAACCTGCTGTATGTCTACTGTGGCTTAGTGGTACTTCATGCAGTCTAGTGTGTCCAAGGTACGGGGTTCGAGACTGACAGAGGTGTTTTATTTTGCTGCTGAGCAGAACAAGGGCCCTCACATGCAGGGTGACTAAAGCACTTTTAAGCAGTTGTAAGCAGGTTTGCATGAAGCTTAGCAATACTTATCTAAGCGCACACTCGCGCAAACCTGCTAACTACTGCTTAAAAGTGCTTACTCCCGCTAACCCACGTGCTCATTTCTTTGAAAGAAAAGAAAATGGGGAGATAGGAAAGTGGTGAAAAAGGGGCACAAAGAGGGAAAGATGGTAGGGAAAACAGCTCGGGGTGTGCAGGACGGGGGTAGGGAAGGTCCATAGCTGCCCATTTCTTTAACAGCAACAGCTGTGCATATGCAATAAATTTGGAGGGAAATATGAAATCTTCCACCCCTGAGAGGGGTGAGGACAACAAAGTATGTTGTGCTGCCAATTAAATATCAGTTTGTGTCCAGCGGACATGTGTGCAAAATGGGCAGCTATGTATGGGGCGTAATTTTTTTTTGGAAGCAGATTGCCCTTTTTTTTTTTCAGGTGAGAGTGGAATGTGGGGTAGGGGAAGTAGGTATATTTGGGGAGGCAGGTTCGGGAGGTAAACAGACAAGACAAACAAGATGCATACAGGGGAGAATATGACACGTGGTGGGTGAACACCATTGACTGGGAAGGATGTTTGGAAATTGCAAGCCCATGAGACCACAGATGGCAAAAGTGGAACTGAGATCTCCACCCATGGGCAGTCACCACTGCACCTTCACAGCTCAGAGGGTGGCTGTGCTGGGGGCTGCGTAGGAGGGGCAGGCTCACCTGTGAGTCGTGCCACTCGTGCCTCAAGCTGGCGTAGAGGATCAGCGACTGAACACTCACTCTCCCTATGCACCACAGCCCAGACCATTTGGAGGGTGATAGGTGCCCCTCCTCCAGCCATGCTTGCACAGGGGGGCGAGCCCCATATCCTTCAGCGCTTCCACCCAAAGGTGGCACAGGGCCAACGGAGGAGGAGGTCCCGGGCTGGGCACCAGACCTGCTGGTGCCAGGAGCCATCGCCAGCTGAGGTGGGACAGGTGGGTCCGCTGGGACCGGCCTTCCCATTAAATTCTATGTTAAGGATTTAATGACAGTATGGGTTGGTAACCACCAACAGCATTCCAAATTGGTTGTAACAGCATGCAGTAGTATTCCCATTAACCCAACACACCAGAGTTCCAACAGTTGAACAGCAAGCATAACACATGCATATATAGAGCAACAGTGGACATTCCAACAGCATGCAGGATTGATTGGTGGCAACAGGCCACCAAGATTGTGGTATTTGAACAGGGCACATGCATCAAATTAAATGCAGATATTTATAAACCAATAGGACATATGTCCCAACAAATGTTTTAAGATTAGACATACCCAATGAGGTGTGCAATTGCATTGTTTATGCACATACAGTAGGGTGTAAAAAGATACCTCCATTAACAACTTATATATACTTGTAGTTTACACTACATTCCTATTGACTGCAGGTATATATCCCCTACATGTATTATTAAACTAGGCAATGTCCATTAAATTGTGAAATGGGTTTTGCTAGTTCTTTATATACCTGACTTGTATCTAACATATAAACTGTCCAGGATGCAGATGTTACTGCTACATATTTATATATTTTATTTATATTTATATATCTACATATCTGGATGTGTTCAGGTGACATTATCAGTTATATTTTAACAGCCCCCTACATTTCTAGCAGCACACTGACATTTCTGGGGAACACAATAACAAGCTACTCATGTGCCAGATTAACCTGTATATGCCAGCCATGAACCAACAGTTGAGGACTGTATATATGCTTAACAGCTACTGGCACTCTCTTCATCCACTTTATATGGGTCTATCCAAGCGTGGGTTGACAGCGCTTAATACAACAGTACTATTTCTATAATGCAAGAATACAACAACATATCGATGAAAGTGACACTGACACACCAGGAATTATACCTTTATTAATTACATTACACACTTTTCTAGAGGCTCTCTCATTTATTTGCTATATCAGTGCATGCAGAAGACTTATTCAAGATGTATTATACCTTTATTAATGGGTTACAACACTCTTTCTGGCTCTCACTTATTTTATATAACAGTACATGCAGAGAAATTATTCAAGACTTGTTATACCTTTATTAATGGGTTACAACGCTCTTTTTCAAGCTCTCTCACTTATTTTATATAACAATACATGCAGAATAATTACTAACCTGCCTGGTGGCACAGCCTTAGCAGCCTGTCTGCATAGGCTTGCTGATTCGCAGCACGGACACCTGCAGCTGTGAAGTAAATGAAGTGATATTGAGACATACCTATCCATAATATAGACTACAATAGCAATTCTTACATACTTCATTCCATGGCTACCTACTCAGTAGTGGGGCATTTTCCATCCCACGGGCCTCCTGTATCCACTGGTTCAGTCGGTCCTCCTTGCATCTCTTCCGGTCTGAGTAGTGGTGTCTGACCTGCTCACCACTCCGAGGGACGCCTGTGGCACTGGTGAGATCATGAGCTAGACTGTTCCAGGCTTCCGCTTTGTATTCGGTGCCCTGGAACTGGCCCTGCAGGAGTCTGTCATCATGATTATGGACGAGGAGCCAAACCATTACTTTTGACTCCTCAATGCCCCAACGTTGCGCTCGAAATCGAGAGCCCTCTCCAACACCGGCCATGCTGACTGCAGATGGGAGCTACAGCCAGTTATGGCAAGTATTCCCACCTATGGAGCTTAACTATACCTCATTTCCCGCACTTATTTGTAATGGGCCATTTTTGAAAAATCTCAGCGGAAAGCACACCTGCTTAGCAATAGGTAAACTTCCATTGATATGTATGTGTGTGTTGAAAGTGCAATGCATATGAAAAGCTGTCATGGCTTAGTGGTTCAGTACTGTGATTATGGTGCACAGTGTCCCGGGTTCGAGGCCTGTCATTGCTTTTTATTTTACTACTGGCCAGACCGGCTAGGAGGTGTGGCTGTGTTTAGCCGACTTTGCTCAACATTGCTTTACAGTGCTCTACGTTGCCCAACATTGGGCTAGTTAGTGCGGTGCGCAGCTTCGCGCAAACATGTTTTGATTGTGCTAGGTGGCGCGATGCACATTTACGCGCAAAGCCATTGCGCTAGTTAAAGCAGTGCTAAGCTATGAGCAATTATACTTAAATGTGCTTAATACTGGTAAACTTTGCTTAGCAGTGCTTCACATTGCTTAAGATACATTACTTATGCATTCATCAGTATGCATAACCATTTCACCTTCTTTTATGTATATATGAAATATCGTTCACTACTACATAGGCCATTTCAAAGATTTTTACTAAAATTTAAAAGATAAATGTCAGGAATTATTTTTCTATACAGGTTTCCAACAGAAAATAGAAAGGGGATTGGTGGGACTCGAACCGGGAATGCCTCCTCTTTGTGCGAAGGCTCTACCACTAAGCCAATGCTATTTGGCTTAATTTGCATACAAGTTTCTTATTATCTTCTTCAATGTCTAAACTGCTAACTGTAGCTAAGCAATGGGCAAACCTGCGCAAACACGGGCAGCTATATCGGCAATATTAAAAAAATAAATAAATAAAAGTTTTACATTTTATAATTGTACAGGGTTTAGAATGTGGGGGATTGTAGTGTTGGGTATGTACACATTTGAGCGGACACGCTCATCTCAGTTGACTTTTCCCAATTGAGAGATTTGCAGGGGCGTGGATTTTTGGACTGCTCGGCAGTCCGACACTCCCCCTGCACTCGTGCATGCTCTGTGTTAGCCTTAGAGTTGAGGCAGCGTGGCCTCATGAATATGCATGGCGCGCTGACATCTTACCCTTAGGCTGCAATTTCCGTGCAAGACTAACTTAGTCTTACACAGAAGGTTAGTGAATCCTGGGGACTGAGTTTTTAACGTTAATGAATGACCTCTAGATACCTAATAACTCTTATGATGTACCTTAGATGTGAAATCATTATACACAAGCATACCCCATGAAGGGGGTATTTTGGGTGAAGTTGATTTAACATTGACATTTTAAATGTGAACATCACTAAACTTATTGATGGGATGATCACTGCAAGTTTATTTGGAAAGTCGCTAAATAAAAATTCCTTGTTGGAGGCTAACATTTGCCTTCCTATGCATGTAGAAATATTCTGACTGCACAATTTTTAAGATTGAGGCAAATCTGTAGTTCAGAGGATGAATTTGAATCTGAAGCTGTGAAAATGGAGACCAGATTTATCAAAAGAGGTTATGAAAGGAAGGATATGCAACATGCGCATAGTGTTGCTTCAAATAAAGTGAGGGAAGAATTAATACATGGAAGTAATAGAAGGGTTGAGTCTACAGATTCGTCTATACCCAGGTTAACAACAACATATGGAACAAATACATTTAAGATTCAGGAAATGGTTAATAAACATTGGCACCTTTTAAACCAAGATGTTTTTTGGACAATGTTTAGATGGGTATTGCCATTTTGGTTTCTATAGAGGGAAAAATGTAGGTGAATTTCTTTCAAGTTATAAAAAGGGCAATATTGGTTGACATAAATGCAAAAGGGACACAATATATGGGAGTACCCATTGTGGTAATTGTGTTTAGTGATGGAGCCTCTAGAACTAAAAATCTTTTACATCCATAAATACACCAAAAGTGTTCACTATTAGTCAGCTGATTACTTGCTCTACAGAATGGGTAATATATATGGCAGCATGCCAGTGTGGAGCTTTTTACATTGGTCAAACATTGAGACCATTTAAACAAAGGATAACAACACAGTTGAGCGATATAAATCGTAAACATTCAAGGAATGCATTGCATAAACATTTGCAGGAACATGCTTCATCGCACTTTATTTTTGTGGGTATAGCTGTGGTAGTCGGGGAGGGGTTACCAAATTTATCTAAACATAAGCTATTAATCAAAAGGAGAGATTATGGATTGTTAATTTAGGTGCTACATATAAACCTTTGCTTAATGAATATTGATAATAGTGCAGTCTAGGTTGTTTCTGTATTCCTGTATATATAAAAAATGGGTAGAAATTAAATGAGGATGGAATATACTAGTATAAATGTGAGATTTTGTTAATGTTATCCTTAAGCATAGATAGTATGATGAGACTTCTTTTGATAGTTGTCTCTTTAAATTCGTGAATGTATAACCCGGTAAGCTAGAAGAGTCTATAACATACTGATGGCAGTAGTGTGCGAAACCGGTCTTTGTATTTGTTATTAATTAAACAAATTGATATTGGATGTACCAACAAGGAGTGCTGTTTTTTGTGTGTGTGTGTGTGTGTGTGTGTGTGTGTGTGTGTGTGTGTGTGTGTGTATTATAAAATGTATGTATATATTCTTTTTTCATATAGATGAATATGTGTGTGTGTATACACACACACTATATATATATATATATATATATATATATATATGTATATACACACACACACACACACACACATATATATGCGCATGCGAGTCTGTGTCAAGTGCTGGAATTGTCAAAATTTTGAGCACTAAAATATTGAAAAAATACATTGAATGTAAAAGATTAGGGGGGAAAAAAAATTTTGGAGGGGGATAGACTCCCTGCACCTCCCCACATCCCTTGCAACTTTTATATACTAACTCTTAAATTGCACTACAATGGGAAAAGGGCAACTTCCCAGTCCCTAATGTACTACAGTTTTGGAAAACCAAATAGCAGCAAAATTCGAAAATTATATTTTCGAACTCCCTGGCTGGTATTTCAAGCAGTCAAACATTTGATAGTTTGAGAACTTGAGAATATATATATATATATATATATATATATATATATATATATATATATATATATATACACACACACACACACACACACACACACACACACACACACATATATACATAGATACATACATATAATAAGCTAATTAATCAGCATGAAAATAGTCAAAAAAAGGTCTAAAACATACATAATCGGTATTTTATAAGTGAAGAGTATATGCCTTTCCCCCCAACTGTAGTGATGCCTAATAATTGGTATTTTTAATTGGCAAGGGGGTTATTATGCAGCGAGGCTGCATTCTTATCACTTACCTGCACTGTCATTACCACCACAGGCAGATTTAATCTCCTTTTAATGTCTCATTTGCTGAATGGCATGTCAGGACTGCAGCGTTTTGGGAAATGTATTGTAAGCTACATGGTCCTTGGTAAGGTGTGTATATACAGGCACAAGGTTTCATCTTCATGGTACCCAGGGTCAGCCTTTGGTCAAGTGGTGCCCTAGGCAAAAGGTCTCCACAGTGGCCCCCCCCCGCACCGTCTGGTGGCCTCATCCTGGTCTATTTACACCATCCAAATTTCTGGAAAAGTGTCCCTGCTACGGCAGTGCCCTAGGCAGCTGCCTAGTTGGCCTATGCCTAAGGCTGGCTATGATGGTACCTCAGTGAACCTTAATTGAGAACTTTATACTGAGCTGAAACATGTAACAGTACCAATGTAAGTATTTTAGCCATGCAACAAAGCCTGAAATGTCTATTTTCTTGCTTTTGAAAGTCTGCTAGTAACATGGGCTTATTCCTTAGATATGGCAGTGCATAGGCAAGTTCTTGAGTCATATGGTCATTACACTGGTACACTATCGGAAAGTTTTTAGTTGGCTATCAGAACTGTGGTTATGTTTTTAAAGGCTAGACTTTCTAGTTACCACAGGCAACAATGTAGGTCTTGTATCCAGAAACCCTAAGGATCTTTTCAAGAGTATGTGTTAAAGTTGGTTTTTCAAATGTAGTCTTTCAGAGTTTGTGGTCGTGGAACTTGCACAGGATATTTTGTTGAAAACCATTTCAGTTGTAACCAGCTGTGGTTGTAATACTTGCATGATTTTAAACTGAGAGGAGTCCTACATTTAGTTATATTTACTAAGCTGTATAACTGGGCAAAGTCCACTTTCTTTTAAGCTTTGGAAGAATATTTCAGAGAATATAGTACATTTTAGTAAACAGAATTGAATTGTTTTGCAAAGAACATGTGAAATTATGACCAACAGTGAAGAGTTGATCTTAATTGCTTCACAGAATGCAGGGATTACTTTGATTTAAAAACGTATGATCGGTGCAGCTAAACAACAAGACCATATAAAATAGAGAAACATTATTTATTTGAATTATTGCTAAAGCAAGTGTTGAAGGTATCCTACCATGCTTTAGGAGTAGAAGTTAAGTGGGAAAGGAGGTTAATGAGAGAAGGCTAAGTAGAACAAGTGAGCGAATGGAATGAGAAGAGGGACAACGAAGACAGACAGCTGATTACTCAATTGAACAAATTACAGTGAAGGGGAAGCAAAGAAACATGGGCTCATCCCCTAGATATGCTAGTGCATAGCTAAGTTCTTGAGCCGTATGTTAAATACAAAGGTACACTCATGGAAAATTTGAGTTGGATACTTGAGTTGTGGTCGTGTTTTTAAAAGCCAGATATTTCAGTTACCACTGATGCAAACATCATAGATCTTGTATCCCAAGACTTCTAGACTCTGTGCTGAAATTTCCCAGTATTCTTATAAATTGAGACCTTGATTCATCAACTGTAGTCTTCTGAGTTTGCAGTCTTAGAATATGCACAGGATGTATTGCTGAAAACATTTCAGTGGCAACTGGTTATGGTTGTAATACTCCCATGATTTTTAACTATGAGAAGCCCTAAATTTGTTTGTATTTACCAAGCTGTTTAACTGGATAAAGTCCATTTTCTTTTAAATGCTGTACGAATATCTTCAGTGAATATAGTACATTTTGGCAAACTGAATTGAACTGTTAACAAAAAACGTGAAATTGAGTAAGATGAGAAGTGAATAATTAATCTTAATTACTTCATAAAAGGCAGGAATTACTTTGATTTAAAACTTAAAATCTGTGCAGCTAAATGACAAGACAGTTTAAAAAACAGAGAAATATTGTTAATGTGAATTATTTCACAGCATCAGAAGGAAGGTCAACTGCTGGTGTAAAGCAAGTATTGAAGGTGTCCTTACCATGCTAAGCAGTAGAGGGTAAGTGGGAAATGGGATTAATAAGGAAGGTTAACTAGAACAGGTGAGGGAATGGAATGAGGGGAGGGATAATGAGGGAAGGTCAACTAGAACAAGTCATGCAATCGAATGAGAGGAGGGCCAAAGAAGATGTTGTGAGCCAGTTACCTTTTTTGCAATTTGTTCATTTGAATAAAGCAAAGCACAGGGCCATTCTGTCTCTTGATGTGATACAGACTGTGTATCAGCTGCAGTGAAGATAGTGTGATTGTTAATAAATACTTAGGTCACACTGCATTTGCGTTCCGAAACTTTTCTGAAATTCAGATTTACTTGGAGTATGAAGATGCTTTTTTATTGCATATTCTTACCTCATCTACCTGCCAGGCATCAAGCCTCCCCTGTGGGATGAATATTTATTCCCACTGATGGGCACTCCCCAGATTCCTTGGAGTTATCTGATGAGACCGTTACACAGAAAGTCATCAGGATTGTGTGTGCCCTCAACAGCATCCTGGCAATAAAGGGCTTTTTTTTTGTTACTGTAAATGAATATGAGCACGTATATCATCTCAAGAGCCACCAATGCCCTCTTGTGTGCAGGTTGCTGCTCCTACGCCTGCAGCAAGATGGCCTACCATTACTGGTTTGGGTGTTCTTACCCACATTCTCCTGGCATTGGCTCTCTGCATCTTGCCTCATTTCTTAAGAATGTTGTTATTTAAAGGCAACTATTATAAAATGTAGGGCTAAAAATATAAAATATTTTTTGTAACACAAGAAAACCTTACTTAAGCCTGGGGCACACATTATATTGCCTTCCCTGGAGGTAATCTAAAAAAGTTATGGGGCACACATTATATTGCCTTCCCTGGAGGTAATCTAAAAAAGTTAGTTAAGCACTACAGAAAACTGGATAAACCAAGAAATCTAGTAGGTACAGAAATGGAGGGTGACAGAGGTCCTATCAGTCCTGCAGAAACATGTTTTCTGGCTTCAAAGAATTGTTTTGGTTATCCCAGTGTCAAGCATCTGCTCATCCATACTGCCATTGCTGAAGCTGGTTTGGAGGTCTACAGCTGAGTAGCTCTTACTGATTTATGCTCAGCTTCCTCAGCCGTTACAGCTGCATCACAGACACTAGTCCCTGACATGTCCACCATTAGCCAAAATGTGGCAAAGGCCATAAAGTGACCCTTTCCCACCAGAAATGTTTTTGATTTTTATGCAGCCTTCCTCCATTTCAAGGCTTTCACTTATTTGTAATCTTAAAGCTGCTAGCCATCAGAACTGAAAGTTCATACTGCTGCAGAGTGGTCTTCAGTCACTGGAATAATATTGTCTCTGTGCTTAGAAATTCAATTTAGCTTAAGATTCAGTAAATTTTTCAGTTGGGAATTACAGCTATAAACAAATTTTCTTCCTTCTTGTAGTTTAACTGTTCAACAGGAATTGAAAATAAAGCCACAAAGCCAATGAACTAATATAAAACTTTTATTGAGCAACTAAAGCAAAAGATCTTTGACTTCAGTGTCTCAAAGTTTCTTGTTAGTTTGACCTGAGTTTTTATTTTTAACTATTGAGTGATATAGTGCTGCACAATGTTAGGACCTTTCACTTTAGTAAAGAATCCTGTTAGTTCACCCAAACTGTTTCTATTTTTGATTAAAATGTGATGATTTAATAAAGAAAAGCAATCAGTAACACTGGCAAACGTACATTAATAGAAAAGAAAACAAGCCGTAAAATATTGTTTTCATTGTTATGCAGTTTACAAAGGTTTCCTTTTTACCAATTTTCTTTCAGTCCAACATTGTATTGGTTGTTCAATTCGTGCCCTGTTTTAAATTTCACTCCTCCTTTATATTCTGCATGTGTTGTTTCCACAAATTCCATTTATTTCTGTGATATTTGCTCTTTCCCTCTTCTAAAGATCCACTTCCAGTTTTTATTTGTTTTACACTGGTATTTGTGTTTTTGCAGCTAGTAACATTAAACTTGGGCATTACTATGTCTAGATACTTCAGATCATATATGCCAGCTCAAAAGAATCGCTACATTTATTACAGCTGTTTGTTTCTCCAACATTTCTGTCAAAGTACTCCTTAGGAATATTTAAAATTGTCCCACTTATTACATTGCCAAAAAACATGTTTCCAATTACCTCTGTCTTTCCCATCACACATCAGCATTTGCTGTCTGCTTGAGTAAAAATTCTATGAAATCTACTTTGGCTTTAAAAATACCTATGCAAACATTTCCTTGGAGAAATCTTAAACCTTCTGGACTTTGCTGCTTACTTTGGAGCCCTGCACATTTTTCCCATTGTTCCCTTGTAAACTGCATTTCCATTCTTTTTCCTCAGTCTTTTCCAAACTCTTCTAATAGATTTTATAGTTGTCATGCAGTTTTTTGTATGCTGCAATTATTCCCTTTTTAACAGCAGCTTTTGCTCTAGGCTCAAGGAAATACTCTACCAATGGTGGTCTTTCACTTTACATTTGCTGATTCCTTTCTCTTTGTCTATACAGTTATCAATCCCTGATAGGGAAAGCAGTCTGTAACGTGCAGTCTAAATTTTTGCTTAGCCTCATCCCACTCTGTTATCTTTCCCTCCGGAGTTATTTACACCCAAATATATTGATTGCTTTACTAATTTCCTCCAGTAAATTCCACCCCCCCTGCATATTTTCTATATGCCTACTTGTATACAGGCGTTTTGGTAATATCTCCTCTCTCTTCTCGTGCTGGCTTAGTTCTCAGTATACTTTCTGCTGCTTTATGGCAGTAATATTATGTGTAGTTGTAATGTTCCTTACAAACATCCAAAGTCCTACTCTGTGTTTCTCAGCCTTTCATTTCATCATAATCCTTTTCCAGTCTGATGTATAGCTTTCTGCTTATATAGCTTTAATATCCCATGAAATCAGGTAACCATAAACAACCTTTTTCTGTTGGGAGACTCAACTTAACCCACTCTACTCTTGCCCTCTTCCCTTCCCAGATAAATTCCTTTAGTTCTTTATTAATCATCCACAGCTTCTCTGGTTCATAAAAATATGCCTGACCTATGTGTACAACCAAAGGGACTAAAAACATTCTCGCTGCTTATGTTACTATATCCATGTCTGTAAGTAAGAACTTCAGTTTCCATACTAACTTTTGTTCAGTTTCTTCCTACTTCCTTTTTAGTACTTACACCCAAGTACTTAATCTTAAATATGGGTATTACTGAACCAATACATAGTTTACAAATTTGGAGTTACAGCAGTCACAAAATGTTTCACAACACTGAGCAATCCTTTTCTGGATACAAGTACAAAATGTCATCTGCAAGTTAAGCTAACTTTTCTTGAGTATCATGACAGTTGTATCCTTGAATTTGTGTATCTATTACTATTTTGCTTTTAAATGTAAAACAAATAGTGGGAAAAGAGGACATTCCTGTCTGGTTCCCCTATTCAAACACAGCTTGGCATAGAGGAGTTCTCCTACTTTAATGTATTGCTTCTGACCCTTCATATGTCATCCTTCTAAACTCTTATTATTTTGCCAGGAAACACAAATGCTACTATTGCCTTCTCAAAAATCGTAGCTGACTGTATCGAATGCCTTGCCTGCATCAAGACCCACCAACAATAGTGGGGTTTTCTTACTCAAAACTTTCCTCTAGAACATTATTGTTCTATTATGTCAAAGTTTTGCCTCCTTCTCCCCCTTAAAAGTACAGTTAGCCATGGCTGCCCTATATAGTAACATCTTTGACTTTCTCTTAGGTGGTGTGAACATAAAACACTTACGCAATTGTGACTTTGATGAATATAAAACACTTCATATTTTATATTTGAAGCAGCATCTGAAGGGTCTTTACCTTTTTTGGGTAGTACAGCCACCACACCTTTCTGTCAAGATATTGATACCCACCATAGGTCAAACAAAACTTTCCAGGACTGTGTTATCACTTTCTTTTCTACAAAGTTCCACATTTCCACATGAATATTGTTTTCCCTGTTGATTGATTATACATCACCATTTTATTTGATCTCTTTCTGTTTTAGTTATTAATTGATTAGTCTTATTTTCTTCTAACTTAATTATTTCCAGGTGTGATTTTCCCACTCCTCTGCTATGTACTAATTTTCATAAAGTTTTCAAAATATGTCCATTACCTGTGTAGAGTCATTGTTTATTTTTCTTATCATAGGTTACTCAAGTTTGGCTATAACTCTTCCTTCTTTCTTTTGCCCAAGTCATTATGCATAAGGTTTTTGTTATATAGAGTTATGAAAATAGTTCCTTAATTACAACCTTTCTAAACACTTGTATGTCATCCAAATACTTCCTATTTAGTGCACTGCAGTTGCTGCTCCTCTTGTTTTAAGATTCCACTTCTGCAATACTTTAATGAAAGAAAAAAACATTTTGCATCCTTGAACAATGAACACTAATAACCGCAAAAACTAAAAAAAAAAAAAAAAAAAATGTCTCGACCATGAATGAGTTGCTACTAAAACCATTTATTAAGTGCTTTCCTCACACAACCTTAACTTGACTTCATCAGAATCTAAAAACACAGGTACAATTCTTTCTATATTTAAGGTTAATCAGGATCACATGACTCATAAAATTACACCAATTATCCACTGAGTCAAAAAATGTCTGTAAGTAAATACACTAACTTCTGCAGTACTGTAAATTTTTTCAACCCCTCTAAGTATTACTATGTTTCCATATTTTCCTTTTAACCAATTTTTTAAACAATTTTCATTTTATCCCATTCACCATCTCTTCTGCAGTAATATTGGGACTTTTCTTCGAACATATAATCATCGACACCTAAAGAGCGAATGCTCTAAAGCGCGAACGGCCACATCTGAAAATGTTTTCCTTGGGGGGAAAAAATTCACTGGGCCGTACACAAAAAAAACACAAACTTCAAAACCCTAATCAAGTGGGGGCTTCATCCCCCACACCCTCTGATGTGGGGTCTGTGCACCCCCCAACTAAATATACCAACTCTGAGATCACGCTATGTTGGGGAAAAGGGCAGCTCCCAATAACGGCCAAATTAATTTTTTCCCGAGGAAAGAATTTGCGGACGTGGCCATTCATGCTTTAGAGCGTTCTTTCTTTAGGGGTCGATGATTATATGTTCGAAGAAAAGTCTCTTTGAACATATAATATAGACCCGTAATATTTATCTTCTCCAATAATGCTTAAATAATAGCCACTACCCATTTCCCTATTTTTTTCCATCAGGTAAGTAGAGAAAAACAATGGTCTCCAACTGACATCCTCACCCACCATATTCATCTTATTTTGTATTGGTATACATGCTGCTGTGAATTATAGGTTCATAGGTTGGTACTAGGCTATCGGCCCTAAGGCCTATGCAAGCCTAGCCATAAAAATTCCCTGGAAATTTTTTCCCACAATATTTACTTCTGTGGGCCCCTGTCTAGCAAGGCGACTGACATGATCCCTGGGGTGAATTTCCTATCTCCCATCCAATCATCAAGGTTCCTTTTGAAGAGGGCCAATGAGGTGCTCTGCTTGACATGTATGGGCAGTCTATTCCAGAGTATGGGGAGTCTCTGGGTCAGGAACTTATCCCTCCAGCATGTTTTGTTCATTGTGATAAGGTTTATATCACTGGAGCGTGTGGCTCTGAAGGATTGGGATTTCTTTAAGTGGAGCATGTCCAACAGCTCAGGGTTTGACATGGCCTTGTATGTTAAGCAGAGATTGTCTCTGAGTAGATGATATGCCACAGAGTATAGCTGGAGTTTTTTTTAGACGGTCAGCATATGGCATCTGCTTTAGGCCTGTGATTCTTTTAGTGAGGTATTTCTGTGGCTTTTCCAGCTGTTGCAGATGTCGTGTGAGGTACATACCAAATGGGGCATTATACTCTATAATGGGTCTAATGAGGGATGAGTACAGTGGGATAATGACCTCCTTTTTCTGGATGAAAAGCCCTTAGTGATGAGGTGTGCCACATAGAAGGATTTCCTGAATGTTGTGGCGATGTGGTTATCGAAAGTGAGACCACTGTCCACTTGTGTCCCTAAGTCTTTCATCACACTTTCGATGTTTAGTGTCCTGCCACCTATGTGGTAGTTCATGGGTACATGTTTTTTTTCCAAAGGGGATGACTATACATTTCTTGACATTAAGCTTGAGCCCATGGCTCTGGCACCAGGCATCTGTTTCTGTAAGGCCCTTTTGTAGAATATCCACATCATTTGGGGATTCAATAATGGCTCCCAGTTTGCAGTCATCTGCAAACTTTGTTAGCCAGAGTCCCTTAATGTTGGCCTGTACTTCAGAGAAGTAGATGCCAAACAAGAGTGGTCCCAGGACTGAACCCTGAGGTACTCCACTTGTCATTTGTCTGGAGCTGGATTTGGAGTCAGCTACTTTTACAGTCTGGGTTCAGTCAGTAAGCCAGTTGGCAAGCCGAGTGACGTAGGGATTTATGCCCAGCTTAGTATGCTTATCTATGATTCCAGAGTGGTGGATGGTGTTGAAGGCCTTCAGATAGGCTGTGTGGACCTCCTTACCCTCGTCCACAGCTCTGGAGACCGATTCGAAGAAGTCAATCAGATTCAGGAGACAAGATCGGCCCTTCACAAACCCAAACTGGGTGGGGTCCAGTGTCTGGAGGTTGCCAATGTCCTTGTTTATAAGTTCCATGATAATGCATTCGATGCCCTTGCAGATCAGGCTTGTCATTAAAATGTTTATCTATTCTAGCCCAGTCAGTACTCTTTGGGGAAAAATAAATAAATTCTATACAAGTTCCTGCTACTGAGTTGGCACATTCCATGATGACTATTCTCTCATACTACTTCAGAAATCTGCCTTTTGTTATATTTTCCATTCTAGGCCCTCCTGATGCATCTTTACTATTGCAAATTGGTCCCCATCCATAAGTACTATTCCTGCTACAAGCCTGTTATTTTTCCCGAAATTCTTCTAAGCTTCATAATAATTATTTTGGTAGCATACAAGTAACATGCCAGAGTAATCCTCCATCTCCTCCTCCTCTGCCAGTATCCTCTAACTACCTCTTAATCTACCATTATTCTCTTTGTCTTCTACAGTTACTACTGGAAACCCTCATGTATCCCTGATATTCTGATGAATATCCATCCTGAAATCCCTTCTTTGTCAAATTCACATGCTCGTTTCTGTACAAATGAGTCTCTTGTAATATTGCTGTCTGTACTCAATATAATTCTGTACTCCCTGTTTTTTGTCTATACCCATAAGGCCATTTGCATTACATATTATATATACAAAACAGCCATTCTGATAAAATGCCATTAATCGTAAATAATATACATGACAGTTCTTTTGAGTGTACTTTTCCAACTGTAAGCTTACATGAACACCTTAATATTTAGCATGTCATATCCTTCAGGATTTTTTGATTCAATAGGTTCATAGGTTCATAGTTTAGTACTAAGCTAACTGCCCTTGTGAGCCATTTTAAGCCTAGCCAATTATCACTTGTGAAACTCAAACCCTGCACCTTGTGTTTGTAAGGCAAACACCTTAGCCACAATAAAAGCATTTGAAAAGAAGCACTAAATACATTGTCAAATCCCAACCTATATAAACTCACAACAATCACTTGAAACTAATACGCTTACCAAATAGCAGTTGTTGCCCCAAATTGCCAGATTAATGGCTGCACCCGCAAGCATTACCTATTCTAAAGTGCATATTTTTTCTGGTCCTCTCCAGAAACAAACTGGTGTGGCTGCTTTGATATCTTTTTGCCTGACAACAGCACAGTAGTTCAAGCTGCTACTTTGTTCCAATAGACCCTACTCAATATCTCATTACTGCTGTTGAACCACACAAATATCTTCAAAAAGAGAATGTGTGTGTGTGTGTGTGTGTGTGTGTGTGTGTGTATATATATATATATATATATATATATATATATATATATATATATATATATATATATATATAAATAAAAATTGTGTTTGTGTGTGCCTGGACTACATGAAAAGAGACATAGAGGAGCTCTCTGAGCATGTGGCCCAGGCCGGTATGACCCTGACCTTGAGTAGCATCTTACCCTCACCAAGAATGATGCCACAATATGAAGACAAGATGATCAATTTCAACAATTGGCTTAATTATTGGTATCATTCAAAGGGGATCCAGTGCCTGTCAGCCTGGGATGACATGCTCGACAAGCCACAATGCTTCGCTAGGGACGGCCTGCACCTGTCACCCCTGGGCTTTCGGATATTGGCAAAGGCTCTTGCTACCCCCATAGTGCCTTTTTTAGGCAAGGCTCAAAAGACAAACCCACCTCCATAGGTATCACAAGGGATAAGAAACTAAGAGTAATGCTACTCAACGCCAGAAGTCTAAACCTCAAGATGCATGCACTCGAAACTCTCCTTAGCATGGAGAAAATCGATATCTGTGCAGTAACAGAAACTTGGTTCAAGGCTCCAGAGAGCACCCCAGCACTACCAGGTTATACCTCATACCATGCTTTTCGGCCCCAAAACTTGGACCGACCCACAAAAGGAGGGGGAGTATCAATATTCGTCAAAGATACCCACACCTCCAGGTTGGTGGCACAGCACGAAGCATCAGAAACTATCCATGTGCAACTAACAGTGGGTAAAACTGCCTTCCAGTTTATAGCCTGCTACAGACCACCCTCCCAAACCCAGGAACCCCACTCGGCCTTCATGAGAACACTGGAAAATATGAAGGTCTCTCCAAACACCATTATATTGGGCGACTTCAACTACCCAAACATAGACTGGGAGCATTACTCTAGCTCCAACACCCTAGCCCAAAGGTTCCTAGAATTTATAAACTCAAATGCTATGGAACAACTTGTTACCACTCCCACAAGAGGGAAAACATACTGGACCTGATCATCACCAACATGGGGCTCTATGCTCCAGACCAGAAGTGTATCCCTCACTGGTAAGATCAGACCATAAACTAATCTCACTGGATGTTCACATCCCGACACCACAACCTGCCCAGAAAACCACAGTGAAAAACTTCTCTAAAGCAAATTTCACACTCCTCAAAACTGAGGTGGAATCCTTCAAAGCCCCCGGGCCTGTGGAAAATATGGCCCAGACCGCAGAATCCTTTATAAACGCATTCTATGAACACCTTCAGGAATGCATGGATCATGCGATCCCAAATAAAACCAAGACCCAATCCTCCAAAGGCAGACGTCCTGTCTGGTGGACCCCAGCCATAAACAAGCTATACAATAGAAGGAGGAAGCTACTAAATGATAGAGCAAAATTCCAAAAAGGGAAGGCATCTCTGATCAGTGTTAGTAAAAAACTACGGGCACTCATAAAATCGTCTAAGGCCAGCTTCGAGAGAAAAATTGCACAGGATACTAAGAATAATCACAAGGCTTTCTTTAGTTATGTTAGGAACCTGGGTGGTAATTCCCAGATATGCTCAGAATTAGTCCAAAATGACAAAAAATACACCGAACCCACAGACATTGCCAACATCCTAGCTGACAGGTTCAGCGCAAACTCACCCCACCAAAAGGGCAAATATCTATTCCAGCAGAGTGCTGCCCCCCTGACATCTCGGATGCTCAGGTAAGAGCCTCCCTCTCCAAAGCAAAAAACACAGCATCAATGGGACCAGACAGTGTCCCGGGCTGCGTCCTACATGAACTCCAAGAAGAGCTCAACCCAAACATAAAACTACTGTTCAATCTCAGCCTTACTACAGGATATGTACCCAAAGAGTGGCATACAGCAACTGTGGTCCCTCTCCACAAAGGTGGTGCCTCAACGGATCCTGGAAACTATCGCCCCATAAGCCTGACTAGCTTGGTCTGCAAAGCTATGGAAAGGATAATCATGGACCTCATAAATAAAGATATTGGGGACCTACAGACACTGGATCCTACCCAGTTCGGCTTTGTTAAGGGCAGATCCTGCCTCTTAAACCTGGTTGATTTCTTTGAAACAGTCACCAAGGCCATTGACGAGGGGAAGGTGGTCCACACAGCCTACCTGGACCTCGCAAAAGCCTTCGATACAATACCCCACTCGGGCATTATAGATAAGCTCACCAGCTTAAATATAAACCCCTATGTCACTAGATGGGTTGCAAACTGACTCAAGGACAGAACCCACATGGTTAGAATTGCTTGAGCCATGTCAGACTCCAAACCAGTTACAAGTGGCGGGACGCAGGGACACAGGGCTTAGTCCTGGGACCTCTCTTGTTCAGTATATATTTCTCGGAGGTACAGGCCAACACGGAAGGACTGTGGCTGACCAAGTTCGCAGATGACTGCAAACTGGGCGCCATAATCGACTCTCCAGCCAACACAAGCATCCTCCAAAAGGGCCTCATAGAAACAGACAACTGGTGCCAGAGCCATGGCCTCAAGCTAAACGCCAAAAAGTGTATAGTCATCCCCTTTGGCAAAAACAAAGTGCCCACAAATTACCACATAGGTGGTAATCCATTAAGTACAGAAGAAGCAATTAGGGACCTGGGGACCCAAGTTGATAGCAATCTCTCATTTGACAACCACGTGGCCAAAGTGGTTAGAAAAACATTTTATATAGCCCACCTAATCATGAAGGGATTCACATCTAGATCAGGGGAGGTCATCGTGCCTCTTTACTCATCCCTCATCAGGCCCATAATTGAGTACAATGCCCCTTTTGGGATGTACCTTACCAGTCACCTGCAGCAACTGGAAAGACCCCAAAAGTACCTCACCAAGAGGATCAAAGGGCTCAAACAGATGCCATATGCTGCCCGGTTAAAGAAACTCTAGCTCTACTCAGTGGCATATCGCCTGTTCAGAGGCGATCTGTGCCTGACGTATAAAGCCATGTCCAACCCGAAATTAATGGTCATGCTGCACCTCAGAAAATCCAAATCCTATCGAGCTACACGCTCGAGAGACCTGAACCTCAGCACTGAAATAAATAGGACATGCTGGAGGGACAGATTCATAACCCAGAGGCTCCCTTCACTCTGGAATAAAATCCCAGTCCGGGTTAGGCAGAGTCCCTCATTGACTCTCTTCAAGAGGAATCTTGATGAGTGGATGGGAGATCGGAGGTTTACCCCGGGTATGACTTCTGTGTCACTGTTAGACAGAGGCACAGTGTACTAACCTCAAAAAAAGGGCATAGCAAAATTAATTTAAAATGGGTGGCGAAAGCCAAACACATTCAGGCTAGGCTTATAAATGCCCTAGGGCAGATAATCTAGTATGAACCTATGAACCGATATATATATATATATATATATATATATATATATATATGTATATATAGATAGATATATATATATATATATATATATATATATATAAATAAATATAAATTGTGTATGTGTGTGTGTGTGTGTATATATATATATATATATATATATATATATACACATACATATACATATACACGCACACACACACACACACACATATATATATATATATATATATATATATATATATATATATTACACAAAAAATTAGGGGTTTATCAGTTTTCTGAATTACAGTTCTCTGTGATTGTTACAAAGAGAATGTTTGAGCTACTTTAGCCCTTTTCTAGAAATTATCTTTTTCATTTCCTATCTCTTCCTCACTTCTACCCTTCATATCCTTCATCAGTTTTTAAATATCGATGTTCTTCGTGTTTCACTGTTGCAGTCATTACATTTGGGTTATCCTGCTGGCAGGTTGCCCTCAGTCGGCCTGAATTCCAAAGTCTTGGGTCCTGTATCAGTTGCTGTCGCCTCTTCCCTGACATCAGATCGTCAGGGGTATAAAAGATGCAGCCAACGCCATTTTATTCAGTCTTTCTTGCTGTGCAGTGCCCGAAGCAGAAGCAGTTCGCAAAGAAAGACAGGCAACCGAGGTCCAAAACAGACAAAGCTTCCCCTAAGCAATTCGCCGGTTCTCAGTGAGGCCCTTTCGCAGCCCCTGACGCTCACTACTTCGGAGTCGCAGGCTGCTACCGACTCCCACGTGGAGTCGGCCAGGCTGCTGGAAACTCAAGGTATTGGAGCCTTGGAGATTATTCCCTCAGATGTATCCGGAGCCGCTGAGCAGGCATCGGCTTCTGAGGGTGTATTCAGACCTAAGCAATTATATATTAAACAGACTTCAAAGACTAAAACACCTTTTAAGGCAAAGAAACAAGTTCACCAGCCACAAGGACAGGCCTCCATGCCCAAAAAACAGATGCACAAAATGGCCGAAGATTTAATTACCTTGATCAGGGGTTCCTATCCCCCTCCTGATAAGAGGCCTAGGCAAGAGACAGACTATGAATCTTCAGATCAGGTTTCCATTTCTTTTGATTCCTCTTCTGATCAGGAATATTCTCTTCCCCTCTATGAGGATTCTGATGCTGAAGAATCAATTCCTTCAGCTTCTCCTCCTGAGGACTACTCTTTTGGGGAAACCTTGCATACCATGAGGGAGCACTTCCACCTGGAGAGCTAGGATTTTTCAGAATCTAAGAAAAGGCTCAGAGACTTCCTTTTACTACCTCAGGCCTCTAGCTATTCCACCTGTGTTGGACATTGTAGATGATGTGTTCTTTGAGTCTAGTCTGACCCCTGACTCTTTACCTCCAGCTCCTGTTAAGTCGGACAGATACTACAGGGTCCCTGACTCTCATAAATTCCTTTTCAAAAACCCTACTGCAGACCCAGAAACTATTTCTCAAGGTCCAGAAGGGGTCAAGGCTTCTACTGCAAAAAACCCTACCCCCTCTGACAGGGATTGGCACTGGATAGATGGGGAAAATAAAATTTACACATCTGCTACCTTGGCTAGAAGGGCCTTAAATTACCATTTTCATATGCTCAAATATCAGCAACATATCATGACATTGCTTAAACAGAAAATGATGGCAAACTCTGAATGTGCAGAAAAAAAGAAATACAGGATTTATTGCAAGCAGCTGAACAAGTTGAAAAACCTAAGGTCCCTAATATATTTGGCGTCCCTAAGACCCACAAAAATGCAATGGATCCACCAATGAGACCAATAGTTGCATCTGGTGGTTCGGTTACAGCACCCCTAGCCAAATGGCTAGATGTTAAACTTAAAGATGTTCTAAATGAAGGTGTAGGCATAGTCAAAGATTCTTGGGATCTCTTACAAAATCTTAATAAAGATGTGTTTGATAGTAATATTACTTTTATTACCATGGACATAGTGGATCTCTTTTCCTCAATACCATATGAGGAAGGGATTTTGTGGTTTGAGGAGGCCCTGATCTCTTATGGTAAATTTAATCAGAATGAGTTTTACTTAATTCTAACTTTGATGGAGCTGGTCCTGAGTAACAACTTTTTGCATTATGATGGTGAATTTTTTAAGCAAATTAAAGGAGTAGCGATGGGTGCGAGATGTGCCCCTGTCTATACGAATATTATCTTATCTGCATGGGAGAATAAATTTATTCTTAACTCCAAATTTAAACATTGTTGGAAACTGTATAAACGCTACCTTGATGATATGTGCTTTTTGTGGGTGGGCTCCGATGCGGAATTCTCCTCTTTTTTTGAACACATTTCTAAATCTACCGATTTTTTGTCATTTACCTATATGAAGGATAAAGAGTGTCTAAAATATTTGGATATATTTATAGGTAAAGGAGATAATGATTTTTTTTCGAAAGTGTATAGGAAGGAGAGCTATTAGAACTAATTTCTGGCGTACGATAGTGCCCACCCACACCATCAAAAGAAAGGGATTATAAAAGGACAGTTTGTGAGGGGTAGCCGTATGACTTCGAGAGAAGTGGACTTTAGAGAAGAATGTGCTAAGCTCCATGACATGTTCTTGGCTAGGGGCTACCCCAACAGACTAATCCAACAAATTGAGGATGAGGTTATAATAGGAAGAAAAAATAAATTCAAACCTATTTTGGGTTTAAAAGGATGGAAAAATGTAAAGATTGAGAAAGAACAGTATGAGGGTAATAATAATTTTGTAATGGACTTTAGTGGTGAGGCAACTAAGATCAGAAATTTAATAGAATCTGAATGGAAGAAATTTGGGGAAATCTCAGACTCGGATTGCCTGTATAAAGACCCTTTGAAATGTACCTATAGGAAAGGTAAAAGTCTAAAGAATTACTTTGAGAATAATTCTAACAGTAACAAAGCTAGAGAAGGGAGAGTCGGGACATTTAAATGTGGTAGATGTCCCCAATGTGTAAACGTATGTTGCATGGATTCTGTTTATGTTGTTAACAGGGACATAGTGATCCAGAGTAAGAAATATGCAAATTGCCAAACTAGTGGCATTGTCTATTTAGCATCATGTAAAAAATGTAATGCATTCTATGTCGGCAAGTCCGAGAGAAAATTAAAGAACAGGATATATGAGCACAATTACGACATTAGAATAAAATGCATTAACAATACACTATATAGACATAAATTGAGTTGTGTGGAAGCCTTCTTCATTTTCTTTGTGTTAGAGGTTGTGGACAAAGATATAAGAGGTGGCCTATGGGAAACCTCAATAGAGTATAGGGAACTTTTGTGGCAATTCCATTTAGAGGCTAATAAACCACCAGGATTAAATGACAACTTGTCCATTGCCCCTGTTTTAAAAATGAGGGCTGCAAAATTATAAATCTTTAATATTATAATGTAATTATCCTCATTACTTCTGGAATAAGGATGGTGTCATCGTTTAAATATTGAAGTTGATTTTACATATGTATATATGTTCAAAATTCCAACAAAATTGTATAATCTTTGTTATAAGGACTGATAATAGCTTAAAATGTATTTATTGCGCATAGGTGTAATTTCTGTCTCAAACACTAGGTGGTATTATTTTAAAAATCTTCTGGTCAACTTTTTATTTTTCACTTAGAATGTGGTTCTACAATGTATTAAAGTTTTAAATAAGGTAGTTTTTATTTATATATTTTAAAATGAATGTTTTTCGTTCTTCTTATAAAATGCTGAATGATGTTTTAAGATGATTTTTTGCAATTTTTTGCAGTTAATGTGATGAAGATTTATAAGTTCAAACTTCTTGTCTTGTCATGAAGTGTTGGGCTTAAAAAGAAAAACCACATTTAATTGGTGAAAAATGTAATCTTAATTATTTAATTGTTTAAGTATGTTTATTTGCCAGTATATAAAAAGTGGGCTGTAAGGCATTGAATTATCTCATTACATCCGAGGAAGTAGTACAAACGAAAACGTAGTGTGGTGATCAAGCGTTAATGTGTTCTTTGCTTACTGGACTGTTGCCTGTTTTTGCTGGTACCTGTGGACTTTTTATTGAAATAAATTGTGAGTAAACAAGCATTGGAGCCTTATTTCCTCCACTGGTGTGTTTTTTAAAGTCTGGAGTAGTTCTGCACTTGTCTCCATTTTGTGTGGTTGGTTAAGTTGGAAAGCATACTTTGCGATGTGGGTTTGATTCTCTGGAGGCCTGCTGCAGGGCTGCTGTTATGGGTTCTGTCATTAGGAGGCATGCTTGGTTAAAGGAACAAAATCTGCCTGACCATGTTAATGCAAAATTATTAGATGCTCCTTTACAACATGATACCTTGTTTGGTGTTGAGGCAGAAGAGGTGTTAAAGAAAATGGAGGACAAAGCTAAATCTATGCAAACGGTCAAGGATTTCTTACAGGTACAGCCACCTAGATTTAGCAGACACTGGCCTACAAAGAATTGGTCCTTTCCAGTCTCTGACAGACCTCAAAGGGGCAGATCCAGATGCCCTAGAGGCAGATCACAGCTGCAAGGATCCTACAGGTATAAGCAGTGGAGTGCTTCTACCTCCAAAGATGGAGAAGACAAAGCATAATCATACAGGAAACAGTCCCAGTGACTTCCCCCTGCCTGCACCAAGCACTTATCTTCTGGCAGCACCCTTAGGAGGAAAACTAGCACTTTTTTTCTCAAAATTGGCACATTATAACCCAGGACAAATGGGTTCCAGACATAGTGTCACAAGGCTGCAAGTTTCATTTCCATACCCTGCCAAGGGCAAACGGTTGGCCAGACCTGCCAAAACATCAATGGGCAGAGGCTCAAAAACAAGTCGCAGCTCTCATAGACATGAGGGCTATTCAACAAGTGCCACAGCAAGGGACAAGGATTTTACTCAAGACTGTACTTGGTACCTAGAAAGAACAAAGCATGGAGACCTATACTGGACCTATCTATTCTAAACACTTACTGGATATACCAAAATTCAAGATGTTGACCTTACAGCAGCTTCTGCCCATGCTGGGCAGCAAGGCTTGGCTCGTGACTTTAGACCTAAAAGAGGCATACCTGCATGCCCCAATCAGACAATCATGCAGAAGATACCTCAGATTCATGGCTGGCTCAAAGCATTACCAATTCTCTGCACTGCCCTTTGGCTTATCTACTGCGCCCAGGGTCTTCACAAAGTGCCTGGCACCAGTAATTGCTTACTGCAGACAGAGGAATACAAATGTATCCTTACTTGGACGACTGCCTCATACAAGCAGAGAACAAGGACATTCTACTACAGCATCTGACGTTTGTGATAAGACTTTTAACATGCGTAGGGTACACAGTCAACAAAAAGAAATCAAAACTAGTACCCTCTCAAGAAATAATATTCCTGGGTGCAAGCTTAAATACAACTGCCCAGATGGCTTATCTCACTCCAGGCAAACAAAGGCAACTGACTACCTATTTCAAGGAAATGGCAACAAAGGCCCAGTTATCTGCAAGAAAAATTCTGCAGGCTTTGGGCTTCATGGCATCCTGCATCTTACTAATTCCATATGCAAGACTGCATTTGAGGAAAATTCAATGGTACCTAAAAAGTGTCTGGACACAACATTGCCACAGTCTGGAAACAATGATTACTTTAATTCCCTGCCTGCAACAGGAGTTTCGATGGTGGACAAAGGCTTGTCACCAAAACAAGGGACAGCCATTCTCACTACCCCCAGCCAGACGGAGCCTAACAACGGATGCTTCAGATTATGCCGGGGGGGGCATACATGGCAGGAAGAGGCATTCAGGGCACCTGGTCCACAAACCAAAAGCATCTACATATCAATCAAAAAGAGATGCTAGCTGTTCAAAATGCCCTGACAGCCTTCAAGGACCTACTTCATCCGGGACAACTACTGATAAAGACAGACAACACCACGGTCATGTGGTACATAAACAAGCAGGGGGGGAACTCATTCTTATCCCCTATGCAGACAAGCCATGGCTTTATGGGACACAGCATTGACTTACCAAGTTCATCTGCAGGCACAATTCCTGCCAGGAAAGGAAAATACTCTGGCAGATGAACTAAGCAGAAACCTCATGGATCCCCACGAGTGGCACCTGGATCCACACGTCTTCAGTATAACAAAGAAATGGGGATGCCCGGACATAGATCTATTTGCCTCCCCTCAAAACTATCAACTAAAAAGTTTCTGCACAAGGACTTATCACAGACAAGCTTGAAAAGTGGACATCTTATCTTTCAGCTGGACAAACCTATCAGTATATGCCTTTCCTCCACTGCCTCTCCTCCCCAAGGTACTCCTAAAGGTCAGGCAGGAGAAACCAAAAATGATTCTGATTGCTCCAGACTGGCCACGCCAGTACTGGTATCCGATCTTAAGGAACTTGTCCCAGTGCCCAGCCTGGACCTTACATCAAATACCTCATCTACTGTCCCATTAAAACAATCAGATTCTACACAGCCAACTCAGGACCCTAAACTTGGTAGCATGGCGGATAATGTAGCCATACAGACCACAACTCTCAGTAAAGCTGTGATGGATGTCATTTTAGAAGTCAGAAGGCCTAGTACTAGAAAATCCTATGCTGGGAAATGGAAGAGATTTTGCGCTTGGAACAAAGCTCAAGGAACTGATACAGCTGTCCCAAATATTTCTCAGATTTTGCAATACTTAACGGAGATGCTGGACAAAGGCCTATCTTTTTCATCAATTAAAATCCATGCCTCTGCCATTTCGGCTCATTACAATAGAGCCACCACTCTTTTCTTATCCTTTATAAAGGCAGTACCTCAGAGGAGCCAAAAACTTAAGGCCTCCAAGGAGAACACCAGTACCTGCATGGGACCTCAATTATGTCTTGGAAAAACTCACCTTACCTCCTTTTGAGCCGGCTGCTACTGTGGATATAAAGTTCTTATCTTGGAAAACAGCTCTGTTCCTAGCAATAACTCCTGCAAGACGAGTTTCAGAGCTACAGGCTCTCATGGCTGTGGAACGCTTTATCATTTTTTATCCAGACAGGGTCTCTCTGAGAACAAACCCTACATTTATGCCTAAGGTGGTATCCAGTGTAGCCCTTAATCAAACAATTCATTTGCCAACTTTTTCTCCAAATCCACAGAACAAGGGGGAGAAAATTCTGCATTCTTTGGACGTACACAGACAACTTAGATTCTACTTGGACAAAACTAAAGCTTTCAGAAAGACAGAACAATTAGTAGTGGCATATGCCGCAGCATCACAAGGAAAGGCGATCTCCAAGCAGACTATTTCAAAGTGGATAGATCACTGCATTCGTTTCTGCTACTCACAGCATGGCAAACCAGTGCCTAAGGGCATTAGGCCACATTCAACCAGAGCTGCAGCCACTTTGCAGCCTTTCTCAGGGGAGTACCAACCAAAGACATTTTAGAAGCTGCTACTTGGAGTTCAGTGCATATCTTTACAAAACATTACAATCTGCCTCTCTACCCTAAATCCAGGGCAGGCTTTGCCACTGCAGTTCTGCAGGGCCTCATAGCCGCTCCTAATGCTGTTTAGCTCCAGCCCCCCAACCATAGCTTTGGGACTCAACCCAAATGTAATGACTGCAACAGTGAAACACTAAGAACATAGTACAGTTGTGTACACTCACCATAAATGTAGATGTTCGAGTGTATTCACTGTTGCAGTCCAGGTTACCCACCCACCATCCCCCTTATTTTTGCTGGAACTTATCTTTACTTCTCTAATCTATACAACCTAAGTGGTGTATTTGCTTATAGATGAAGGTAAAGCTTATTTTGGTGCATGTATGTTTTTATTTACATAATTTTAGCCTACCCTTTTGGGGGCACCTGACATCTGGGGCAAGAAAAACTGAATAAAATGGTGTCGGCTGCATCTTTTATACCCCTGACGACCTGACTTCCGGGAAGAGGCGACAGCAACTGGTGCAGGACCTAAGACTTTGGAATTCAGGCCGACTAAGGGCAACCTGCCAGCAGGATAACCCAAATGTAATGACTGCAACAGTTAATACACTCAAACATCTACATTTATGGTAAGTGTACACAACTGTACTTTTTATGTCTCTTATCTATTCCTTTCTAAGCATAAAGTAGCAGTAGATGTTTCTACTACTAATAAATATTTTGTGGTGTTAATTAACTTTGCTGTTGCTATAATAGCAGCTGGTAGAGTTAGGTTTTCTAAATGAAGACTAAAGTAAAGGGTAGGTTTAAGAAGTGTAAAGAATATGGCTAAAAGATTCCCTCAGGACCACCATGGTGTGTGTGCTGTGCCTGGGTTAGAACATATAGATAATGGCAGTGTTAGATGTAAGAATTTCAGTTCTCTCACCTTTCTGGAGGGGAAGAATAAGCTTGTACTTATGGGACTGCTTCAATCCGAAGTAGTAGTAAAAATATAGCCTTCCTCTCCAGACAAAGATAAAGCCTAGTCTAAGGCAGCCAGGCCTGAGAAAAAGAGAGAAACACAGAGCTGAGGAGTTGTCCGTTTCCCATTTGGAGAAGATGACCCCTAATCTTCATTTCTCCTTCCCAGCCAGAGACTCATCTATAGTTATCCCAGCTGGGTTTTCTTCCCCTTCTTGGCAGGAGTAATTTTGTACCATTGACTCTGCTATGAGGAAAATGGCCAAGAGTTTTTCATTGGAACATGAGCTGTCAAGATTCCTTTCTTTGAGACCTCCATCTATTTCTTCCTTACAGTCCTGCAGGTCTGTTAGAAACACAGCTGCCTTGGTTTCGGAGTAATATGGTGTCAGCTCATCCCCCCCTCTTTCTAGAGCTCAAGAAGAACCCCCATCAACCTTTCCAGTTATTCCTTCTCCAACCCCCATTTTGTTGTTGGTAGTGATGGAATCTGTGCTGATGGCCTGTACTTATTCCATCAACATCAGCAGATACCATTTTTTCTGCAGCAATGTGGATGTTCTTCGTGTTTCACTGTTGCAGTCATCACATTTGGGTTATCTGCTTACAGTAGCCCTCAGTTGGCCTGATTAACAAAGTCTTGGGTCCTACATCGGTTGCTGTCTCCTCTAAAGTGACGTCGGTTTGTCATGGGTATAAAACATGCAGCCGACGTCATTACATCAGTATTTCTTGCCGTGCGGTACTCGAAGTAGTTCACAAGTGCAGGTCGACCGACTCCTGAAATTTTCATTTTCAAGTTTCAGAACCAAAGTCTTCAACTAAAAGCTAAGTACCCCGTTGGGGAACCTTTTTCTTGCTCTTAACCGATGTCAGTAAAAGTAAATAATTACATTTCTTGTGGAAATCACATACCTCATAAAGATATTCATTCGTACTGTATTCCTTGCTTAGGCCCTGACCACTACGTACCTCACTGTCAGTTTTGTGCCTTATTTAAACCATGAACTATCTGTCGGTATATTTTCACTTCTAAATATTTTAGTGCTCAGTTTAATTATCCCGATATGTCTTCTGTAAGCCATCCGACTACTGACATTCCGAAAAAACGCAAAGATAAAGACAGAGACAGGCCGCCGAGGCGCTGGTACTCAGTGAGGCACTTTCACAGCCCCTGATACCCACTACTTCAGATTTGCAGGCCTCTACTGAGACCCCTTCGGAGTCTGGTATGCCGCGAGATACTTCAGCTGTGGAACCTGCGGATGTCTCTACCTTGGATGGATCTGGAGCCGCTGTGCAGGCACCGGCTTCTGAGGGGGTGTATTCAGGCCTACTGACTTGCATGTTAAACCGACGCCATCTTCTTCTTCAAGACCTAAAATTCAAACCATGCCTAGAAACCTGATGCCCAGACCACATGGTCAGGCCTCTATGCCTAAAAATCAAATGATAAGAATGACAGAAGACCTTATTACTTTAATCAGGGGAAGCCAACCTTCCCCCTCTAAGAGACCTAGGACTGAGTTTGCTTATTATACTTCTGACCAGGATTCTGAAATTTCTGTTTCCTCTGATGACCAGGATTTACCCTTCTCTACCCATGAGGATTCTGATGCTGCGGACTCTATTCCGTCTGCTTCCCCCCAGAGGATTTCTCTCTTGGTAAAACCTTGCATACTCTCAGGGAGCATTTTTGTTGGGAAAGTCAGGATTTCTCTGATTCTAAAAAGAGGCTTAGGAATTTCTTACTCCTGCCCCAGCCCAGGCCTTTAGCTATACCTCCTGTACTGGACATTGTTGATGATGCCTTTTTGGAATCTAGCATGGCCCCTGACTCTTTACCTCCTGTTCCCAGAAAATCTGATAGCTATTACAGGGTTCCTGACTCTCACAAGTTCCTTTTCAAAAATCTTATTGCAGATCATGAAACCATTTCACAGGGACCCAAGGGCATTAAAGCTACTACTGCCAAAAATCCTACCCCTTCTGATAGAGACTCCAGGGCGCTGGATAGAAGGGGTAAGAAGTTATACACTTCTGCAACTTTGGCCATTAGGGCCTTGAATTGCCAGTTTCATATGTTAAAGTATCAGCAGCATATTATTGGATTGTTTAAACAGAAAATGATGTTGATTCCTGATTGTGCTGAAAGTAAGGATTTACAGGATTTGATGCATTCTGCTGAACAAGTTGGTAAACATACGTTGCAATATGGTTTTGATTCATTAGAGGCATCTTGCAGGGCTGCTGTAACTGGGTCTGTACTTAGAAGGCATGCTTGACTTAAGGAGCAATCCTTGCGAGATTATGGTAAAGTGAAATTACTGGATGCTCCCTTAAATCAGGACCGCCTGTTTGGCAACAAGGCAGAAGACGTTCTTAAAAAGATGGAGGAAAAAGCTAAATCTATGCAAACCATTAAAGATTTTTTACAAGTACAACCTCCGAGATTTGGAAGGCATTGGCCTTCTAAGAATTGGACCTTTCCTGCCTCTTCCAGACCTTCTCAGTCCAAACCCAGATCAAGCAGAGCATCCAGGCTTTAGTCCCAGGGGACACACAGGACTAAGCAGTGGGGGGCCTCCATTTCCAAATCTGAGAGTAATAAAACTCCCCACATGGTAATCTGTCTCAATGACTTCTTTTTAAAACTTCCAAGCACTTCTCAACTAACTACCCCTTTGGGGGGAAAGATTGCACTTCATGCAAAGAACTGGGGACTCATTACCCAGGACAAATGGGTTTTAAATAGTGTCCCAAGGATACAGATTTCACTTCCACACATTACCAACTCCAAGCGGTTGGCTGGATCTACCTCCAAATCAGTGGGCAGAGGCCCAAAAGCAAGTACTCTCTCTCTTAAGCATAGGGGCTATTCAGTTGGTACCAGAAGAGGAAAAGGGACAAGGTTTCTACTCGAGACTTTTCCTAGTACCCAGAAAAGACAATTCATGGCGTCCTATCCTGGACCTGCCTACTCTAAACACCTTTTTGGTGATTCCAAAATTCAAGATGCTGACTCTTCACCATTTGCTTCCTATGCTAGGCAAAGATGCCTGGTTGGCAACACTAGATTTAAAGGAAGCATAGCTGCACATCCCAATCAGGGAATCTTGCAGAAGATGCCTACACTTCAAAGCAGGCTACATGCACTATCAGTTCTCTGCACTGCCCTTTGGCTTATCTTCTCCGCCCAGGGTATTCACAAAGTGCCTAGCTCCAGTCATTGAATTTTGCAGGCAAAGAAATATTCAAATGTACCCATACCTGGACGATTGTCTAATTCAGGCAGAAAGCCAGGACATACTTTTGAATCATCTGGCGTTTGTACAAAGGGTGCTAACTTGTCTGGGGTACACCATAAACGAAAATAAGTCATACCTGGTACCCTGTCAACAAATTATATTCCTGGGAACAAGCTTGAATACAACTTCCCAGATGGCTTTCCTCACGCCAGAGAAACAAATTCACTTGACAACGTACTTCAAACAAGTGGCCACAAAAACCCTGCTATCTGCAAGGCAAATACTACAAGCCTTGGGGGGCTTCCTACATTCTTGTAATTCCATATGCAAGACTGCATATGAGGAAACTACAATGGTATCTAAAAAGCCTATGGTGTCAACATTCTCAAGATCTAGAAGCAGTGATTGCTATCATAACTTGCCTACGCCTAGAGTTCCTTTGGTGGGCAGAGGCCTACCACCAAAACAAGGGACTACCATTCACACTACCCCCTGCCGCCCAAACCCTAACAACAGATTCATCAGACTATGCATGGGGGGCGCACCTGACAGGGAAGTGTATTCAGGGCAAATGGAACCCAAGTCAAATGCACCTGCACATCAATCTAAAAGAAATGTTAGCTGTACAGAATACTTTGACAGCCTTCAAGGACCACATTCTTCCAGGACAATTAATGGTAAAGACGGACAACACCACTGTTATGTGGTACATAAACAAGCAGGGGGGTACACATTCTTACTCCCTCTGCAGACTAGCAATGGCATTGTGGAACACAGCCTTGAGCTACCAAGTGCGTCTACAAGCTCAATTCCTGCCAGGAAAACTAAATACACTGGCAGATGGACTAAGCAGAAATCTCATGGACCCACACGAGTGGAAACTGGAACCAAGGATTTTTAATATGCTGAGCCCAGATATAGACCTGTTTGCCCCCCCCCCCCAGAACTATCAAATGGATAAATTTTGCCCAAGGTCTCCCCACAGACAAGCTTGGAAAGTGGATGCTCTGTCCTTCAGCTGGAAAAACAGTTTATACCTTTCCTCCTCTGCTCTCCAAAGTACTACTAAAGATCAATAAAAAGAAAACCACAAGTGATGATAGTGCACTATGTCACACAAAATGAACTTTAATCCACTGGTTTAGCACTTTCAGCCCAAGAGGGTACCCTTCTAAAATAGTCCAAGACATTATTAGTACAAGTGAAAGGGAGGAGCTTAGTGGAAACAGACGAAACAAGGATTGGGTAACATCCATGTTGTTAACCTTTACCTTAGTAAAGAAATTAAAAACATAGTGTCCAACAACTGGAGAATATTAGTTTCAAATAGTGATCTTCAGATGGTAGTAGGAGAAGCCCCCATGTTTGTTAATACAAGAGGAAGGAATTTCAAAGTAATGTTAGAAAGGGGGCAAAGAAAAAAGCCTCAAGGCAACATAGGTACATTTAAATTTACTTTACATTTCAGAGGGAGCATATTTTAATGTTGCAGCTCAGAACAAAATGTGGCACATTCCAGGCATTTTTAATTGTAAATCTACATTTGTGGTGTACATGGCAAAATGCTCCACCTGTTCTTCATTCTATATTGGGAAAACCAATAGGCAACTATTATGCCATCAAAAAGAAAAAAATAGATAATGCTCTTTACAAGCACACTTTAAACTGTGTGAGTAGCAATAACAGTGTTAAGTTTCTTTTTACAGTTATAGATCATGTTCCATTGGGCTTTAATGGCGACAGAGATGGGGAACTAGATTTTAGAGAGTTTAAATGGCAGGTTTTATTAGATGCATGCAGGGCACCAGGGCTGAACAATGGTGTCAACTATAAAGCTGTGTTGAAAATAAAAGCTTATTACAACAAATGTATATAGTTTATATGTTTGTTAGAAATGTGTGCTTTATTTAAAATGCATTTTTATTTAAACACATTTTAAACAGTTTGTACATTAAGTTTAAGTAAAATGAGATTTGATTGGTGTGATATGTATTGATGATGGTATAAAAATAAGACAGTTTTTTAACACTTTGTTCTGATGAAGGCCTAATTCTTGGGCTGAAAGCGCTAAACCAGTGGATTAAAGTTCATTTTGTGTGGTATAGTGCTCCATTATCACTTGCGGTTTTCTTTTTATTTTACCAAAGTTACACAAAGTGTGAGATAAGTCTGCTGTTTTCTTTGCACTACTAAAGATCAAACAAGACAAACCAAGGATGATTTTGATTGCACCAGACTGGCCATGCCAACACTGGTACCCCCTCCTGCGCAATGTGTCACTGTTGGCCCCATGGCACTTGCCTCAGACTCTTACCCTGCTGGCTCAGCAGGAGAACCAGATTCTGCTCCCTCATCTTCAAACACTGAACCTAGCAGCCTGGCTAATTACCTAATCTCTCCCTTACCATCCCTCAGTAAACCAGTGATGGATATCATTTTAGAGGCAAAGAGGCCTAGTACTAGAAAATTTTATGGTGAAAAATGGAAAAGATTCTGTGCCTGCAACCAAACTCAAGGGATGAGCACAGCAGTGCCCAATTTACCTTAGATTTTACAATACTTAACTGAGATGCTTCACAAGGGCCTGTCTTTTTCCTCAATAAAAATTCACACCTCAGCCATTTCAGCTCATTGTAACACAGAACCTCCCCTCTTCTCTCATTCACTGCTCAAGCAGTTCCTCATAGGGGCCAAAAATTTAAGACCACCCATGAGAGCTCCAACTCCTCCATGGGACCTTAACTTTGTATTGGAGAAACTCACCCTCCCTCCTTTCGAGCCAGCTGCTACTGCAGATTTAAAATTCCTTTCTTGGAAAACAGCTTTCCTTTTAACAATCACTTCAGCAAGAAGGGTATCTGAATTACAGGCCATTATGGCAGTGGAGCCTTACATCATCATTCATGCGGACAGGGTGTCCCTCGGGACCAATCCCTCTTTCATGCCAAAGGTGGTATCCAGCGTGGCCCTGATCAGTCCATTCATTTGCCAACCTTCTTTAATAATCCACAGAACAAAGGGGAACGGATACTGCACTCCTTAGATGTGCACAGACAACTTAGATTCTACTTGGACAGGACTAAACCTCAAAGGAAATCTGAACAACTGCTGGTGACATTTGCTGCAGAGACAGAGGGGAGGGCTATTTCAAAGCAAACCATCTCCAAATGGATAGGCCATTGCATTAATTTCTGCTATAAACACCATGAAAAACCTATCCCGCAGGGGATCAGACCCCACTCAACCAGGGCTGCGTCTACCTCTACAGCCTTTCTGTACCTACCAGGGACATCCTAGAAGCTGCTACCTGGAGTTCTGTACATACTTTCAGCAAGCATTACTATTTGCCAATTGTCCTCTAAATCCAGAGATGGCTTTGCCACTGCAGTCTTGCAGGGCCTTATAGCTGGTCTTAATGCTTTCTAAATTCCTCCTCCCATCCTTGGCTTTGGCAATCTACCCAAACGTGATGACTGCAACAGTAAAACATGAAGAACATAGTACAGTTGTGTACACATCATACATGTAGATGTTCGAGTGTATTCACTGTTGCAGTCCTGGTTACCCTCCCTCCAGCCCCCTAACTTCGTTTGGCTGTACCTCTTCTTTCCTTTTCAATGCTTAAAAGCTTTTTGGTGTATTTGCTTTTTTGTTTGAGGTATAACCTTGTATATTTATAGATTTAATTGCTTCCCATTAGGGGGGCACCTGACATCTGGAACAAGAAAAACTGATGTAATGATGTCAACTGCATGTTTTATACCCTTGAAGACCTGACGAGGAAGAGGAGACCGCAACTGACGTAGGACCCAAGACTTTTTTAATCAGGCCGAGTGAGGGCTACTGCAGGCAGATAACCCAAATGTGATGACTACAACAGTGAATACACTCGAACATCTACATTTATGTTAAGTGTACACAACTCTACTTTTCCTCTGTGTCATCCTTGTCACTAGTAGAGCTGAGGTGTTTGGTGTTAAGCACTCAGTGCCAACAATTAACCCTTATGTTGTTGAGGACATTTAATGTCAGAATGCTTTATATTCAGTCCCTTGGTACCAACATCATCTAGTATTATATTGGCTCTGGAGCCTTCAGTGCTGACCATCAGAGTCAGTGTCACCTCAGTGATACCAGTGCTGAGTGTTTTGGGACTGATTATTTCAGTGTAACCAGTGACCCTCGGGAGATCTATAATATTGAACTTTGCAAGGATGAGTGCAGGCTCCGATTATGCCTCAAGACACCTTTGAAGCTGGACTCTTCAGTTCATTAAGTATGTTCCAACAGGACAGAAGACGACGTAAGCCCGCTTTGCTGAGTTCCAGGCCTCCCTCTTCCCAGGACAATTTTTATGACTCTACCCCTAGCAACTCCACCCCTCGAAAGGGGCAATGTAAGCGAAAGTACATTGACTCCCCTGTCTCGATACAGATCTGTATGAAAGGAGGTTTCACACAAGTGTCATCCAGAAGATACCACATTTGGTGAGATCCTGGAAATTATTGGACAGTGGGGATTCTGGCCCATAGACCCCTCCTCCACCTCAGAGGAAGAGATTTTGTAGGCCTGCAGGTCTTCTCCCACAGTGGCCTAGATATTGCCACCCCCTCTAGACAAGGTAATGGATGTGACATGCCCCAAAACCTGGAAAGAACCAGGCGTGGAGGAGGCCATACTTAACCCACAAACCCAATAGAGTGCTTTGGACCTCCCAAAGAGAACATTGGAATAAGGGACTTGTTGTGGATTCCATAATGGCTTCTGCTGCAACTCAGATGATGTCTCCGAGGATGCTCAGGCTATTCATCCCTTGAACAGAGAGCCTAAGATAATGGCTAGTCTAGGGAAACAAGTGTATGCGTCCAGTACCTTTTTACTTAATCTTGAAGTACACAGTTCATGTGGTTAGATTTCAGAGAGATTTGTCCAAAAAAACTGCCACTCTGAAACAGCTGGCCACCGGTGATGTAAAAACAGAATTGGAAACTTAAGTGACAACAATAAGTTTGATCTCTTCACCAAGTATGCATTTGATGCATAATGTGATAGCCTCTGAAATGGTCCTGAGGAGGCAAACCTGAGTGCACCTAATTGATGTTGCTGAGCACTTTAAGGTGGAACTCATCAGTGCACCATTTTGATGACACCTCTTTATTTAGGCAGAATGTGGTTGAGAAGCTGCTGCAGTGTGAGAAAGAGGGCAAAACACACACAGCTGTTAAATATTTAACTTCACTGAAGACCTTTCAGAGGAATCAAAAATGTGACAAAAACTTGTGCATCAGCAAGTCCTAATATCCCTAGAACAGATAGAATGACCGGAGTTTCTGTGGTAGTGGGGAGTTCCAGTCTAGCCACCACCCTAGAGTGAGAGTTGGCCCAAACCATCAATGCTTTAGAGGATCTTCTTGAGGATCCTGCCAGTACAAGTCCTGAAAGGTTGTCTGACTGTCCACCTCTCAAGGCAGTTGGAGGAAGCCTTTCCCTCCAAGAACTGACATGTTTGCCTGTCACACTTGACAAGTGGGTTAGGGAAATCCTATCTAGAGGGTATTCTATTCCCTTTTTGGAAATGTCTAGATGCATGCTTTCACATCCCTGAAAAGTTCCACACTGACAAGAGATCAGCTTTGAAGGAAGTCATAATCCATCTACCAAAGAGACATTCAAGAAGTCCCACCAGACCAGAAAGGGTCTGGGTTCTACTTCAGATTTTATTGATGCCCAAAAAGACAAATGACATCAGTCTCAAACTTGACCTAAGTTAACTGAAGTAATTTGTGAAGAAGTAATTCCAGATGGTCATAGTACAGTCCATACTGCCTTTCCTGCAGGCATGGAACTGGATGTGCTCTTTCACCACCCAACCCTAAATGTGGACCTTTTTCAAAAGTCCAAAGTATCTTAAGATCTACTCATTCTAACTGGTTTTCTAACTGCAGTGCTTATTGCTGTTCTTACACTTGTAAACTGTTGACCTGTGTATTGAAAGTGCACTCTTAGACCTTTGGTCACATCTACTGCCTTTTTACAAAACATACTGTTGGAAGATATCACAACTACTGCATGGTCAAACTTGCATACACTTACCAAAACTTTATAAAACACCCTTTCTATGACATTTGGTGCTACCATTCTCAAATATTTTCTGGGGACTCTGTCCAGTTTGTTCCAGAAAAATATCTAAGTTATGTACTTATAACATTACAGTTATTTAGCCCCTTTTTGGGCCGTGGAAAGACCTGCTCAACTTCCTCCTCCAAATGGTCATGTCTAAGGGACCTGTAGGAATTCCTAATTTTCCTTAGGGGTTCTAAGGCTTTGTGTTGTGTTTACCCTTATGGTTAGTGCAGTGATGTGGCTGTTTTTCCTTTACTTGATCTGCAGTTTTCTGCTCAGAACAGGGGCTTATGGGACAGGGAGGAGCTTGACATTGTTAGGAGTCTCATTGCCAATGCCAGTCAAAAAGTTGACAAGACAACCAGTTCTGCTGCTCTGGTGTCGGGAAAGAGATTGGAAAATCAAACCTTCTGGTAAGTGCATAACATATAGTTAGAGCCTCTGTTCCTGCGTACACAGGTTACTGTGTGTTCCCCTCTCATCCCATATATGGAAAACAACTTGCATGCTTTCAGTAATCATTAACTTTAGCCTTTAGGAAAAATAAATTGGCTACTGCTAAAAACAAACAGACTTATGCACTATTTTATTTAATGCATTAAAGTAATACAGCTGTGGTGGATTCATGTGCACATATAACTGTTCACTCCTCAGTTTTAAACATTTCTCTTGTTTTAAAGCATATTCTTCAAAACAAATTTGTCTATAACTTAAAGATATTAGTCGAGAAATAACTCCTCTTCAGTACAGGTGAAATAATCTTTCAATTCTGCATTTAATATGACCAATGTTTTTTTCTCCCTAGCAGTCCAAGATCACAACATTATATTAACCTTACCTTCCTTCTTTCCAGACTTTATTACAGTGTGAAGGTCAGATATGTAACAATTAAGAAAAAATACTTTCTTTAATGTCATTAGCATATTCAGCAGTCACTGATAAAACTCCTCCCATTTCACATTTAAATATCTCTGCATGTTATACAGAGCTGCTTTACAATATAACATGCAATTTACATTGTGAATTTTTATATAAATATTAATAAAAACAAAAATGTTTCACTCGCAGTTAATTCTTCAGTCCCATCAGTGTCCTTATAAACATTAAGGACCTAAAGTGGAGTTTAGGCTTTAAAGTTCTTCCACTAGTTTTAACAGTCAGCAGGCTTTCCAGTCTTCCAGCCACTTCTCGCAGAACGACAATTCATGTGTATAAACCACATCCACATTAAATATTTGCTGGTCTTTTTCCTGATAATTTAGACCTCTCAAAAAGAGTTGCTGGTTCATGTCCAAGATGCTCTTGATTGATGGGGAAGGTCTGTATGATAAAAATTCTCTATATCTTTAATTATTCTTAGAACGTTGAGAAGGAGAGTCGCCTTCAGCTTGCTGACTCACTGTTTGTTAGCCTGTTCTGCATTCAAAAATGTCTGACTATCCAGGAAAGAATATTCTAAAGACAGTAGGATATGGTAATTTGAATTTGTCACCTACCTCTTGGCATTCCCTGATTGATGGGTAAACGTGCTTCTCTTCTGCCTCTTGTACAACAAATAATCATTTTCCACAATCAGTTTGGTGTCCATGATTCTTAATATAGTTTTGTCAGGAGCAGCTCTTCTGTGATTGCAGCTTTTCTTGGCTGCTTTCTTATGGCCAGATTTGAAGCATGCACATGTGTCCTCTCATTTAATAAATCCTGCTGTGGATCATAATTCTGTTCTCTAACTTTCTCCTTCATAAAATTAATGTCTGTTCATTTCCACATGTGGCATGGCAGGAAATGTGCATATTTTTCTGCATGGTCTGTCTGTCTTTGATTTTTGAAACAGCTCTTAAGAAGTCTGGTGTTCTGCCAGTTTTCCTTTATTTTAGCCTCTGATTTCGGCATTTTATCAGCTCATCTGAATAGCTACTGAAAGCTTCTATTTTTCCATACTTCTCGTTTGACTTTATATATTCCTCCAGTGTCTCACTTTTTTAAATGCCTCTTGAGTGCATTTGATTTATTGGGTTCACATTAGAATGACAAAAATGCATTTTGTCGAATGCGTTTTCATCGGCACCTAAAGAGCAAACAGGCAAAACAGCGAAGTGGCTGTTCAGTGAATTCTTTCTCTGGGAAAAAAGTCACTTGACCGCTTCGTTGCTTTGCCGTGTTCTGCACTGTAGTGTGGTCCCTTGTCTGATAAGCTCCCGAGCGTAAATGTGCAACAGTTACTGACCTTAGGGTTAGGGTGCGGGTTAAGGTAAGTGCATATGTATGAAACCAACAGCCAAAACGAACAGGAAAATAAATTGCTCAATAAAAGCAGCCAAAATCAAAAGAAAATAGAGCAATTCCACCAAGGCACGACTCCACTGGTATTTTCCACACGAACAAGCTTTATTAAAACACACTTTCTTCAGAATAAAACCATAAACGCTGTTATCACCACAGATACGTTTTCGTCCTTTAATTACTTCCTCAGATGAAACAGAAATACATACCTTTTACAATTCTTCCCCTAAAATACCCTCCACTTAATTAATACTGCTATCCAATTGGTGTATATTCTTAATGTGGTCACATGTACTTAATAGATGTTCAGCCCTATAAAACTTTTTTTTAAAATTCCTTTAAACCAGTCCTTTAAAACAGTTCTAAACAGATACATACCTATGTAAATATATAAATATCAAAATATCCACAATACCTTCTCTAAACTCTAATAGATATAAATAAATATAAATACAAATACAGTTTAGTTTTATACAAGATTAATCAGGATGAATTGGAATATCTGGACATTTCTATTAAGAAATGTGAAGGTATTTTTAGTTCAACGATTTATCGGAAAGAAACTTTCTTAAATTCATATTTAGCGCACAATAGTGCGCACCCCATACATCAGAAAAAAGGAATTGTTAAGGGACAATATGTTAGCTGTAGTCGTATGACATTCAGAGAATGTGATTTTGAGGTAGAATGCAAAACATTGAGTGAAATGTTTATAGAAAGAGGTTACCCCAACGAATTTATAAAAAACAAAGAAAAAGAAGTTAGAGAAGGAAGGCAGGATAGATTTAAACCCATTTTAGGGGACAAAACAGGGCTTAGTAAGGAAAAGGTTAAAACAGTGAATTTTGAAAGTGAAAGAAATTTTGTGACAGATTATAATGGAGACGCAGTAAGACTAAGAAAATTGTTAGAAGAGGAATAGAATAGATTTGGTGAACGAACTATCAGACTTGGAGGGGATTTTTGATAACCCTTTAAGATGCACATACAGAAGGGGTAGAAGTCTAAAGGCTATATTAGAAGGTAAAAAAGATGGCCTTAAATGTAAAGAGGGAAAAGTAGGGACCTTTAAATGCGGACGATGCGCCCAGTATCCATATATTTACATGAGGGACACTATTCTGGTTAGCAGTAGGGATAGAGTTATTAGTAGTAGGGACTATGCGAATTGTGACACTAGTGGTATAGTGTACATAGGGCTTTGTGACCATTGTGAAGCATTCTATGTAGGTAAATCAGAAAGAAAGTGAAACATAATCTGTGAGCATAACTATGAAATTAGAACAAAATGTACCAAGAATGCTCTTTACATACGCATAATAAACTGCCGAGAAGGTAAATTCAAATTCTTTGTATTGAAAGTAATTCCAAAGGACATAAGAGGAGGTCCATGGGAGACTTCCATTGAATACAAAGAACTACTGTGGCAACTATCCCTGGAAGCTACTAGATTTCCAGGTCTGAATGATGCAGTCTCTCTTGCCCCAGTGTTAAAGTTAAGGGCTGCAAAGCTCTAGTGACTCTGGAAAAATGTATCCCTTTATGTACATTAGCTTTATAAATATAATTTTTTGTTTTCTTTTAAAAATGTAATATTACTTAGCTTAGGACAAAGCTAAGGACTGCAACATCAAAAGTGTATGTGCAGTAATTTATTCTGGTTCAAAAAGAGAAAAAAGAAAATGTACGTCTTTTACTATATTACTGTTTGAACCATTTATCTAAAAAGCACCTGTATAGGATTTTAATCATTTCTTTGGACACAAGATGATGCTACTGTATGGAAGAAAAGTTTGTTTTATAAGGTTTTTAACATGTATAAAACTAAACTGTATTTGTATTTATATTTATTTATATTTATATATTTATATCTATTAGAGATTAGAGAAGGTGTTGTGGATATTTTGATATTTATATATGTATGTATGTGTTTAGAACTGTTTTAAAGAACTGGTTTAAAGGAATTTTAAAAAAGTTTTATAGGGCTGAACATCTATTAAGTACATGTGACCACATAAGAATATACACCAATTGGATAGCAATATTAATTAAGTGGAGGGTATTTTAGGGGAAGAATTGTAAAAGGTATGCATTTCTGTTTCATCTGAGGAAGTCAGAGGACGAAAACGCATCTGTGGTGATAAACAGCGTTCATGGTTTTATTCTGAAGAAAGTGTGTTTTAATAAAGCTTGTTCGTGTGGAAAATACCAGTGGAGTAATGCCTTGGTGGAATTGCTCTATTTTCTTTTGGCATATGTGTGAAAGTGTTTACTGTTTTTTTTTTTTTTTTTTTTTTTTTTTTTTTTTTTTTTTTACGTTAGATGTCTGGTTTAGTGAAGTGCATAAGTGTTTTAAACTGTTTACTTTTGTTTTTGGGGGTAGAATTAGGGTTAAGGTAAGTGTGTATGTGTTTGGAACTGTTTACATAAATGTGCAATAGTTACTGACCTTAGGGTTAGGGTGCGGGTTAAGGTAAGTGCATTTTGAAATGTTTACTTTTTTTTTTGCGTTAGATGCATGGTTGAGTTACGTGCATGTGGTTTTCAGCGGTTTACTTTTTTTTGGGGGGGTAGAATTAGGGTTAAGGTATGTATGTGTTTGGAAGTGTTTACTGTTTTTTTTTTTTTTTTTTTTTTTTGGTTGGAACAGCAGTTTCTTTCCCTAGGAAAGAAATCACTGTTCTGAGGTGTCGACATTTTCAGCTTTCGCTGAAAAAGGGTCGATGAAACATTGTTTGCTGTTTTAAGCATTCAGTGTTTCAATATAGACCCATTTATTGTTTTCTTCTTAATTATCAGAAGCCATCTCTTGTACTAAAGCTGAACAGCTGCAATGTTCTTCTCATCCTAGAGCTTTTTGTTCATTTTTTTTGGTACATTTTCTCTTACTTTCTACAGTTTATTATACTGACATCCTGTTAGTATAATTATTAGCCAGTAACTGAATTGTACTCAAATACGTAATTTTTTCTGGCTTTTTAAACTATTTTTGTTTTCAAGCTAACACACAATAGTCAACCTATTGCTCAGTGTGCAGCAGGCTTTGAAGTTTGATTAACGTAATCTACTGTAGAGTTGCGTAACTTGTCAGCTCTACACAGTACTGAGCCATTACTGGAAGTAGGTCCAAAATTCTCTTTTAGAATATCTTTCAGTAAAAATCCAGTTGTACAATGTATATTGAGCACCTGTAAAACTAACTCAGGAAGTCTTTTACAGGTGTTTTATTATCTGAATTGGTTTACCATTCAACTGCGCGTGACTTCCTTGAATAAGGATATAAAACTGATGCTTCAGTTTTGGTCTGTAAGAAAACAGACCTTGCTACAGATTTAATACAAGAATCACAAAGTTAAGTCTCTACTAAAGAACTGGTTAAAGCTTTCCATAATTGAAGTGCTAATTTAGAAGTTTTAGCTTGTATAACATGATGACTACATATCTGTATAAGGTTTTTAGTCTGCAGCTTTTGGATACTGCATGTGTACCATGTCAGGATGTTGGTTTACCCATACCTTTCTTGAACTCCAACCTTACTTTCCGTGAGTAAATCTTAGTGTAATTACATCCATATCTTTTTCTTATTGTTGCAATAACTTGCATATCTATTGAAAATACTGGCTACTATACATTGCCATAAATTACCTGCAGTTCCAGGTTTTGAAGGCTCCTTGTTCGGTTTGTACATTTAGGACTGGACACCATTGCTTTATGTCACTTTGTGCCATTACTTTGTAATTAGAATGTGTATGGGCCCTCGCAGAATACATATTAAGTCCTGCTGTCGGCTAACTGATATTATACATCATTTTACCAGAAAGACGCTGTACTAAACTGTGTTTGAGAAAATACTGATTTCTTTTTTTTTTCCTGTGGTCAGATGTGGCAGAAAGTGATGAAGAAGAGGAAGAGGAACCACCAGAGTCAAAAAAGCATACTTCTGATGAGGTGTATATTGTTTATTTTTCTTTATAAATTCTGTAACATAATGCTGTATTCACATGACTGAAGTACAAGATAAAAGAGCATTTTAAACTTTTAGTGTAGGGCTAGTCAAGGCTTTGCTTACAAAGTGCATTCAAATGTGCTCCAAAACAACATAACTTCTAGTGGGGTGGTCTAATCACTGTTTTGGTATGTTAAGGTGGGGGTCTGTGTTATCCACTGACAAGTTGTAGGTGTTTTGGAAAACCCATTTTAGTGTCATGGCTTTATTAAATTGTGATTCAGCAAATTCTCCACTGGTACTTCTAACAATGACATCAAGATAGTGCTGCAGTGTTACCCACACCTTGCATCCATACTTCTGTGGACTGCCTTCTCCCATTCATGCTGATAGTACTTGAAGAGTAGACCACATGTGAACACAGTTCTGTCTGCTGTAACTTAAATGAGGTTAAGAATTTACTCAAGGTTTAATAAAATGACTTTGGTTGAACAAGATAAGCAGAAAGCTACTTTTTTACAACACATCTGCAGCATGCTGCTCACTAGGTTTTGAAGACCTAACAGTGTGCAGTAGTGGTGGCATTTTATGACATTCTTTTACCAGACGTCAGTTTTGGAGTTTGATGGGACTGTAATTTTCTTGACCACCCTCCGTTTTTTTCTTTCCAGGGTACAGCCAGTAGTGAAGTAAATGCTACAGAGGAAATGTCTAATTTGGTAAACTACATTGAACCTGTCAAATTTGTGTCCTTCGAGGTAGCAAACAGTAAGTTACATAATCATTTGTTGTCAATGTTGGAAACTTTGTCCATGTTGTTGTTTTTATAAATGGTCTTTTTATAGATGCTTTATTTAATGCACAAACACAAAGTAAATGATTTAATTATTGAAATTCTCACAGATGATTTTTTTTTACAATATTCTTTTTAGCCAACAGTGACATTTTGCCAGTTTGTTTTTGGATAAGCAATCCTTAACTTAATGTCCTAGAGTGTTTTCAGTGTTACCTGGAAATAAAACTGACATAATTATGTAAAATTTACAGAATTTAATTTTAAATAAATGTGTTAATGGCAATACAGTCATGTTATAGGCTATTGGAAATGTTTTGCATGGTATTTCAGTTTTTGACTCTGTGAAATATCTTGGTTTTGCACACTCTTCCTTATCAGAATATGCTTATTTTAACCCTAAAGGAGTCTTTTTAAAATATAATGGCTTGTCTCCATATTCCTTTGTATGTCAGCTAGTTTTGTCCGCAGGGTCACTACAGATCTGAGAAACTTCTTTTCCAAAGATTATTTATTTTAAAAAATGTAGAACTTTTTAAAGATTTCACTACCTAGTGCTTATGCTCTTAAAATATGTATTTGGTGCCATTTTTATGGTCCCATAAATTAACCACAGAAATGTTTTGGCATGTGCATGTACTTTCTCTGTGGAAAGTGATTTGATTGTATCCAGAGTTGGCTGAGTAGTATTCAGTGTGCCATCAAAATTGTTATATAAATAAGCTTCAACCACTGTACATGTTCAGTTTAACAAGCAAGTGAAATAAAAAAAAAAAAACAGTTTGGATTTACTTGTGCTAGTAGAAAGAAATTCATTATAAGTTCATGGGTAGGTACTAGGCTATCGGCCCTGGGGCCTATATAAGCCTAGCCAAAAAGGTTCCCTGGCTTTCACCACCCAAGAAAATTATTTTCCTGTGCCGCTGTCAAGCAGTGCCACAGAAGTGATCCCCGGGGTGAATTTTCTATTTCCCATCCAGTCGTCAAGGTTTTTCTTAGAGGGCCAGTGAGCAGCTTTGCTTGACATGAATGGGTAGTTCCAGAGTATGGGAAGTATCTGGGACAGGAATCTATCCCTCCAGCATGTTTTGTTTCTTGTGATGACAAGATTTAGGTCCCTGGAGCGTATGGTTCGGAGAGAGTGGGATTTCTTTAAGTGTAGCATGTCCAACAGCTCTGGGTTTGACATAGCTTTGTATGTTAGGCAGAGATTGCCTCTGAGTAGGCGATATGCGACAGAGTAGAGCTGTAGTTTTTTGAGACAGTCTGCATATGGCATCTGTTTGAGGCTGGTAATCCTCTTAGTGAGGTATTTCTGTGGTCTTTCCAATTGTTGTAGGTGTCTTGTGAGATACATGCCAAACGGAGCATTGTACTCTATAATTGGTCTGATGAGGGATGAGTAGAGAGGAACAATGACCTTCTTTTTTCTAGAGGAGAAACCTTTTGTGATGAGTCTCTTAATCCCCGAGTATTTGGCAGTAGCATGCTGTCTTGCAAAACTGAATATTTTTAATCATGGTATCCAAAAGCTCTCTTTCATATATCCTCTTTTCACTCATGTCTGCTGACCCGCTGATCAATTTTTTCTGACATGAATTTATTACCCCTTCTCTCCTAGCAAGTGAGAACACTTTCACCTATTCTCTTCATGTGCTTGGGAAGTAATAGCCTTTTGGAGAAGTGTCTTCGAGACAGCTATAGAGCAATTTTGTAGTGTGACCTAACCCGAACATCCCCATAGCAATTTTCCAGGTAGCCATAGCACCAACTCTCAATATGTATGCTTCTTAGTATGGTTGTCCTGATGTGCTGATTGATGTCCATATTTGTCCTGATGTAGTGCTTGCCGCACACGCTCTAACTCAGCCCATTTGCTGCTGGTCATTTCCAATTAGCCTTCTACTGAGCACAAGAGTAAGTTATAATACCTTTTTTTCTGAAGATGTGTACCAGCTATGAAAGTAGACAAATTAACCTGCTACTAGAAAATCATATGAAGTAAGTGGAAAGCATCTTCTAGCTTGTGCCAGTTCAAGAACCAGGACCCTTTTGGAGGCTCAGACTCGTAGGTTTGTGCGAGTATTTAGCCTTTGGCCTCTCACTCTTTTTTTGGGGATTTATCTCTAGGCTATATCTGCTTTTCTGCCCTTAGATCCCTCCCATACCTCTCAGCTGTCCAGATTTCTGCTTCGTATTTTTGGTCTATTCCTCATAAAATTTGTAGTTTTCTGACAAATCATTCAAAAGTTAAGTCATTAAATAATGACTCTTACAAAATGCATGCTATAGCAAAAACTGTTATGCTATCAACTTTCTAAGTTTATAAGAGCAATATTTAAAAAGTATCCCTGGGTTTGGGCCATTGTCCCCTATTATTTATAGCTTTTATGAGATTTCTTATGCTTAGATGTTGAAGGGTATGATCCCTCCCCAGTTTTTACCACATCTCGGGTGAAACCGTGTTTGAAATGGGTGTTAACATATCTGTCCACATAGAAGATAAGTAGCTCCTTCTTAAGATTTTAACTATGTAATAGGAATATTATGGTTTCCTTTTAAACCTGGTCATGAGGCTGATAGAAGCTCTTGGAAAATAGTGTTACTCATTACTTTGACTTCTGCAAGAAGGGGTATCTGAGTTTATTAGCTTGTATGGCAAGTCATTCCTATTTCGTTTTTAACAAAGGTGAGGTAATTTTGGGAACAAATCCTTTCTTTGTACCTAAGGTTGTTTCTGAGTTTACATTGAGACATGTTATTCATCTCCATGTTTTCTTCCAGAACCAAAGAATAATGGGAAAGAATTTTACACACACTGGATGTCCTCAGGCAACTTACGCGGATATTATATTAATAGGACAAGAACTTTCAGGGCTTCTGATCAGCCATGTATATGCCTATGAAGTCAGTAGAATAGGATGACTAGTGTCAAAACAGTTTTTGAATGGTTATCCCATGCTTATTGCTTTTTATTATTCTCACTGTAATAAGACAATTCCAAGCGAAGTCCGGGGCCCACTCCTCAAGGGCTTTGCCTGCTTTTGTAGCTTTTTGGAAATGGGTGGACTCTAGGTATATGTACTTAGAGGCAGCATCTTGGTAGCTCTGCATACCTTTACTGAGCACTACAAATTAGTTTTTAGGTCCATTAGGTCCAGAGCAGGTTTTGTGAGAACTGTTCTCCAGGTGCTCCTACACTCTTCAACCTTCTTTCTCTTCCCTGTCTTCTTAAGCTCTGGGGTGGTTGTCACATACAGCTTAGGCTACTGCAACAGTGATCTTATGGTCATAGTATAGTTGTGTAATTAATCTTAACCATAGCAGTAGTTATTCAAATAGATCACTTTTGCAGTAACCACATCCTGTCTTCATTCCTCTTTTTTTTATTTTGCCTTTGACCAGAATGTGGATATGTATGCTTTCCTTTTTTTATAGAACATATCTGTCTGCCAGGGATCTAGTCTTTGCGTTTCTGAAGCAAGAAAGCTCTGAAGATTTTGTACCGTAGACACTGATTTTAATCCTGGTGCCACTGTGCAGTGAAGTGGCTATGGTGCATGGAAGTTGCCCTAAAACTTTGGAAGCTGGTCGGCCAGTCCAGTCTTGGCAGGATACCTCCCATGTAGCTTAAGCTACTGCAGTAGTGATCTGTTGAAACACCTACTGTTGTGGTAAGATAATTACACAGCCTTAACTTCATTTGTCATTACTGTGCATTCTGTGCTGTATGTATCTATATTTTGACACAGTTTCTGCATTATACTGTAATATCCTTATGACAGACTGAATCATCTGTGTATTTAGGCAATAAAATTGGAAGGTCCATGAAGTGCATCAGGCTTGACTGCATGTTTTTACTACAGGGAGAAACATCAAGATCTGGGTGTTTTTCCAAGGACAGTTCTTGTGCATGCATATATATATATATATATATATATATATATATATATATATATATATATATACATAAAATATAAAATTTGTCTTTAAATGTAAGAGTCAGGTTAACAGCAGATTTGTTGTTCACCCCCACTTCACCAAAGCACTTTGGCTTTTACACAGCTTTTGCACCTGCAGGAATTCTGCTGTCAGATTATACCCTAAGATGTTCTTCGTGTTTCACTGTTGCAGTCATTACATTTGGGTAATCTGCTGGCAGGTTGCCCTCAGTCGGCCTGATTAACAAATCTTGGGTCCTGTGTCGGTTGCTGTCCCTTCCATGACGTCAGGGGTATAAAACTTGCAGCCGACGCCATTACATCAGTCTTTCTTGCCGTGTGGTGCCCGAAGCAGAAGCAGTTCGCAAGTGCCGGTTGGCCGACTCCTGAAATTTTTGTTTTTGAGTTTCAGAACCGAAGTCTTCAACTTAAAGCTAAGTACCCCGTTCGGGAAACTTTTTCTTGCTCCTTACCGATGTCAGTAAAAGTTAATAATTGCATTACTTGTGGAAAGCAAATACCTCATAAAGATTTTCATTTGTACTGTATTCCTTGCCTAGGCCCTGACCATGATGTACCTTGCTGTTGGTTTTGTGCTTTATTTACTCAGTGCACTATCCATCGTTGGTACATTTTTGCCTCTAAATATTTCGGTTCTTGGTTTAATTATCCAGAAATGACATTGGTTAGCCATCCAACTACCGGAATTTCAAAAAAATGCAAAGAAAAAGACAGAGACAGGCCGTTCTGGTCCAAAACTGCTGACGACGCTTCTCCTAAGCCAGTCGCCAGTTCGCAGGCACTCAGTGAGGCGGTTTCGTAGCCCCTGATACCCGCTACTTCTGACTCGCAGGCCTCTACTGAGACCCATTCAGAGTCCGGTATGCCGCGAAATGCTTCACCTATGGAACCCGCGGATGTCTCTACCTTGGATGGATCCAGAGCTGCTGTGCAGGCACCAGCTTCTGAGGGTGTATTCAGGCCTACAGACTTGCATATTAAACCAACTCCACCTTCTATTCTAAGGCCTAAATCTCGATCTATGTCTAAAAAAATGACGCCCAGGCCACATGTTTAGGCCCCTATGCCTAAGAAGCAGATGATCAAAATGGCTGAAGATCTTATTACTCTAATCGGGGGTAGTCAACCCCCCCCCTCCTGTTCTAAGAAGCCTAGGACTGAGCTTGACTATGAATCTTATGATCAGGACTCTGTTTCTTCTAATTCTTCCAGTGGCCTGGATTTGTCCATACCTACTTATGAGGATTCTGATGCAGAGGATTCCATTCCCTCTGCTTTCCCCACCGAGGACTTTTCTTTTGGGGAAACTTTACATACCTTAAGGGAGCATTTCCACTGGGAAATCAGGCTTAGGGATTTCTACTTCTACCACAGCATAGGCCTTTGGCTATACCTCCTGTACTAGACATTGTTGAAGTGTTTTCGGAATCCAGTATGGCCCCTGATTCCCTGCCTCCAGCTCCTAGTAAACCTGACAGATACTACAGGGTTCCTGAGTCCCACACGTTCCTTTTCAAAAATCCTGTTGTGGATCCAGAAACCATTGCTCAGGGGCCCAAGGGCAGAAGTATATCCCTCATTGGTAAGATCAGACCATAAATTAATTTCACTGGATGTCCACATCCCGACCCCACCCCCAGCCCAGAAAACCACAGTGAAAAACTTCTCAAAAGCGAACGTCTCACTTCTCAAAACCGAAGTGGAATCCTTCAAGGCCCCAGGGCCAGTGGAAACTATGGCCCAAACTGCAGAATCCTATATAAACGCATTCTACGGACATCTCCAGGAATGCATGGATCATGCTATCCCAAACAAAACCAAGACCCAATTATCCAAAGGCAGGCGTCCAGTCTGGTGGACCTTTGCCATAAATAAACTGTACAACAGAAGGAGGAAGCTACTACATGATAGAGCAAAATCCCTAATAGGGAAGGCATCTCCGATCAGTACTAGCAAAAAATTACGATCCCTCATAAAATCCTCCAAGGCCAGCTTTGAGAGAAAAATTGCACAGGACACCAAAGACAATCATAAGGCTTTTTTCAGTTATGTTAGGAACCTGGGATGCAACTCCCAGACTTGTTCTGAGTTGATTCTAAACGACAAAAAATACACTGAACCCACAGACATCGCCAATATCCTGGCAGATAGATTCAGTGCAAACTTCTCCACCCCCTCCCCCCCAAAAGAGCAAGTATCTATCCCGGCAGAGGGCCACCTCCCAAACATCTCTGATGCTCAGGTGAAGGCTGCCCTCTCCAAAGCAAAAAACACTGCTTCCATGGGACCAGATGGCGTCCCAGGTTGCGTCCTACATGAACTCCAAGAGGAACTAATCCCTCAAAACAGCTATACAATCTCAGCCTCACTACAGGATATGTGCCCACAGAATGGCGTACAGCAACAGTGGTCCCACTCCACAAAGGTGGAGCCTCTACGGACCCTGGAAACTATCGCCCCATAAGCCTGACTAGCTTAGTCTGCAAGGCTATGGAGAGGATCATCATGGAGCTCATAAAAGAAGACATTGGGGACCTACAGACACTAGATCCTACCCAGTTCGGCTTTGTCAAGGGCAGATCCTGCCTTTTGAACCTGGTTGACTTCTTCGAAACAGTCACCAAAGCCATAGATGAAGGGAAGGTAGTCCACACAGCCTATCTGGACCTTCCGGCATCATAGATAAGCTATTCAGCTTAAATATAAACCCGTATGTCACAAGATGGGTCGCAAACTGGCTCAAAGGCAGAACCCACAGAGTGAGAGTTGCTGGAGCCATGTCAGACTCGAAACCGGTCACAAGTGGCATCCCACAGGGTTCTGTCCTGGGACCACTCTTGTTCGGTATATACTTTTCCAAGGTACAGGCAAACGTGGGAGGACTATGGCTCACCAAGTTCGCAGATGACTGCAAACTGGGCGCCATAATCGACTCTCCAGCTGACACAAACATCCTTCAAAGAGGTCTCACAGAGACAGATAACTGGTGCCAGCGCCATGGTTTAAAGCTAAATGCCAAAAATGTATAGTCATACCCTTTGGCAAAAACAATGTGCCCACAAATTACCACATAGGCGGAAACCTATTAAGTACAGAGAAAGTTATTAGGGACCCAAGTTGATAGCAATCTCTCCTTTGAAAACCACATTGCCAAAGTGGTTAGAAAGACCTTCTACATAGCCCACCTCATCACGAAGGGTTTCACATCTAGATCAAGAGAGGTAATCATGCCCTTTTATTCATCCCTCATCAGGCCCATCATAGAATACAATGCCCCTTTTGGGATGTACCTTACCCGACACCTGCAGCAATTAGAAAGACCCCAAAAGTATCTCACCAAGAGGATCAAGGGTCTCAAACAGATACCATATGCTGCTCGGTGAAAAAAACTCCAGCTCTACTCAGTTGCATACCGCCTACTTCGAGGTGATCTATGCCTGACATACAAAGCTATGTCAAATCCAGAATTAATGGACATGCTCCACCTCAGTACATCTAAATCCCTTAGAGCCACACGCTCGAGGGACTTGAACCTCAGCACAGAAATAAATAGAACTTGCTGGAGGGACAGGTTCATAACCCATTGGCTCCCTTCGCTCTGGAATAGAATTCCAGTTCATGTGAGGCAGAGCACCTCACTGAATCTCTTCAAGAAGAATCTCGATAGGTGGATGGGGGATCATAGGTTTGTCCCAGGGATTACTCCCGTGTCACTATTAGACAGAGGCACAGTAAACTAAACCTTAAAAAGGGCACAGTATACTCAAATCAAGGGGTGGCGTAAGCCATACAGAATCGGGCTAGGCTTATAATTGCCCCAGGGCAGATAGCCTAGTATGAACCTAAAAATCCTACCCCTTCTGATAGAGACTCCAGGGTGCTGGATACATGAGGAAAAAAGGTTTATATTTCTGCAACCTTGGCAATCAGGGCTTTAAACTGCCAATTTCATATGCTAAAATATCAACAGCATATTATGGAACTGCTTAAACAGAAAATGTTGATTTCTGACTGTGTGGAAAATAAAGATTTACAGGATTTATTGCATTCTGCTGAACAAGTTGGAAAACATACTTTGCAATGTGGTTTTGATTCTTTATAGGCCTTTTGTAGGGCTGCTGTTACTGGGTCTGTGCTTAGAAGGCATGCTTGGTTTAAGGAGCAATCTGTGCCTGATCCTGTTAAAGCAAAATTGTTGGATGCTCCTTTAAATCAGGACCGCCTGTTCGGCCGTAAGGCTGAAGAAGTTCTAAAAAAGATGGAAGATAAAGATAAATCTATGCAAACTGTAAAAGATTTCTTACAGGTGCAACCTCCAAGATTTAGTAGGCACTGGCCTACTATTGGTCCTTTCCAGCTCCTTCCAGATCCACTCAAGCCAAACCCAGACACACCAAAAGCACCAGATTTCAGTACCAAGGGACTCTCAGAACTAAGCAATGGGGGACCTCCACTTCCAAATCTGAAAATAACAAGACACCCCCCTGTGGTAAACAGTATCAATGACTTTCCTTTACAATTGCCAAGCACTTACTTTTTAGCTGCCTCTCTGGGGGGAAAAATTGCTCTTCATGCAAAAAACTGGGAACTCATAACCCAGGACAAATGGGTTTTAAATATAGTGTCCCAGGGATACAGATTTCATTTCCACACGTTGCCAACACCAAACGGGTGGCCAGACCTGCCCCCAAATCAGTGGGCAGAGGCTCAGAAACAAGTACTTTCCCTCCTAAACATGGGGGCAATTCAACTAGTACAAGAAGAGGAAAAGGGACAAGGTTTCTATTCCAGACTTTTCCTGGTACCCAGAAAAGACAAATCATGGTGTCCAATTCTGGACCTGTCTACTCTAAACACCTTTCTGGACATTCCAAAATTCAAGATGCTGACTCTTCACCAGTTACTTCGTATGCTAGGCAAAGATGCCTGGTTGGCAACTCTAGATTTAAAAGAAGCTTACCTGCATATCCCAGTCAGGGAATCTTGAAGAAGATACCTATGTTTCAAAGCAGGCTACTTGCATTATCAGTTCTCTGCACTGCCCTTTGGCTTGTCTACTGCGCGCAGGGTATTCACAAAGTGCCTGGCTCCAGTAATTGCATTTTGCAGGCAAAGAAATATTCACATATATCCATACCTGGATGATTGTCTAATTCAGGCAGAAAACCAGGCCATACTTATAAATCATCTGGCGTTTGTAAAAAGGGTTCTAACTTGTCTAGGGTACACCATAAACAAAAAGAAATCCCAACTGGTACCCTCTCAACAGATTACATTCCTGGGTACAAGCTTGAATACAACTGCCCAGATGGCTTTCCTCATGCCAGAAAAGGAAATTCATTTGGTAATTTACTTCAAACAAGTGGCCACAAAAACCCTGCTATATCTGCAAGACAAATACTGCAAGCCTTAGGGTTCATGGCCTCCTGCATTCTAATTCCATATGTAAGACTGCATACGAGGAAACTTCAGTGGTACTTAAAAAGTGTATGGAGTCAACATTGTCACAGCCTGGAAGCAATGATTTGTATCATACCTTGCCTACGCCTGGAGTTCCTATGGTGGGCAGAGGCCTGCCACCAGAACAAGGGACTGCCATTCACACTACCCCGTGCTGCCCAAACTCTAATTACAGATGCATCAGACTATGCATGGGGTGCTCACATGGCAGGGAAGTGCATTCAGGGCAAATGGAACCCAAATCAAATGCTCCTTCATATCAATCAAAAAGAAATGTTAGCTGTACAGAATGCTCTGACAGCCTTCAAGGACTGCATTCATCCAGGACAACTAATGGTAAAGAGGGACAACACCATGATTATGTGGTACATAAACAAGCAGGGGGTTACACATTCCTACCCCGTTTGCAGACTAGCCATGGCATTGTGGAACACGGCCTTGAGCTACCAAGTACAACTACAAGCTCAATTCCTGCTAGGAAAACTGAATACACTGGCAGACGGACTAAGCAGAAATCACATGGACCCACACGAGTGGAAACTGGAACCGTGGATTTTCAACATGTTGACAAGCAAATGGGGGAGCCCAGGCATAGATCTATTTGCCTCCCCCAAGAACTACCAGTTGGACAAATTTTGCACAAGGACTCCTCACAAAAAAGCCTGGAAAGTGGATGCTCTGTCCTTCAGCTGGAAAAACCTATCAATCTACGCCTTTCCCCCTCTGCTCTCCAAAGTTCTTCTAAAAGTCAAACAGTACAAACCAAAAATGATTTTGATTGCTCCAGACTGGCCACACCAACACTGGTACCCACTCCTGCGCAGTGTGTCACAAATATCTCCATGGCATCTGCCTCAGACACCTTCCCTACTGTCTCAGCAGGAGAATCAAATTCTGCACCCTCAGCTCCCAACACTGAACCTTGCAGCTTGGCTAATCACTTAAATTCACCCTTAGCATCCCTCAGCAAACCTGTGATGGATGTCATCTTGCAGGCGAGAATACCTAGTACTAGAAAATCTTATGCTGACAAATGAAAAAGATTCTGTGCCTGGAATCAATCTTTAGGGATGAGCACAGCAGTGCCCAATTTACCTCTGATTTTGCAATACTTAACTGAGATGCTTCACAAGGGCCTGTCTTTTTCCTCTATTAAAATCCACGCTTCAGGTATTTCAGCTCACTATAACACAGAACCACCCTCTCTTCTCATCCCCTGCTCAAACAGTATCTCAGAGGGGCAAAGAACTTGAGACCATACAGGAGAGCTCCCACCCCTGCCTGGGACTTTAACTTTGTTTTGGAAAAGCTCACTTTACCTCCTTTCGAGCCAGCTGCTACTGCAGACTTAACATTTCTTTCTTGGAAAACAGCCTTTCTCTTAGCAATTACTTCAGCTAGAAGGATATCTGAATTACAGGCCCTTATGGCAGTGGAGCCTTTCATCTTCTTTCATGCGGACAGGGTATCTCTGAGGACCAATCCATCCTTCATGCCCAAGGTGGTTTCCAGTGGAAAATACTCATTTAAACCTGGTACATTTGTAGCATATAATCTCACTATCCAATAAAGTTCTCTTAAATCAATGTTAAGTTCCCACCACCCCCCTCTTGGGCTGATGGGCACAATTTCCAAAATCCCAAACTTGAAGCTAGTAAAGCCCTGACATACTAGGGTGTGTTTATACAGTGCATTGTTAGTATTGCACCTGGACATAGCGTATAAATGCTCGTATATTATGCGTTTTAAGGCTCTTTCTGTTTTTCCTACATAATAATGTCTGCACGTCTGGCAGATTGCTATGTAGACTAAGCCCTTAGTGTAACAGCTCCCTTTTTGTAATTTAATAGTACGTGTACTCCCTTCAATTTGTACCTCGTCACTATCAATTTCATAGGGGCACTGTTTAGATGTTCCAAATCTGTATGTGCCTTTCTTCTCTATAGGCTTCTGTGGGATATTGTGCTCAATGTAATACTTAATGTTTTTACCTGTTTTATGTACAAATTGTGGACCTTGTCCTACCAGGCTAAATATTTGTGTTGCCCCTGAATATATTCCAATTTTTCTTAACGATGGACTTTATAGTGAATTCCCCTTCACCAAAGGGGATAACCATACTTAAACTAAAAAAGGAACGTGTGGTACAGAACTGATGTTCGATGTAACAGTACCGCTACATAGAAGGGATTTATATTTAATACCCCATAAGTCCACAATACTTTTAGTGATTTGAATAAGTAGCGTTTCTGGATATCCTCTATTTTTGAACATGCTAGTGATACTATCAATTTCTTGCAAAAATTGAACACATGCTTGTAGCCCTAATAAGTTGGCTTCTATATATGTTTTTCTTTTGATACAGTGGATGACAACTATGAAAATCTAAATAGGCGTTCGAAAAAGTGGATCTTCTAAAAATAGTGGATGTGAAAATCCTTTTTTCTTTGTCCTTTGAAATTAACACATCCAAAAAGTTCATACTATTTAAGGAATGCTCAGAAGTGAAATTCAAAAATGGTGAAATTTCGTTAATATATCTAACAAACTCCTTGGCCCTATGTTCGTTAGTTTTCCAAACAATAAAAATATTGTCCAAATAATGAAAATAACTAAACCATTCATCTTTGTATGGACTGGTAAATATATGTTTCTTTTCCCAAGCAAATAAAACTAAGTTGGCGTAGATGGGGGCACATGTGGACCCCATAGCTACACCTTGAACTTGCTTATAATATTCACCTTCAAACATAAAGTAGTTACTGGATAAAATGTATTCCATGGAGGTCATAATAAAATTAATCATGGTATTATTTAAGGTGGTTAAGGTTCTAATAGCGTCGTGAAAAGGTTCTAACCCTTCACTTTGTGGGATTGAAGTAAATAAGTCCATAACTTCCACTGTGCTCAAAACACCTTTATCAGTCTACCACTCATTTTTAAATTTCACCAGGAAATCCCAAGAATCTAAAAGTAGATAGTCAATCACTTTAGTGGTAGATTTCAAAATTCTGTCTATGAAAATACTTAATGAATAAGTGCTACTATATCTTGCGGAAATAATAATTCTAAAAGAGGCTGTTGAACTGACTTGTGTACCTTTGGAATGCCAAAGGCTGCTGGTATAGTAAAATGTTGAAAATACAAAAAGTTGTGCAAGTCTTCAGAAATGGCCCTCTGCAGTAAGGAATCTTCTAAAAATAGTTGAATCTTCCTATGGCACTATCTGTATTTCATTGCGAGAGGCCACCTGATATTCTTTGTCTGAAAATATCAGACTTAATTCATTAACATAGTCAGTATTATTAAGTAGAACAACCCCACCCCCTTTGTCAGGCTTCATAATCCTGACTGAATTTTCCTGCCTGAACTTGTTCATTAATTGGAATTCATCCTTCTTAAAATTAAAATATATTTTTTTACCTTCATAGTACTATTAAGTAGATTTGAAAGTCACTTTCACATGCTTTATCAAATGCTTGAACTATAGGATGTAGTGGGGATTAAAGCAACTCTTTTTCTTAAACCCATCAGCCTGTTTATTGACCTCCTGTCCTTTAAATAAAATCCTGAAGTTTAACTTTCTTGTGTATAATTTCAACTCTGAAATAGCGTCAACTATATCCACTTTAAAACTAGGCACATGTTTGAAAAGTTTTTAAAAATAGAAAGAGTATTATTAACTTCAAAATCTGTGTAATTAAATATGTTAAATCCTTCTTGTGTGTAACAGTTACCCACTACTGTAATACTACCCTCTGTAGCACTAGATTGAGTCATCTGTGGGTATTACTGTACTCTCCTTTGTTCTTCCCTTTGTATGACTTGGGTTGGTTTTCAAACCCTAAAAAAAGGCTTCTGTCTATTCTGGTTCACTAAACGCTCTGATCTCCTTAAGGGGGGGTAATTAGAGTCATAGTAATCATTATTATGTTCGTAATTGTCAAAAACATTGTTGTTGTTGTAACTACTTTTCCCTCGCATGTCATCATCTGACCCCCTCCCCCTTCTTGAACTAGCGTATGCAGATTCATTTATTTCAGTTGTAAAGGATTTTGGTGAAGGGTAAACTTGTTTTTTAGAATAATCTGCTTTATCCCTTAGAAGCTTCTTACTTTTTCTTTCCAAATTCACCTCCACATTTTTTTCCACTTTTTCAAAAATATTCTCATAATTAACATTTACACCAAACAGTAAATTATTCACCAATACTTCGTTTAACTTATCTAATTCATCCAGTTAATTTTTAATACTAATTTTATTGGTTTTGATAAAGTCCATAAACTCTAAACCAGAATGGTCAAACATCAAAAAGTTCATCTGTGTTGGTCAACAGTAGTCATTCCATTGGAAAATTTGAAAATTCTTAACCCCTTGGGTACGTGCTTTATCTTGTAACTCTCCTCTAAGAAAAGGTTGTCACACTGTATGTTACATACCTTAAACAAGAGGTTCTCAAAGTCCCTTAGGGAAGTGTTGAAAGTCTTGTAGTCACGACCAGCTAGCTGCTTGACTCCTCCATTTGGAAAACTAATGTAATTTTTAATCCAGTCTTTATAATGTGTTGGTTTGTTCGTAACAGTTGTATCTGTTGCCATTGGTAAACTGCTGACAAATTTCTGACCTGGAACTATATTGTCCTGAATGTGTTCAAAAACACAATGTTGTTTAGTTAACCCTCCGTTCAGCACAGTCAAATCCTTAGCTCTTACATCAGGTGAATTGTCATTACTTTTAGAGTTGTACAACAAATCCACTTTCTTATTTAGTTCTGAAACTTGTGCGGCAAGTGTAGTAATCATTTTTGCTAAATCTCCTTCACCTCCCACATTATTAACCGTGGAATGTTTTTTGAAGATACCAGGTGTATTGTCCAATGAATAATGGTGATGCCCCTCTGTTATTGCGGATGGTTTCATCCATGTTATCCATTCACAAAGAAGTTGGTGAAGAACTCAAAAAAAGTTTTCTTTAAAAAGAAAACCACTATAATCACAAAACGGACTGTCTCGGCCGTGAAATATACAAACCAAAAACGGGTTAACAACAACCAAGAAAACAAATAATCCTGTTAGAATCAAGCACTCCAAAGGAAACGCAGAATAAAATACACAGTGTTTGTACTTATACTTCACTATAAGCCTCACAAACAGTCCAGGATAAAATCCATAAATCCGCATTTATTGAAAACAAAGTTTGGCACTTTCATCCCTCCATCTATGCTCTGGGACATCATCAGAGCTTAATGAAAGGAAGTGAGGTCACCATTATATACAAAATCTTAATTAGTAAATTGTTTGAATACCCTATAAATAGTTAATACAATTACCTTAAAGTAACAATCTCTAACACTCATTTAAAACATAAAAACTTTTGAAGCGTGTATAAAATAAATTGAAAACATTGAATTATAAAACTCTTTAAACATTGAAGCTTAAAATATCTTCTTTTTAACACTGGTAATAATGGAAAGTACTCATTTAAACCTGCTACATTTGTAGCATATAATCTCACTGTCCAATAAAATTCTCTTAAATCAATGTTACGTTCCCACCACACCCCCTCTTGGGCTGATGGGCACAATTTCCCAAATCCTAAACTTGAAGCTAGTAAAGCCCTGACATACTAGGGTGTGTTTATACAGTGCATTGTTGGTGTCGCACCTGGACATAGCGTATAAATGTAGGAAAAACAGAAAGAGCCTTAAAATGCAGAATATATGAGCATTTATACGCTATGTCCAGGTGCAATACTAACAGTGCACTGTATAAACACATCCTAGTATGTCGGGGCTTTACTAGTTTCAATTTGGGATTTTGGAAATTGTGCCTATCAGCCCAAGAGGGGCGGTGGTGGGAACTTAACATTGATTTAAGAGAACTTTTTTGGATAGTGAGATTATATGCTACAAATGTAGCAGGTTTAAATGAGTATTTTCCATTATTACCAGTGTTAAAAAGAAGATCTTTTAAGCTTTAATGTTTAAAGAGTTTTATAATTCAGTGTTTTCAATTTATTTTATACACACTTCAGAAATGTTTGTTTTAAATGAGTGTTAGATTGTTACTTTAAGGTAATTGTATTAACTATTTATAGGGTATTCAAACAATTTACTAATTAAGATTTTGTATATAATGGTGACCTCACTTCCTTTCCTTTCATTAAGGTCTGATGATGTCCCAGAGCATAGATGGAGGGATGAAAGCGCTAAGCTGTTTGTTTAAATAAATGTGGATTTATGGATTTTATCCTGGACTGTTTGTGAGGCTTATAGTGAAGTACAAGTACAAGCACTGTGTATTTTAATTTTTTTCTAATTTGTTTAATCTAGTGTTGCTTGTTATATTTTTTCATTCAGGAAAGTGGACTGGACGCCAGGGACTCATTTTGACCATAGTCTATTTACGTAGATCAGAATTAATTGTACAGCAAAGTACTCATAATGAACACAAAGAATACTTATACAATATTATTATATTTTTAACCCCTCCATACCTGTCAACCATTTGGCCACTCAGCTTTGGGGCAACCGTTGTCTAAGCAGCCATGATTTTTTTCCTTTTCTTGAGGCCTAGCTGTGTCTCTGTTAGCAGCTTATGTCCATATGCCTGCATATGCAAGGGCCTATTATGCCTTCACCTGCCCTCATTGTTTGTATATGCATGCTGCTGTACGTGCCTGAAAGCTACAGCTCATCTGCAGGTTGGCAGAGCTGACAACTTGTCCTCAGCCTATTATTCTGCATACTTGGTACACATTATTCAAAGGTTGTCACTACTGCGGTGGACTAGACTGTCTCCCTCCTCCCAGGATGGGTGAGCCAGCGTTGGTCCTCACTCCCAATAGCTCTGTTTGCTTACTTGTTCTGGATCACATGCACTGTGGGCAGGGTTGTATCATTTTGTATTACACATTTAGTAGAATTGGAAAGTACTTTAACTTGATTTAAGACCAAAATCAACAATTATCCTTATATATGCATTTCTCTTTGACTAGAGCAGAATGATACCACCAATACCAAAGTGACGAGTGTTAGTATTAACAAGTGATTGCGTGTGTGTGTGTGTGTGTGTGTGTGTGTGTGTGTGTGTGTGTGTGTGTATACATATTACCCCTTTACTAATTCATTCCCGTTTGGGGCAAGGGCTGAATGGTGGGCTCCCAAGCTTCTCTTACTCTGCAAGGCAAAAGTTGTTAATGTGCACACACCCCTTCCAATCACCAACTCAAAAAGGAGACTTTGCAATGATTGATCAGCCATGTCATACTTTTTGTCAGGGCTCCACTATAACCTCTGGATCATTGTTCAAGCATTATACTTTGAACCACTCTTAGGCACCCTGTAGGCCGCACTGGAGATGCTGTTGATGTGGGACCTGGGATCCCTTTTCTTGACATAGTTGACCTAGCATATGTTGATTCCCTGTAGGTCTTCTAGCAGTCTGATCACAGTCTGATCCTAGGCTGCAAACAGCAGAGACTGACCTCTTGCCAGTGTTTAACAGGGCTGGTTTGTTACAGCTGTGGTGTTGGGAGCGGTGTTTTTCAGGATAGAGTCCTTTGTTGTGCTTTGGTGACCAGTATCCACATATCTTAAAAAGTGTTAGCTTGTGTTTGCATGTTTTTGGGCCTTCACTAAGGGTGCTTATCAACTTGATTTATTTCATGCTACCTATTTGTTTTTCCTTCCCTGAATGACCCTTTAATATTTTGATTCCTTTTGGAAGCCATAGATCCACTTACATGGATGGTAATCTGATTGCTGTGTCACTCAACTACCCCCCCCCCCTCCCCACACACACCAGTTTTGCCCCCTGTTGTGTTGCGTAACTGATGAGGCCCTTGTATTAGCAGTGGTATTCAGTTTCTAACTTTTAAGAGAACTTTTCAGAGAAAAACTGCACCTGCGTACCAAATGCCAGTATCTTTTCTCAAATGCTGTTTCCAATGATCTGCCAGTAAAGCTTCAGTGGCCATTGTAGGTTCTGCTTGCCTACAGTCAAGGCATCCACTGAAAACACTAATGCAAGTACATTTGCTGTCACTCCTACAGTCATACCTCTCAACCTCAGTGCAAGAATTCTGGGCAAAAGCATAAGTAATGGTGAACAAAGGGCTAGAATCACGGGCAGGCTTTAAATGTTACTGTTATAAATGTAGAACATTAGTAGAATAACATTAAAAATTTTGCATTAGCATATATTTTCTGAAGGATATGAAGTCTGAAACTCAAATGTCTGTTATTTAATAACTTCAGCCATCAATAATTTGTTAGAAAATCACAAATTTTATGAGGGGCAGACCAAAAATATGAGGTGTAAATTGGGACAATCCATGAAATTCTGGGAAGTTAAAGTATGCCTTTCTTGTAGTAGGCCAACAGTGCTGTATGTCAGGGTAAAGGATGCCCACAGGTGTGGATTCCAAGTTAGAAGGTTTCCTGTATTGCCCTTGTACCTTCTGGACAAGTTCTGCTATGTTGCCTGTTGACAGTATGTCCCTCTTCTTTTTGAAAATAGCTTTAGTGTATTTCTACACATTTATACAGATGTTACTTCTATGCCCACTTTCTAGTTTATTTCTCCACAAATTGTTTGTACTTTTCAGCCTTCTAAGAATGTGCCTATTAAGAGTAATCAGTTAAGGAAATGACTCTGAATATTGATACTGTGCATGTGTTTCTGCAGTGCTAGTGATTTGGTCTTCAGAGATAAAGCTGGGATTGTGCGTTTCTGTGCTTGAAGTGGCCAATGATAACTGTTCCTTCATAAGGGAATACTTGGACATAGGATGTTTTATAGAGTCCCCACACTCAGTTTCTGGATCCTCACCACCAGTGGTTTGTGTATATTGTTGGAGTAGGCAGGTAAGGTGCCTATGCTGTCTAGACTCCAGTATGTAGCAGAACAGACGATTCAGCATTTTTTTTTTCATAGGGAAAAAAAAATCGCTTGGCCATCACTGTGAATTTGCCCCTTTCCCCACTGTAGTGCAATCAAGGAGTTGGTATATTTAGTTAGGGGGGTTGTGGGGGGCAAAGCCCCCCACGTTTTGTGTTTGTAGTAATGTTTCATTTCTGGCCAGATCAGTGATTTTTTTCCCCCTAGAAAAATCGCTGAATTGACCATTCCGCGGAACTGGTGGTTTGTTCTTTAGGGATCAATGAAGAGGCATTCGTTGTAATGCCTCTTCGATAAGATAATATAAACCAATTAAAAGGTTTAGTACAACCTTTTTGCTAACGTTGGCAAATTTTAAATGTAAAACAAAGGCTAGAACTATATGTTATTCAGTAGTTCACAGTCCCCCACTCTAGGTCCATTTTTGAAATTAATCTGTAAAATGTCTGATTTGAAATGCCCAAGCTCAGAAATATTGATTTAACAATTACTTGAAAGCTGATAAAGCTTTTTCTAAGTGGATTGAGTTTGCTTATGAGATCCATTTTGCTAGAGAGCATTATGGCTGAAGCATTATTGCAACTGCAGTAAAATAATTTGATTTCAACCATTAAACAAGTAAGCTTAGTATGTTTTTAAATATTCCTTTTTACATCTGGTATTCATTTGCATTTCATGTTAAAGATATGTTTCACAGCAGGTGCCACATGACGTTTGCTCCTAGCTTCTTACTAGGGAGGCAGTCTGGATGACTAGAGGTTGGCCATGCAACCCAGAAAGTTTAATGGGTGGATTTGCCACCCTACTCCCTGAGGGCCATACTGCCTACCCAAGAATAAATATCTGGGTACCCATCCAGTTATCCTGACTGAACATGAAGCTAGTTCCTTAGGTAGGGAAGCCTTTGAGTAAACATCCTCTGTTTTTCCAACAGGTGTTTTTTATGTTGCAACTATGTTTGGAGTCTTCAGAGTGAGTGTTTTACTAATACCAGTATTTCTGAAGTGGGGGTGTTCTTGTTGGAAAGGACCTTTCTTAACCCAGAAGTCGAGACAGAAATTCACCACATAGGAGTCAGAGAAGAGTGAGAGTTTTATTCTGTCTGGGTAGTTAAAGAAACTTTGAGTCTTTTGATTTTCCTTCTTAGTTATTGATATGGAGGAACTGGAAATAATGTATTTCTTCTGTTTTCTTTGTTTGTTATGAAATGGTAATTGAATTAGACTTTTTATTGTTTTTAATTCCCTGGCCTTCCACTTTGTTTTGAGATGTACTTGGGAGTTCTGCTAATTGTTTCAAGTAAATAAACTTGTTTTCTCTCTCTCTGTGTCTCTGTACAGAAAGAAACAAATACTATGAAATGTCATCATTTGTAGAGACAAAAGGCCTGGAGCAACTTACCAAGTGTCCCATTGAATTTGTGGAGTATCCTTTGCCAAATGTCCAGGTATAGGTGACATGAGCTTTGCATCATGGTGATGGAACACTGTTTAAAGTTTTAATTTCCTCCTTTGGTCCTTGATGGTTACCTTCTGTGTGTAATTGCCACTTGCAGTACTGCATTTAAGTCTGTTAAATAGAGCCATTCACTTATAAAATGGATGCTAGCTGTTTTGTCACATATCATGTTTGCCTATTTTTTGATGAAAATATAAATTATCTTTTGTCTTGTACTTGACCTTCTGCTGTTGCATTTCATTTACTAATTAGAAAAAACAGGTTGGGCCCAGAGTGGACAAATCACTCAAGTGTCACGCATGCGTAAATACAAAAATAATGGAAGTCTTAGTGCAGTGCAGTTACTTCCCACTAGTTGGTGTTAAAATTGTGTTCTGTGTAAGGTAACATGCTGCTTTAGCAGATTTTTGTGTACTATTCTGGGCTGCACTTGAGAAGGGACAGAATATTACTCCAGTACATAACAGCTCTAAGCCATGGATCTTTTTCTTATTTTGTTTACTAGATACTGATTGACTGTAGCATGACTACTGCATGTTTGTAAAGGCTTTCATCCTATGATAAGTAGGAGACATGTAATTAGATAAAATAAATGGAGCATTGGGGTAGAACTGTGGGTACTGAAGAAATTAGCTAATGCAAATGTGACAACATGTACCGTGGAGATCTAAGTGTTCTGCATTTTATTGTCATCAAATTACTTCCCGTGAGTCTATCATATGAATTATGTAAATAGGACTATGCATGCTTTAGACTTGTTTAATTTTTTTACTTGCCCGAGTTGTCCGGTCAGTCTAGCTGTACTTCTGAAAATGTAATATCTGAGCTTTTTGGATTTACTAAATCATTTGCTTTTTTCTTTGTTGCTAACCACAGGACATGGTGAAGCCACTCAGACAAATTTTTCTCTTTTATGCTGCCCATCTCTAGATATATGTTTTTCAATGAAACAAACAACAGCATCTAACAAACAATGGCACTTGAAACTCCCTGAATTGAGAAGTCCTATAATGATTTTTTTTCTGTACTGCAGGATCTTAGTACATGTAGATATTCATGATGGTCGGGTGCTTCAGTTTTTAACTAACGGTTGTTCATAGGAGATTACTAGTTTAATGGCTTAAGGGCCCCCTTGCAAGCCTGACCAATATAACTAGATTTTACTTAATATATAGCCCTAGGAACAAGAGGGTGGCATGGATTTGTGCCTGTGCATTGAGAATCTTGCAGATGGCCCCTGTCCGCAAAGGAAATAGGCACTACCCCAGGTGTGAATTTCCAATTCCCCATCCATTTATTCAGATTGCATTTGAAGAGGGCCAGGGAAAGGCTCTGCTTAATGTGAAAAGGAAGCCTGTTCCGAATAAAGGGCAATCTCTGAGACACATCTGTCTCTCCAGCATATATATTGTTTGAGTTGATAAGTTGAAATCCCTAGAGCAGGTGACCTGCTGTTTGACTTGCAGATGTGTAGCAGTGGAGTTAATACATTTACATTTGCACTCATAACTTCTTGTAGGAGTTTGTCCACATACACCAGAAGGTTGCAAGAAGTGCAGCATTAAGTCGGTCTGCTGAGGAAGTAGTTTCCCCTGATAGCACACAATGCATAACTCACTAGAATCATTTTGAAAGCCATTAGGTAACTGAGAAATTTTTGATGTTATGTTGTCCCTATCTCACCTTCGTTCTTGCTGGTTGGGTTCAGAGCCTATCCTCTGCTCCGACTTGGCCGTATACTACAGCTCGAGAGCTTTTACTGGCTCGAGGCTAGTCCCTCTCCCAACATGCCTAGCGGGAGTTACCCAGATCTCATTTGCCACTTGCAGCATCGAGATTGCTGAATACTGGCTCAGGGTGTTTGTTTTCTTTTTTGACAAAAATTGCATATTTTGTTAAATATTTAATACTTAGTGTTAGAGTTTCTTCACCCTTTTTTAGTTAGAGGGCAGTTAGTGTTCTTTCTAACCTTCCGTTTTTGTTTGTTGATGGTTGTGGCCATCGTTTTCCTATAGGCCTACTTACTTTCCTTTGCAAACCTGTTTAACTTAGAGTGTTCTTCTTCCCTTCAGCCCCATTTTTAGTTAGAGGGCTTTCCCCTTATTCCCTTCCTTTCTAGAAGCAGCCATTTAAGTTAGAGGCTCTCCTCGGTTGGGGGAGTTTGCCGTTTTAGCTTAGAGGCTCTCCCCCTTCCCTCCTTCCTTCTAACAAAAAAAAAATGTTTTGGTCTGTAGTTAAACTTTGTTTATTGGGATTCAGATGGTAATGTGAAGAGGGTGGTGAAGAGGCTTCTCAGGACACGGGAATTAGCAAAATTATTATTGTGCCCAGCCCATATGGAAGTAGTGCCGACAGTCCAACCAACATCATTATTGATTCTTCCACCAACTACCTTGAGTTCAGAGCCAGAATGCATGGAAGTTGTGGAACCATCTGTTCTGATAACTTCTGGTCTCTCGGTTCCGACTTCCGCTCCAATTTCCTCATTACCCCATTCTATTGAGGGATCAGGGAGCCGACGCTCCCTTGTCAGCTCCGAGGGGGGGGGGGTCACTGGACCCTTGTCCGACCCTACTCTCCCTCTTGTGGCTTCTGTGCAGGTGAGCTATCCTCCTATATCGGCCTCGGAGCCATCACCCTCAATTTGGAGGCGATCTCCAGGCTCTTCAGAGCCAGAGTCTCTTTTGGGCTGGGACTGCGGTGCCTTTGAGGTGATGAGGAGTGTGCTGTCCTCTTGGCTCCATCAGCTCCTCCTCCTTAGGTGCCAGTGTCCGCCTCCGAACCTCCCCTCCTCAACAAGCATAGGGAACCCATGCTCCAGGATGCCCCATTGGGCAGCCCCACCTCTTCCAAAACCTCCCCAGAGCACCACTCGGAGGAGGTCCCTCTGAAGAGGACATGTAAGAGGAAACATTTGGACACCTCTGAATCCCTGACATCGGACACGGACTTGGAGGACTCAGAAGGGTCCCCACGGTCCCCTCTGAGGATGTCTTATTTTCAGACATCCTGGAAAGCCTTAGGCAGAGGGGTGGCTGGAAGTCCCTTGAACCTTCTGAGGGTGAGTTTGTGTACCTGGATTCATTTGGTTTCCGAACCTCCACCTCTTGGGTGTCTCCACCGTTCGACCCACTGTTGGGCGTAGTGAGTCAGAAGGCTTAGAGCTCTCCAGAGACTATGGAGCCAGTTCCGCAGAGGTTCAACAAATTTATAACTGCACCAGATGACAAGCTTTTTCTATCTAAGGGCATGCCTGTTGATGCTATGCTGGTGGCAGCAGCCACTAAGAAGGAATTAGCGGAAACGTCTTCTGTCCATCCACCAAACAAAAGAGTCCCGTACGATGGACAGGTATGCGAAGCGTATATTTTCTTCAGTGGGCTTTGCACTCAGGTCACTTAATTATTTGTCCCATTTTACATGCCTTCAGAGGCTCTTCTTAAGGAGTTGGGAGATACCCTACAGGATCCTATAGCTGCGGGCAAGGCGGCTTCTCAGCTTGCCACCTTGACTTCTGTAGTTACCTCCTCCATGCGGCTGATCTCTTACGCAGCTGATGGAGCGAGTAGGGCAGCAGGCACAGGAGTTGCCTTACAAAAGGCACTCCTGGATGTGCCTTTGTCAATTTGCAGAGCCTTTCAAGTCCTCCTTTACCAACACCCCCTTTGATGGCTCGTTGTTGTTTGGGCTCTTACCACGTGTGAACAGGATGGCAAAACTGTGCCGTGGGAGTATGTTTCTCAGCTCCTTCTAGACCTTATCCTAAAGGTCAGAAGAGTGGGAAGATGTGATTCCGGAAATCCCAGGGAGCTTCACCTGACACATGTGGTTTTCCCTCAGGGACAGAAGGGGAAATAATAACGGAAGACACCGGTCTCGTGGCAGGGGAGGTCTGCAGAATCAGGGTGACAGAGATACCTTATCTGAAACGCCCTTCCAGTGCTCCTGAAGGGAGGCCCGACTGTCCGCCTCTGGAGGCAGTTGGGGGCAGATTATCCTTGTACCCAAAGCCTAGCAGGCAGTCACTGAAGATACATGGGCACTATCGATAATATCCAGAGGTTACAAAATTCCCTTCTCCCAACCACCCCTTACAAAAAAAGCAACAATCAGTCCCAGATGTTCTACCCAATCTTCGAGATCAAGCAAACCTAGAAGTTCAAAGGTTGCTAGACAAAAGATTCACCCAGGAAGTCCCCGCAGACCAAATTGAATCTGGAACTTACTCAAGGTTCTTTTTAGTTCCAAAAAAGACAGGGGATTGGAGGCCCATTTTGGATCTCAGCAGACTGAACAAATCGGTCAAGAAAACAAAGTTCTGGATGGTAACACTGCAGTCCATTCATCCCTTTTTGGGTCAGGACAATTGGATGTGCTCTGTTGATCTCCACAACGCATAGTACCACATAAAAATGGACAGACACTCCAGTAGATATCAATGCTTCCGGCTGGGAGCCAGTCATTACCAGTTCAGAGCTCTGCCCTTTGGTCTCACCACAGCCCCCAGGGTGTTCACCAAATGCATGGCAGTAGTTACAGTTCACCTGAGGCATCTAGGATTCTGGGTGTTTCCATAGCTAGACTACTGGCTCCTTACTGCCACCACTGAGCATCAGCTAATCAAGTGAAGGGACTCCACAATTCACACTTGTGCAAGACTAGGAATCATCATAAACTATGAAAAGTCTGCTTTGTTGTCTTGTCAGTATATTACGTTTATAGAGGCAGATTTAGACACAAGGGCTATGAATAGCAAAGCTGCCTCAGGAAAGGGTGTCAGCCATTCGTCAAGTTTCAATCCTCATGGCAAAAAAGAGAATTCAGGCAAGATTTGTCCTCAAAATCTTGGGTTCAGTGGTTGCAGCAGTTACTCTGGTCCCTGTGGCGCGTTTCCACATGAAAATTCTGCAGTGGCTCCTTTTTGCTCAATGGTCATTCTAGGACTTACCCATGTCACATCAGATTTTAATCATGGAGTCCTGCAAGAAGAATCTAGTGGTGACAATAGGCAGGCTGTTTCTCACCCCCCAACCCATAGCCACAGTGACCACGGGCACTCCCAGATAGCGGGGGGGGTGGCATTATCTGGGACAGACTGTTCAAGGGACTTGGCAGCAACACAAGTACCACTTGCACATCAATGTCCTAGAGATGAGAGCGGTGCTTCTAGTGATGCAAGCACTTCAAGACTTTCTACCTACAGGGACTATAGCAATTCAGACCGACAATATGGGTCGGTAGTATGGTACATCAACAAACAGGGCAGAACCAGGTCTTATCCCTTGTGTCGGGAGGCTCTACAAGTATGGCAATGGGCAAGGTCTTCCCAATGTTTTCTGATCGCAGTACACATTCCAAGGAAAGTCAGCGTGATAGCGGACAAGCTCATTGCCCCTTACTGGCCTTGTCAGATATGGTTCCCATTCCTTTGGCCTCATCTGCAGTGGCGTGCTTTGTATCCTGGACCCAGTTCCAGATCTTCTGGTGCATGAGTCTGGTGCGCTCCACCCTTCCATCCAAACTCTTAAGCTGACAACTTGGTTTCTCCACTTCCAGTCTTAGCCAGGCTTCCTGATATTTGCCCGGCAGTTCAACACATTTTGATTTCCTCCCACAAACCCACTACCAGGAAACTTTATGCTATTAAATGAAAGAGGTTCTCTTGTTGAGCAAAGAATGAGATTGATCCCTTTACTTCACTCCTTTCAAAGATTCTCGAATTTCTTGCTGAAACTTTTGAGCGAGGGGCAACTGCAGCTACTATCTGGGTTCATCTGGCTGCCATTTCTAATTTTCATGTGGGAGAAATGGGCTCTAACATTATGTCCCATAGACTATGCAAAGCATTCCTAAGAGGTACTATCCTCTTAAAACCTGCAATAAGAGAACCCCCCCCCCTCCTGGGACCTAAATTTAGTTTTAGCGGCTCTGATTCTTTCCCCCTTTGAGCCAGCTGCTACTTGTCCTCTAAAATCTTTCACATAGAAGACTTTTTTCTTGACTGCCATTACCTCAGCTAGGATAGTTTCAGAATTACAGGCCTTATCAATTCGTCCTCTGTACTTGATTTTCCACAAAAACAGAGTTTCTCTTAGAACCAATCCCTCCTACTACCATAGGTGTGTTCAGAGTACAATTTGAATCAATCCATAAAGCTCCCTGTATTCTTCCCCGATCGTAGCAACAAGGCAGAGTATAAGCTTCATCAACTGGATGTTCATAGACGGTTAGGGTTTTATTTACACAGGACCAAGGACATCAGAAAATCTGACCAATTGTTTATATTCTTTGCAGAAAATAGAAAAGGTTATTCATTCACAAAAGTGACCTTATCTAAGTAGCTTTCAGACACCATCACCTACGTCTATGATTTGCGGAGAGGGCACTCAACTAGGGCCTTTGCTACATCTTTTGCCTTTCAAGCCAAGCTGCCCTTAAATTCGATCTATGTGGCAGCTACATGGGCTAATCCTCATACCTTTATCAGTCATTACAAATAGATGTGACCTTCCGGAACAGGGCATCCTTTGGTTCCACGGTCCTGAAGAGTCTTTTTCTGTGAGCCACCCAAGAAACAGGTGCTGGGGACATGGTCCCAACCAGCAAGAACGAAGGAGAAATAGGGACGGTGTAACATAAAGAAGTTATGTACTCACCATAATGTTCCATGTTTGTTGTCCTTGATTTTGCCTTCCTTCTTGCGTCCCACCCTCCTTCCCCCTTCCTGGAGGATCGAGAGGAGTTCTTTCATTGGCTACACTGGCTGAGTTTCCCTTCTACCATACTAGTTGGATAAAAATAAATAAATAAAGTTGGATAGCCCTAGACTCCCTTTCTATCCCCTTGCTGATTTTTTACACCTTTATACGCAGGTGTACTCTTGTATGTAAAAGTCTATTCATTTTTTGCTTGCATAGTCTAGTGTTTTGGGTTATCACAAATGAGATTTGGGTAACTCCCGCTAGGCATGTTGGGATAGGAACTAGCCTCGAGCCAGTAAAAGCTTTCGAGCTTTAGTATACGACCAAGTCGGAGCCGAAGATCTGCTCCGAACCCAACCAGCAAGAAGGAAAGCGAGATCAAGGACAGCAAACTTGGAACGTGTTATGGTAAGTAAATAACTTCTTTTTTTCCCATCTGTGCAGTGAAATATCTATATTGTGAAGCTTTTCTCTCCTGGCCTCCATTTGAAAATGGGCACTGTTCCATCAGACTTTCCTGATTAACAAACACAAATTTAATTTATAAATATTAAGTTCCTTATCTTTTAACTTTATAAAGTAATTTTTCTCCCATATCATAACTTCCTTTTGATTTCTGTCATGGAAAGATGTCTTGTTTTAAGAATGTCCTCATTTGGATCCGGATTGTATTGTCTACCGTCTGCTGGTTTGGGCCACCTAACCAAAACCTACTCCTTTATGTCAGGGAAAAAAGGGAAAAATGCTATGGTCTCTATAATGAATACAGAATCATGCAGATGACACAGAAGTCAATACAAGAATGTTTAGTTAATTGCTGTATCCAATGAAGTGGGGCTGTTAAGGGGCATCTGCTCTCTAAGAGGCAGAATGGACAATGATACAGTGCCTCCAGGCTGCTTTATCAGTATCCTTAATAACTAACTCTGGGGATAGGCACAGGGCAGTAAATGGCTCCTCAGCTTCCCTGTCTGTGGGAAGTGACTGGAACAAGAGCTCGTGGCAGGACTAAGTTGTTTCTCACAAGCCTGAGGCATTTAGAGTCAAGAGGTGAACTCTGTCCATTTCCAAGAGAATGGACATGGAATCCTCATATTCATCATTGTCACTGTGTGAAGGAGTACAATGCCTCTATCTCACTGAGTATGCTCATCTACAGTATCTCATAAAAGTGAGCATGTGACTGATTGAAGCAAAGTAGCAGAGGAGCAGTAACCTGCACACAGTCCTACGCCAGGTGAAAGTGGCCTGCATCAGGTCCAAAGTGAGCTTCGTATCAAGCTCTCAAAGGATGAGATTGTGTGATTCACTAGGTCTGCTGCGAGAACCATCACAAAGGGTCAGTGGATCCTGAATGTTGCATGCCTCATCCATGTCTTGAAGCTCTACACTCTTCTGTAGAACTGTAGAAACAAGCTCAATCTCAGCTGCTCAGAGGAGCTGCAGAGGCTATCCCATTTTGGAAGTGAGCTGTGAATTTTAGTCTGGCCTACTTCTGGTCCATTTTCAATCTGGTTCCTGGTCATTCTTCAAAGGCTTGTGTCCTTCCTCCTTCAAGATGCTGGCTGGTGTCTGTGGATGTGTTGTGTTGTCTTCTGGTTTGTCACCTTTTGTGATCCACATATGAGATTCCTTCCGTTCTCTTTAGGAGACTATCAGTTCTAGTACAAAGTGTTGCCTTTTTAACTTTTCTGAGTGCTCAGTGTCGTTACCAGAATGTTAGACTTGGTAGTGCGAGACCTTACAGGAGGCAGTTCTCTCATATGTTTCCTTACCAGGATGGCTGTCTCCTGGCAGCTCTGTCCAGGGGTGCTCTGAAAGCATCCCTGCTATGGGTGTTCCCATGTCTGCAATGCTTAGCTCAGCATAAATTGGAGGATTGCCTTTATCAGTGTGAAACAGGACATTCTTCAGTGTTTGTTCTTCCAGCTGTTGGAGTAGGATGAGGACATCTTAGCGTTGTCCATCTTTGTGAGTAAACAGTGAGGGGTCCTCTGCTCAAACCTTGCTTTGCTTGGATTTAATGGTCACCACACTTTAAGATAACTTTTGGCATGCTTGACAGCTCTCTAGTGGATTTTAAGATGCCTTTGTCACAACCATACACTCATGGACCTCTTTTTAGTGTCAGACTCTTGTTGCAGAACCCTAGAGTGGAAGACATTTCAAACCAGAGTTCTGCTTTATCTTCTCATACTGCATGTTAAACCTCTATACTTTGTCATAATAGGTGCTTTGCTACTGGGCTTTTGAGCCAGCACTTGCAGCTAGAGCCATTCTTCTAGCCTAACCTTGGAGATAAAGCTTTATCTGGGGCCTCTCATCTAGCTGAACAACATATCCATCCAGTGACATATACTCAAGGGGGCTCTCAGGGTTGTACACTGTGTGAGAGGTGATGCTCTTCTGGTAGTTTTCCATAGCCAGAGCTATCATTTTTCATTTATTTATATCAATGAGGAAGTGAACAAGTTGGTCAGTCCTCTAGCTGCTTCCTAAAGCTGCAGATTCACATGCCTTGTCTTAATAGGTGTCCAGAGTGGGTGCAGTCCTGATATCAGAGTTTTTCCACTTTGGAAAAGCATTACTCTCCATCATCTACTCTGGAGGAAATTTTGTGTCTGTCTGTGTCTGTCTGTCTGTGTCTGTCTGTCTGTGTCTGTCTGTGTGTGTCTGTCTGTGTGTGTCTGTCTGTGTGTGTCTGTCTGTGTGTGTCTGTCTGTGTGTGTCTGTCTGTGTGTGTCTGTCTGTGTGTGTGTGTCTGTCTGTCTGTGTCTGTCTATCTGTCTGTGTGTCTGTCTGTGTGTGTGTGTGTGTCTGTGGAGATGCAATCAACTTTGTCTCCCATGGCAAAAACAATTGTTTGTGCACATTCCTATCGATTTCACATTTCATTACAAATCTGTGGGTAAAAAGGCCAAAACTCATTCTCACTGCCCCTTTGGCTTAGAAAGATGTGCCTTCAGCCTGTCAGGTTTTCAGGTCCCTGGCAATACAGAGAACATGAAGTTCAAATTAAGGATATCCCCCTTGCTTTGGAGGGGCAGCTGCCTAATTTGTGCTTCACTTCTTATGTAGATCATCAAACCTCTTTATTTATTGGTAAGGCTATGGAATGAAAGGCATATGTATCCAAATGGAAATCCTTCTCAGTTTGGGCAAAATGTTACTTCCTACTATCCCATTTTATTAGCTTGCAGGGTGATAGTGACCCTTTTCTGAGAACTGTATGAATTAAGCCTTAGTAATTCCAGTGGTCAAGATGCATATGTGTTACTTCCTACTATCCCAGTTCATTAGCTTGCAGGTGATATTGACCCTTTTCTGAGAACTGTATGAATTAAGCCTTAGTATTTCCAGTGGTCAAGATGTATATGTTAGTTTTCAGTGCACAATGTTATTTTGTAGATAACATGATTGTAGCACTGATAGCTAGTTGTGCAGTTCCTTAATGTGCTGCATCTCTTGCTTTGAATAATCTCCCTGTGGACCTTTATTTTGTTGATTGATAGTCTTGCTTATCAACAGTTCAAGCCTGTTGTCTTGACAGAATTTAACTTATCATGGAAAATGGTTTTCCTGGTGGTCGTCACCTCTGTCCTTAAGTAGACGCTGCAGTCCCTTGTTTTTAGGAGACCATAGCTGGTCTTTAACAAAGACAGTGTTCCTTAAGTTGTCCCAGTGTGTCCTGTAAAGATTTTGGAAATCTCATCCTTCCAGTTTTCTTTATGAGGGCAGAGACCAGAGAAGAAAGGGCCCTTAGCATAAAGTTATGAGAGCATACCAGTTCTTGTTTGTTGACTTTTTGCCAGGGAGGTGAAGACTGGAGATTTTCCAGGCAGTCACTTTTTACGAATTAGACAGATCAGTGTCTCTTTGTTAATTTTATACTCAGAGTTCATACCACTGATAGAGTGGCTGCCTCTGGTATTTGCTTCACAATGGCTTCCATTACAGACATCTGTTTCAAGAAGGCTTCCATTGCAGACATCTGGGACCATCAAGGGAGAGTTGTGTGCATTAGCTGTAACTGATATGTTCTTACCATATCATTTGATCTGTTGAAGGAGTCTTCTCAATGATTCAAGAATATCTTCACTTAATCTCACTGTGGGTAAGTGACTCCTCTGCCAGCCACAACCGTTGGCGTTCTTTTTAAGTTGGGCAAGTGTGTAACTTACTTTACTTGTTTAAGTACCTAATTGTTAGAGCTCTATTGTATTTTTTTGATTTGCAGGAATGTGTTCAGTTGTTCCAGTAGGGGGAATAGGCAAGCTCAGAGGACATATGCTTATATACCCGAAATATTTCATCATGGCATGTGTCATGTTAAATAGATGGATAATAGCCCAAACATGAAATATCACACAAAAACAAAATTGATGAAGAGGAAGCCTACAAAAGGAAACGGACATCAGATAACTATATTTTCATCAGAATTTGATAAATTGTCAGTATTTCCACCTAGCCACATGTAAACATTATTCTGATAAGCTTGTACTCTTTCTTATCTCTCTCAGTTTGACACTGCTAGCAAGTATCTGCTGCATGAGTCATTTGGACAGTCTTAAAAGTGACCCCTTGCAGGGGCAAATGAGTTCCAAAATAAGAGCCAAGGAGACCATGCCATGTCCAATGCACCTGACAATAGCTAAGCCTGCTATCTCAGACAGCATCTAAGCCCTCTCTGATATTAAGCATTTTTTTCCAGCAAGAGTCTGTTTCCTGCATTATCTGCATACCACTGTAAGAGGAAGTGCAGAGTCAGCAGTCTGGTACTTCTTTTTGAGAGTGAGACTCATAGTTTGGGCAGTGCCCTGTTCAGCACATGAGCTCATGGATCTTTACCTTAAATTGTACAGGAAGTTATGCTCATGTTTAATATATCTTAGTTTAAATTCCAGCCCAGAGATGTCTGCTTCCTAGGTATGGTGCGCCTTTAATTGCCACAAATGCATCAGATTTGCAGAAGTTTTCTATATGGTGGAAGATAGTGAAGATCCAGAGGTAAAACTTGTTGCAAGTGGATGGTCTTTCAGTGGCCTTGTGTGCACCTGAAGTAAGCACTTTCTCCCCAGACTGTTTCATTTACCCACCTCACTACATATAACGTAATCAGAGATATGCTGCCTTCCTCCTCAAAGTTCAGTTAGGAAGATAATATAAAGGGATTTACAAGCATCTTTTCCCTGCAGTAGCACCCCTTCAGGTGACCATTCTTTTGTGGTAATTATCAAACTGTTGTCCGCTATGGATTAGCTAGTGATGTCCTCTTTCCAGGAGAGGTTCAGCCAGTACCTAGAGAAGGATGAGGAAGGAGCATTATGTTATCTGAAAACTGAAATATATAGTGATGTCACTGACTAATTATTTCTGTCACAGAGTTTTCATGCTGTAGGAATGCAAGCCTTTTTTGTGCCAGACTGTACTAGTCCTGTAAAGAGGCAGTTGTACTCCCTTATTTCCCTGCTTTTGTAGCCACTCCTGATGGCGTTCTTCCTAACTTGCCATTGTAAAGTTGAAGAATGCATTGTTTTATTTGATGTGATCCTATTCTGTGCTTTGGTTGTTAGCCCATATTAATTCCACTTCAGGAACTTCTTTTTAGGCTTGTATAGATCAATCGCAGGGCCTCCCTTGAAAAGTTAGGTAGAAGCCAGAGAGGTAAAAATAAAGGAACATAAGGCAACTATTATGTTCCAATTTTTCCTTCCTCAATGCCTGCTGTGAGTGCTGCGTCCTCTGAACCATAACTGACAGAGCTGTTAAACAGGTTGGCATCTCACTTCTCACTGTCTTGAGATTGTGAGTGAAAATCTGCCTTTGGCACATTCTTATTAACAAAACATGAGGCATTTTCAGCTTGTGTTCAGTGTCGTGGTACAGAACTTAAGATTCCCCAAGACATTCAGTGGTTGAACTTGTATTTAGGGATTTGATATTTTTGCTTCCCCTGAGCTTGATGGTAACTTACTACTGAGACCTGAGCAGACCTTCACTGGTTCTCGTGTACCTTCTGGACCTTACTGCAAGTCTGCATTGCACCTTCAGCATTTTTTATAGCTGGTTAGAGTTGCTGAATGGACAAGAGAAAGCTCCTTTTGTAATCAGATATCTGTGCTTACAATAGGCCCTTTCATTGGTGTGTCAAGTACCAGTGTGTTGGTCAGAAATTTTAAAGGTTACTGAATCTGAAACAAGTATCTTCACTTCATTTCTTTCATCCCTTGCCAGCTTTCCATGTTTTGGACTGAGACTGAGATTCATTGTGCCTACACCCATTTGACCATGAAGGTTTCAGGTCCTTAGCGCATCATGTCTAACAAGACTGTCAAGGTTTGGCCAGAGAACATCCTAGCTGTTGGATGGGGTGGTCTGTTCCCCTAACAGCAAGCTTCCTTAGGAAAGAAACCTTTTTTTATTTACCGTTGTAGACCTTTGGGGGATGAGGACAAGAGCCTTCTCATTTTCTTCCCTCACAGTTTTTTGGTCTATGTGGTGAGTTTTCTGTAGAGACACTGGTATTCCATGGAGTCATTGCATGTTTGAGCATTCCTGATGCATTAGAAATTAGTGAAAGGCAGTCTTTTTGCACACTTTTGGCTGGGTTAATACTTTCAGTTGTAGACGTTAATTTTCCTCCTTATGTGCCTGCTTTATAGATCGGTGCTTCAAGCTGGTGTCTGTTTACTTGCCAGCGTCACTTGTCTAATCCGTGATCTTTGGCACCTTATGAGTGTCTGGGTTGGAGCTGGGGTACTGATAGAGCAGAACCCCCCCCCCCATTTGACTTTGTGGTATTAGAGAGACTTAACCAACTTCATTAGTGACTCCTGTGAGTATTGAAGATTTATTCTGTATTTTTATTTGTTGCTTACTCCTCTTGTTCATGTGGTTAAAGAACTGAGGATCATTAAGCTGGAGCCACCTCCTTATATGGTACTAAATGGTTAGATGTGCAGAGTGAGAAAATCCGCACCCTGATCACTGTAACTCAGTATCCGAGAAAAAGGGCCATATGGAAAGTGAAGCAGAAGATCCACTCAGGAGTCTGTCTGAGATCATCAGACATGGTGAGTACTTGTATGTTGGTTAATGCTGCATTTCCTTTGCTGCTTAAGTTGGTATAGACTCCTGACCACCACTTGAGCTTTCTCTATTGAGTTCTTGCTGCAGGTGGTGGTAGAGCAGATTCTGATGTGTAGAGAATGAAGAAGAGACAGGTATTGTCCATATATTGAACATTGTTCACCATCCTGCAGGCTGTCAGAAGACATTAATACATGAGAAACAGAAAGGTTCTGAGGACCACTACTTGTGTTATGCTGCAACATAATATAGCACAAATAATGAAATGGAGAAAGTTGTGAAACATTTCAGTTCTTTGATATTTGATAACAAGGTTGAGGACCAGTGAATGAGTTTTGCTATGTCCACCTGAAGATATATTACTTTTGTGCTTTTCCCCATGCTAAGGAACTCTTCTAATTATTTTGTATTGGTTGTACCTCAGTCTGTTGGGCAATTCTCTTTTCCCCAAATCACACACGCACTGAATTTGCACCCCTCTCATAACCTTTCCCATTTTTTAAGTGAATTTTTCTTTTATCACTTCACTTTGAGACCATGTAGGAGACCTAAAGCACATGAGAGGCTACCAAAACAATGTTGCTGCATGCATCGAATGTATTCTTGATATGGCCTACTTTTCCATCCTGCACCAGAGTGTACAGCATATTGATGCATAGGATAGACACTCTTCTGCTGCTCAGAAGGAACTCCCTTACTTAGGACCAGCTACTGTTGCCAGCATTTTCTGTCTTGCAAAGCTGTTTGCTAGGGAGTAACCTTTTATTACTGGTGAATCAGAAGCAAGCACCCTCTCCAGTTACGTAATCTCCACCCCAAGCAAGGAAAGCAGGTATTCACTGTTTTCTTCAGTTGGCTGTTTTTCAGACTCTGTGGTTGGATCTAGGCCATAGGTGGCCCATTGGATAACTTTTCCTGCTTCTGTCTTAACAGTATTAGCAGGTAAACATGTGTTTGTCTTTTGCTTGTAAATGTCTGCATAATCAGCAAAGTAGTTCCCCTACCTGCACTGTCTGGTCAGGCCATTCGATCCTCTTCTATGTGGGTGAGAGCCGGGTCTGTTTGTGCCACAAACAGCAGGAAAGCCTCCGGTCCCACTCTTTCCCTGCTCATACTGAGAACATTCTTAATCAATCCCTTCATAAGTAAGAATTGGGTGTTAGACCAGGTCAGTCTTCTAGTCATGCAGCCTCATCCATGTCAGCGGCTTCTGAGTTCCACAACTGCTACATTGCAGAAGGTGTGTGGTTGCTATGACAGATGCCTACCTCTTGTTCATGTGGCATGTTACTCTGTAGCACAGACATTGTTAGGCTTATGGTAGGTGCTGCTGGTCATAAATGTATAGTGCACTGCACTAACTGCCATACATTCCTTAATGTCTTAATTTTCTGATAAATCACTTGAGGATAACAGTCTGGATTCTAGTCAGTAGAGTGTCATAGTTGCTCAGAAAATGTATTTCTGGTTAATTAGAGACTAGCGACTTTTAAAGCTCTGAGCTATTACTAAATATTTATTTAACATTTGTTGACCGGGAAAGTCCGACTAGGTTCCACAGAGCCTGTTTTCAGTGGAGGCCCGGGGAGAAATGCTCCAGAATAGATAGCTTCTTTTAGTCAAAGTACATGGTTTGAATCCTTCCATTTGCCTAGTTGCACCCTTTGAGAAAGATACTCAGTATTTCTGGGTCATCCCTGAAGAGGGACATTTTTTTTTTACAGTGTGTTTACCTGGCTAACAAATAGATAAACAAAATTTGTATTTAAAAATGGGTCTTTGTCCAAAATTCTTAAGCAAAGGAGTTGAGAGGTATTATTTGTCCATTTCTTGTAAACACTGTAGCTTTCTAACAAATTGTTGTGGATTACAGTTATTAAAATAACAAGAATGATTTCAGATTCAGAAGGTGCTTGCTAATGCAAATCTTTTTGTTCTAGTAACCTTCTAAGTTTACAAGAGAAACACTTAAACTCTGTTCCTGACTTCTGGGTTTTTGTCTCTGCTTTGAGCTAAAAAGCTCTGGGGTTCATGGCTTCCATTGTGTGGTTTTGACTGCAGGAAACTGAGATGCATTTCTAGCCCGTAATTTGTGAATGCATTTATTCATTTATTCTCAACCAGATATCTGAGGTGTTCAATCATGCAAGTGGCTGTAACTGATGTTTTTTGTGTGTGTGCATTTGCACAGATACTTGATTCCTGCAACCCGTAATATTTATGGTATAAAGGAAGGAACTGATTGTAGTAAACAGGAACATCATCTTACAAGCCACTGTTAGGGTACAATCCATGCGTTCCTTGTTTTGTTGACTGTTGACAGTGTGTTTATTATTTGTCTGTCAATAAACTGAATGGGATGAAGTAACAAATATGTTAATATTTTAGCTGTGAATGCATTTTAATTAAGTTTTCTGCAGGCATGTCAGGGTGAAATGCACTGTGTTGGACTGCAACAGTCTGGAGTGTAGCGCAGATGAGCAAGGCTCTGAATGCTTCTGTACTTTTCTTCCCTAAGCCATCATTGTCCTCTGTGTTACTCTGACCAAGTTACTTCTCCAGACAGTACTCCTAGGCTGCCCCTGAAAAGGGACATTTGTATTCAGGGGTTGTCCCAAGCTGTTTCACATTTGTCTTTTGAATTCCTGTACCCGCCACATAGACTCTAATTAGTACTTTACTGTATGTGGTTTGACTGAGTCCCAGCACGTCTTGTAGTTTAATGGGTTGCCAGATGCCTTTTTAATAAATGTGTTTCAAGGGAAGAAGAGTTTACTGTTTTCACTGTGATTTAACAAATGGATGTCAGTGTTTTTGCTGTAAAATTTGAAATAACTTGAAATTAAATCTAAATCACTACAGTAATTGTAGAAAATAAAAAATAAATAGTCTGCACATTGACAGGTCTGAACAGTGTTTTACGGTAATTGAGGATAGACAGCCAAGTAATGGGATATTGGTATAGCTGTGGGGGACCCAGCTCATTTTGCTGCCTAGGGCCCAATTTGACTATGGTCCAACTCTGCTTGTGATTCTACTCAAGAGAGTACTTTTGTGTTTTGCTCTTGATGAAATTTTTGACTGCTGATTCTCTGTATACTTGGGTTTTAATTGAAGCATTTCAGAAATTGTTTTCGATTTCTTTTTGATCTAACCAGTAAATAAAGCACCATCAACAAACTTTTTTCCTGCCTTCTTGAAAGTTGCAGTAGTCTGAAAGTCTTATTCTGCAACTTTTAAAATGGGAATTGGAGTGAAAAGAAGTATTTTGTTTCAGTTTAATTTGGTATTTCACTCTACATCTTTCAGTCTGATGCTATTTATTCAGCTGCGGTGAAAGGCTTTCCTTAATGAAACCTGCAGATATAATAAGAAGCAGTTAAGCCGCATCTACCCTAAGGGCACTCGGGTAGACTCCTCCAACTACTATCCTCAATTGTTCTGGAACACTGGATGTCAGATGGTGGCTTTAAACTTTCAGACACTTGGTGAGTTGATTTGCTGCTTTTTTAAGTGTATTTTAGTACTCTTAATACATAATGAGGTACTAGATAACTTCATTTTGTTCTCGTAACATACTGCTGTAAATTTCTTGGCTTACCTCAGTGTAGACACCTGATTATAATGGATTATAGTTATAATTTTAATTGTTTGCTGAAGAAGTCAGCACTGTCATGCCTAGTCCTAAAAATAAGTACAGTGCATTACCTGATATGCCAGAGCCATTGCTATGTCAGCTAACTCTCTAGGCACCTGATATTAAGGACCAAAAGAATGGGGGGTCCTTCCAAAGTTGAGGACAACCTCTGTAGTACTTAAGTTATACAAGCTGCAGCCTCTTGAACCGGCTGGTTTGGTGGTTCTGAAATCTATTTCCTTTCTGTTCCCCATGTCCTAGTGTTAATTTACTTTCGAGCTTCTGAATGTTATGTGAAGTGAGACATATTTATTTATATTTTGTTTTTTACAGGAGGTTGGTATGTAAAATGATGAATATGTGGTTCCTTCTTAAAAAGATGTCTGCAACACTCCCAGCTCATTCATCTGTCAATATTTTGCCTTCTATTCTCATGTTGCAGCATTCCAAACTCTTGGGTTTCCCTGTCTTGCTACCTGAATGTCCTTTGGCCAGTATACAAAAGCTTCTAGTCACTGCTGGGTACATACGATGTCTGACATTGGCTAAGGGAACATGGGCCATAGAAGTGACATCTGCATGCACCACACCGCAGAACTTCTCTGCCGCCAGTCGAACGTTAGCTGTTCTGCCGTACCGGCCATTGGTCCGAAAATTCTAAGATAAGTACCCCACTGGGGAAGTTTTGTTTGTTTGAATCACTGCATGCATGTGGTGTTTCATGTCATCCAGGAAGAGAAAATGTAGATGTGGTCATCAAAATCCCCCATAAAGACACCCACGAACTTTGCCTACTTTGTTTAGAGCCTACACACGACCATATGTCCTGTTCCATCTGCCAGGCCTTTGTTCCAAAAACACTATGCAGCCATCTGCATGTGTTAAACATTTATCTTGAGAATCAGCACTTTAAGCATTTAGCTTTAGATATGGAGGGACCGTCCGGTCAGCCCATTGAGCCACCCAAGCGAAAGGCCAAGGTTGCTAGGCCCGAATCTGTAGCTGCACCTCCTCTACCCGACATTCCTCCTGTGGATGACAGCCTAGAGGAATGATTGGTCGCTGCTGATATGGATACAGCAGGTATCGCTGTGGAAGCCACAGAACCCAGAGTGGAAGGCACGTCCTCTGAGGTAATGCAGATGTTGGCTACCAATGATAAGGGGGAACCTCAGCTTGTACCGGCTGTCCAGACAGATTTCTCAACTACTACACAGATTACCAGGCCTACCTTGGCTCCAACACCTGCTAGGCCTTCCATTAAAAGGGAATTGAAAAGAAAATGTTTGAGAGCCAGCCAGATTGGCAAGCATTTTCTCAAAGTCTTTTCAATGCCTTCATGGCTCTGAGGCCTACTACACCCTTAGCCTCCCTTGAGGCTCCTCTTGTGATGAGCTCTAGGCCTCAGGCCTTAGATACCTCACAAGCTGAAGCTGAGGAATCCTCTGACTCTTCCTCAGAGGATTCCCAGTCATATGTCTCCTAAATGCCATTTCCTCTTGGCTGTGCCTCCCCTGAGGAAGAATCTACAGAAACAGATTCCCCAGCTGAGGATCTTGCCTTTGGGGAGACCATTTCAAAGATGAGGGAACATTTCAAATGGGACTCCTCTGAAATGATAGAAGTTCAGAAAAGATACTGTGAACTTTTTCAGATGGACTCCCTTGCCCCTTCAGCTATTTCCCCAGTACTGGCTGCATTTATGGATGTTATTAATGCAACATCAGTTAATCTAGACTCCCAGCCTCCAGCACCACAAAGGCCTGACAGATTCTGCAAGGTTTCTGAGGGAGCCAGATTCCTTAAGTGCCCTGCAGCGGACCCTGGCACTGTATCACTGTCGGCTGATAATCATCTAAGCTCCTTCCATCCTTCATACTTTTCCCCACATACAAAGACAGCAAGGCCATGGAATGCCTTGGGGAAAAAGGTTTACACCTCATCCACCTTGGCATTCAGGGTAATAAATTATCAAACCCACATGTCCAGCTATGCCCTAGCCCTTTTAGGACAAGCCACTAAACTTCTAAGTGAAATTCCAGACTCTCCTGCCAAGGCTCAGATATCCAGCCTTGTATCTCTAGCCTCTCAGGTCACAAGGCACTCCACTAAGTGCAGTTAGAGCTGAAACTTCTGTCAGGTCTGAGGCATCTACCTCTGTCCTGAGAAGATCCTGGCTAAGGTTACAGCCCCTACCTGATGACATTAGGGCAAAAGGTTTAGATGCACCTCTTGATAACTATGCCCTTTTTGGGACAAAGGTGGCTGAGTTATTCAAAACTCTGCAACAAAAGGAGGAGGAGTTACAAGACCTCAAACACCTGCTTGTTTCTGCGGTCTTCAAATTCCACAGGAACTACCCTTCAAAAACCCAGTTTATCAGGGAACACTCTGCTCTGCCTCTTCTTTCCAGGGGCAGAAAGGCTGCCAGGAAGCAAACTCCTCCTTCCAGGCCTGCCCAGACTCCAGCCCAGAAGTATCAATTTGAAGACAGGCCAGGTAGTCTGTGACTACCTGCCATTCCTGATGCAACTTCTTGTCTCTATTCCTCTATCCCTAGGGTTCTCTCACTCTTTCTCTACTTAGGAAAACTTCACCACAGACAGTTGGGTCTTGTCCAATATAGAGATGGGTTATTTTATGACCTGGATCACAACCCTTTCCTTGAGGGGCATTCCACAGCCTCCCAAAGAACAGCTTCTGTTATTTCAACCGGTTATAGACAAACTTATGGCTCAAGGAACAATTCAACCTGTCCCTATGATAGAAAAGGCAAAGGGTTTCCTACTCAAGACTCTTCCTAGCCCCAAGAAAAGATGGCTGCTGGAGACCGATCCTAGATCTTTCACACCTCAATCTCTTCTTGCAAGTGCCCCCTTCTGAATGCTCACTCTGCAGACCCTCTTCCCCTTGATTTTCCCTCAGGAGTTCTTGGCCACCTTGGACATCAAGGATGCCTACCTGCACATCCACATAAGGCCAAACTGCAGGAAATACCTGCACTTCTCTCTGGCCTCCTCATATTTTCCACACAGGAGATGTACATGGATGCCTTGGATCTGGGCTGGGGCGCAGCCATGGGTTCCCTAAGAGTCCAGGGCACTTGGCCGAACTCCATCAAACAGGAATATATCCATATCAGAGAGATGAGAGCAATTCTGTTGGCCCTAAATGCCTTCCAACATAGGCTGAAGCAGGGCCCACTAACATTGTTCAGACAATGCTACAGTTCTGTAGTATGTGAGCAAGCAGGGGGGAACAAAATCCTACTTGCTATGCAGACTAGTTCTCCAGTTGTGGGAGCTTGCCACAAAACAGGGTTTCACACTACAGGCAATGTGTATTCCTTCAGAGCATAATACTCAGGCAGACAAATTAAGCAGGTCCATATCACAGTCCCATGAATGGATGCTCCACAGGGATGATGTGTTCTTGGACATAGTCCACAAATAGGGTACACCTCAGATCTGTTTGCCGCCCATATGAACAGACAACTTCCATCCTTTTGCACCAGGCTGTCCTGTCCTCTGGCCAGGACAATGGAAGCCTCCTCAGTCTGTTGGGAGGGGGATGTTTTTGTATGCATTTCCCCTTCCCACTTCAGAAAGTCCTACTGAAAATCCAGTAGGACAAACCAGAAATATTGTTGGTGACACCCTTTTGGCCAAGACAGCACCAGTTCCCCCGAAAATCCAGTAGGACAAACCAGAAATATTGTTGGTGACACCCTTTTGGCCAAGACAGCACCGGTTCCCCCTCCTCCTGCATTTAGCCAGGTGCAGTCACCACATGTTACCTCACATAGTGGACCTTCTCACAAAGAACAAGGGATCTCTAATCCACCCCTACCTACAATCTCTGAACCTTACCCTCTGGGTGATAGAATTCTGATCCCTTACAGACAACTCAACAATAAAGACATGCTTAGTCCTGCAGGAGATCAGGAAACCTAATACTAGAAGATCTTATATGTCTAAATGAAAAAGATTCTCCATATGGTGTGTACAAAGACAGTTGCACCCTTTCCAGGGTGATCACACAGCTATAACAGTACCAAAGGGAGAACTCTTATAGACAGGGTTGGGGTACTCTGTTTACTATTGAAATGTCGAACGGCACTACATCGACTGTACTATAGTCGAACACGGAAGTTCGAAAATAGTAATGTCGACGACAAAAAAACAATCTAGGACTGTGTTTTAACATGGGTCGAGGTAGGGGAGATGTTTGTAGTTCTAAATAATACTGAACACCTACCTCGACCCATGTTAAAACCATTCCTAGATTGTTTTTTTGACGTCGACATTACTATTTTCGAACTTCCTTGTTCGACTATAATACAGTCGACGTAGTGCCGTTCGACATTTTAATAGTAAACCGGGGTACTCCTCTGTTAAAGCTCACTTTGCTGTTATTTCAGCTTGTCTGCCTCTGGATCCTCCTTTGGCTTCTTGATTGCCTGTAATGTTATTCCTAAAGGGAGTGCTGCATCTCAGACCCCCCAGGAAACCCATCCCACCACCCTGGGACCCGAGTTATGTCTTGGAGAAGCTCACGGTGGTCCCCTTTGAACCAGCTTCTAAGGACCGTCTCAAACCCTGCACTTGGAAGACAGCACTTCTAGTAGTGTTGACATCAGCTAAAAGAGTGTCAGTTACAGGCCTTCATGGTCATTTCCCCTTTCCTCATGTTTCACGAAGACAGGGTAACCCTTAGGAGCAACCCTTCCTTCATGCCCAAGATGGTCAATTAGCTATCCTTAAACCACGCTATTCGCCTTACCATCTTTTTGTCCATCCTCAGAGTGACAGGGAGAGAGTCTTGCATTCCTTTAATGTGCATAGACAGCTTAGGTTTTACCTTTACCTAGACAAGACCAAATCTATCAGAAAATCAGACCAATTGTTTGTCTCCTTTCACTCTAGGGCCCTGGGGAAAGCAGTGACAAAGCAGACAATTTCAGCCTGGCTTTCTGGAGCAATTTTCTTCTGCTATACATGCCATGGGAAATCCTTGGGGTCCAAAATTAATGCACACTCCACTAGGGCTATGGCTTCATCCTGAGATTTCGTTAAAGGATCGGACACTGCCACCATTTTAGAGACAGCTACATGGACCTCTGTCCACACCTTTACCAGGCATTACAAATTAGAACACATTTCCAAATCCAGGACTGAATTTGCCAGGGCAATCCTCCATGGATTTATAGAAAATAGTTCCAAGCCACCACCCTGTTCTTCCCAGTGAGCCTTGGCACTCACCCAAGAGTTTGGAATACTGTAACATGAGAATAGAAGGACATAGAATAGTTGTGTAAAATCTTACCATAACCATAGATGTCCCTTCCATGTTGCAGTATTCCTTCCCTCCCTCCTTCCCCTATTCTTCCTTTAAACTGTTTCTTCTTGGATGGCACTGAACTTGTACAGTTTTCCTGAGGCTGAGGTCAACTGGGGTGCTCAGTTCTGAGGTCTGGTACGTGCAGATGTCACTTTTATGGCCAATGTCAGACATCCCTTTTACCCAGCGGTGACTAGAAGCTTTTGCATACTGACCAGACGTTTGGATAGCAGTCGAGGGAAACCCAAGAGTTTGGAATACTGCAATATGGAAGAGGAGGACATCTATGGTTATGGTAAGATTTTTCACAGCTATTCTTTCTTGCAGTTGTTATTCCCTAAAAGTGCTCTTTGCCAGCATACCTTTTAACCTCTGGACAACAAAAATCACAGCACTGCCCTTTAAAAATCAAAGCAGGAGATCCAGAAGAGGAGTGCTTCCTTATATTTTGTAGTAGGAGGTCTTTAGATACTAGACCTCGTATAGTCTTATTTCGGTTATTTAATAATGCATACTTTCTTGAAAAGGTCTACCTTTATGAAAAAAAATGAAGAAATTGAGTAAATCTAGAAGTATTAAAGCAAAATCTGAGGTCAAAATTCATAGTGATTGAGATGTGTGCTTGCCAGTAATGAGTTTACTTTTATGAGGTTCATGAACATAGGAAAGCACTGCAGTGTTTTGTTTTTGCTTGCCTGTCTGTAGGTATGTATGTAGTTGTTTCAGAGTAGCTGCTGAAAATGGGTAAGTGTCTGCATAGCTAGCCACCTGCACTTTTTCTTGTCAGCAAGAAATTAATTTGACTTTTGGCTATGTGGTTGTAGGGGAATCCACTGAAAGAGAGGGCATTGAACTTAGGGACTGCTTCAGAATTACCCCCAAAGCAAGTATTTGCATTTGAGTTTACATAGCAGCTAGTGATTGCTTTCACTAAGCACTTAACTCATTTCAGCCGAGTGACGTCTACAGGCATTTCTGCAGTTACCTCCTACTGCTACTCTAGACATAAAATGTAGTCTGTTCATATTTGCATTAATAATTCCAAAACCATGCTACATACAAGGTATCAAAATATTTTATCTTGAAGCATATATGATGGTAAACATAACTGTATTGCTATGACTTCCATCAATAAGTATTTGTTTGAACTGTATGTAAGGTGATAACGTAATTTTTTAAAGGCTGAAGCCACACCCACTGGGAGTTAAAGGTATATACTCAAAAGAGCTCTACTGGAGGAAATGAGTTAAGATGTAAGTTATCTTTTGGAATGCTTTCTTTCCTGTTCTTGTTCTATTGTGGAAGGTAATGTTTTAGATTCTTTTTTGGTGTTCCTTCCCTGCAAGAGGATTCCTTGAAGTAAGGTGTAACAGATGTACATTTACTGTTAAATTAGTTAATATTCAAGAAGAAATATGAGGACTGGGTAAAGTGCCATCATACTTACCCTCAACAAGCAAGCACATGGTGATGAAAGAAAATCTTAATGAGAGGAGTGGATGAATTCAGAAGTGAATTATCAGTAGATAAGAAGGGCATACATTTACAAATTGAAGATTGTCCAAAGACAACCTGATTCAGTTATGTTTATATGACTTGATCACCTGAAAGACAGAAATACATGTTGCAGATAAAGGATTTCTTGGAGTGGTACCCAAGGTGAGGAAGTGAACACAGAATTAAAAAGGAAGGAACAAATGGCATTGCAGAGAAAGCAGGTCTTGTGGAAGCCAGAAGGTTTACCTGGAGGGTACTACAGAGGTTGCTATTAGGGCTGATTATTGTAATATCAGTGCTGTTCAAGACAAGCAGAAGAGAGAGAATCTCCTTGGCTGGTTTTTTTCCCTTTCATTCTTGGTAATCGTAATGCAAGAAACCCGGATAAAGCATAACATTATGGAGGGGAAAAGGTTCAAAAAATGGGGACAGATTTTATTGCTCTTATAAACTTAAAGTTGCTTGAAGGAGAGGATTTGTTAGTGTTCGTGTTCTAAAGGATATAAAGCCTAAACCTTAAATGTGTGTCATTATTTAATGACTTTAATCCCTAGTGACTTGCCAAAAAAATAAAGATTTATTGGGAAAAGAGTAAAACTATGAAGTAAAAATCTGGACATTCTGTGAAGATCTGGACAGTTCAGAGGTACAACAGTCTGCCAAGATTTAAGGAGGGGTAGTGCAAAAATACAGGGGAAAATTAGTTATGTTTTAGCTTTGTAGAACATATGAGTTTTCTTGTATTTTGCTCAGCCATCTTTATGCCAATAGAAATTTCTGGCCACTCAATGGTACTTAGTGGCTGGACTTTTTTCTATTGGTATATGCTCAATTTACAATGGGCACTCTGGTTGGGCAGACCAACCAGTGTGCAGGGTTTTGAATGCAAATGAGACATTGTATGATTAGGAATTTGTACTATGTTGGGGCTATACAGGATGAAAAGAACCTTGGGGGTTTAGTGACAAGACTGTATTGTGAGAAAAAGGTGTTTAAGGATGGTCATATCCTGTGATATGATTTATTTAATTTCTATTACCTCTACTTTTAATCCTCTGTTCACTGTTCCTGAACTCATCCCCCCTCTTATATTATACCCTCACTTTCTGTAGCTCTGTAGGCAACAACTATACTTTCCCCACTCTCTAATTATTGCGCTTTAAGTAACTTTAATTTATTTTCCTGCTCTAAACTAACTCTTACTGTTTTTAAGTATCCTTTGCTCTGCACACTAGATCCCCCCTCGACTCTTACTATTGTTGAATTCCTAAGCCATTTTCTTTTATTTGGAAGCAGTTAAAATCACTCACTGTTTCTCTAATTGTTTTTTTTCTGACTTTACGGTGCTGCGAGACCTGGTTCAACCTGCTCCATTCACCCTCGCTATGCTTGGGCTTCCTCCGCTCCCCTAACCTACCCACATTCCCACCAACCCCCACTTTCATTTGTATTCTATACACACTGACCAGACCCCCTTCCCCTACCATCTATCTGAGATGACTCCAATCAACAAGCAGTTCCTCTTACATCCAACCAACCACTCCTATTTACACACTGCACTTCATATTTCCCACCTCTATCCTAAACCCACAGCCTTTGCCATACTGTTTTCTCCAAAGCTATACCTCTCCAACAGCATAATTCTTATTATCCTCACCACTTCCATCCTTTGCCTTAACTACACTGCCACTTCTTAACTGTATACCCTCCCACCAAGAACTCATACAGCCACTTCTACCTACCCACATTTTACTCCCTCTGCCTCAAACTCCTTCCGTATAGCCCCATCCCTTTTTTCTCAATGTAACACTACTATGCACAAACTTAAGATATTCTCCCTACCTACATTCCCCCTCAAAATGACAAAAATTTCCACCAACATAATCTACCTACTTACCTCAGTCTACTCATTTCCAATTTATTACTGTCAGGTGATACACACCCTAACCCTGGGCCTGATCTTAGCTCCTCTCTCACCTCACATCCCTAATCCTTTATCCTTCATTCTCCTTCTCAGACTCAAACACCTACATGCACTAAAAACCTATCCATCCTGTCCATGAACATTCAAAGTATCATGAATAAAATCTCACTTTTCCATGCCTGGATCTCATTAAATACCCCTGATGTCCTCTGCCTCTCTGAAACTTGGCTTAAACCCCACATATCTGACTCAGAAATTCTTCCACCCAGTTATAACATCCTTCACCAAGATAGGCTTAAGAAAAAAGGTGGTGGTGGTACAATTCTCTACTCTAACCAGCTCACTATTCAACCTGTTGACATCTCTTCCTCTGACTTTCATGCAGCCAAAATCCTCATTGCTTAATTGTCAGTTAAATAAATACAAACAATTAGCTATTGCCTCATCTATATTCCCCCTGATCCCCACCCTAGAGCTCTTTCTGTCTCGGATCTCACATACTATCTCTTATGAAATCATTACCTTAAGCGATGTCAACTTTGACTGGAAGCCCATCGACACTGATTCCCCAAACACCTCCATCAACCTCTTTGGTTTCTCTCCCAACTATTCTCTACCCCTACTCGCCTAAGTAAAAGCACCAACCAGGGCTGCACTCTAGACTGAGTCCTCACCTCCAATCCAAATTTATTTCATAACCCCTCCACACTACCTGTTACCCTAAGCGAACCTCATCCAGCCTATATACTTTGACACTCTCCTCAATTGTATAAACCCCAGCAATGTATAGACTGCTGCAGTCTCTCCAATTTTAATCCAGAAACCTTCAATCACCAGCTCTCTTCAATCAACTGGTCCTTCCTCCACAATCTCCCCCTTGAGGAAGTTGTCCTGTCATTTAAAAAAATCTTTGTAGACACACTAAACTCCCTGGCCCCTATCAGGAAACTAAGAATCAAAAGCATTTATGCCCCTTGGCTGACTTGAGCTCTCATGAATAAGAGAGAGAATGTATGGAAAAAATGGAAAAGATCCAAATCTCTCACTGATAGAGCTCCGCAACCCTCAGAAGTTCTGGCACTACGTTAACAAGCTGCTACATTCTGGTAGCCCAACCCCCTGCCCTAATAGCTCTGCCTCTGATACTGCTTCCTTCCTTAATCTGCAGCCTTACCAAAAATGATGTTGTCATTCATTCCTCATCCTCCTCTCCATCTTCCACCTTTTCTCTTAAACTCATCCCCACAGCCTATATTAAATCCCTTCTTAGTAAACTTAACACATGCTCTCCATTTGGCAATCTACCCCCACAATTCTTAAAAATTGCTGCCAATTCTATTGCGTTCCCCATCTCCACCTTAAACAGATCCATTAAGGAAAACACCATGCCTAGCATTTGGAAAAAATTCTACATCATTCCCCCTACATAAAGGAAGTAACTCTACTGACGCCTCTAATTTCAGACCAATTGCCATCTTATCTCCCCTGTCAAAAATTCTAGAAAAATGCATTCATAAACAGCTTCTTTGAACACCGTCTGCAAGAAAATTTTTTCACATCCACACAACATGGTTTTCACCCAAAACACAGTACTGCTACTGCTCTGACATCCTTCATAATTACTATTGCAAATTTTTGTGACAACGATAGGTTAGTCGTCTGCTTGTTTCTTGTCCTGTCTAAAGCCTTCAGTACTGTTTCCCATAGACTCCTTCTATCCAAACTAGCTTCACTTAACCTCTCTAACCCTATGCTATCTTGGTTTTCCAGCTACCTCTCCAACAGATTCCAGGCAGTGAAATGACAATCCAATATCTCTGCTTCCTACTTGTTCAAACAGGGGTACCTCAAGGTTCCATCCTGGGACCCCTACTTTTTAATGTTTTTATCAATGACCTCCACTTTTCTTGCCCACTGTCTAACACCGTTCAGTATGCCATTGACTCTGTCATCTCCCACTCAGAAAACATCACTCATCTTCACACCCTCACACAATAGTCCCTTCATGCAGTAGAAAGATGGCTCACTTCCAACCAATACTTAACCCAAAGAAAACCAAACTTCTGTTATTCCTACCTACATTCCTCCAGCATCACAAAGCTACATTTACTGTCTTCTCCTTGAACATGCTCATCTGTACAGAACCTCACACTAAACCTCTAGGTGGTGTCATCGACAACCAACTTAAGTTCAGTCTCCATACTCAACATTGCATTAAAAAGACGCATCAAACCTGTGTGTGTGTTAACAGGCATAAAATATTCCTCTCAAATGCTTCAAGACTCTCTCTGGCACAAGCTTTTCTACTTCCCACACTACTGAATGCAGCCTCTGTACTAAAAAAAAATATCCAATCCAATCTTCTGTCTAAACTAGAACTTATCTATAATAGACTTACTAGATTTGCCATTGACCTACCTTATCATACCCACCACTGCATTGCTATAGAAGGACTACAGTGGCTGGAAATTCATAACCAAATTCTACTACCCCAGCTTCTCATGGTCCACACTATCTTACACGAACCCTCCGTCTGCCCTGCTGTCTCTACTCTAATCCAACCTTACGCCCCAAATCATGCTCTCCATAGCTCTCAACAGCATCTACTGCATGTCTATAAGTCCAACAAAATTGTTGGCAAACTCCTCTACAGCTACTGTGTAGCACATGCCTACTATAAACTCCCTTTAAGTCTTAGATCTATCACTAACCCTAAATCCTTTAGAATAACTTTGAAAGAAAGCCTCCATAATTCTTGGTCCTCCCCATGCAATGATCCTACTTAACATAACTTTCACTTCCTGTAAAGTTGCTTCCTCTATTATCTGACTCAGTATACTTTCCCTCTTTTAAAACTTTATATCCTGTTCTCTCGCCTTCTCTGCTGCTTTCTTATACTCTGCTAATCAGTTTCCTTTGCTCCCTGAGCTTCCTAACCTGTTGACTGTTCACTGGCCTTTTACACAAGGTTTTAATTCTGCCATTTACATCACAGATCTTAAAGGACCTACTGTTCCTATTGCTTTCTTCTACCCTGTTGACCTCTATTGCTCTCTGTCTATATTGTACAGTTTTAGTACGTCTTTTGCCTTATCTGTCACTTTTATACCTTGTGCTACGTATGCTTAGTTTTGTTTCAACTTGCTCATAGTAATTTATTTTGGTCATGTAAATTACTCTCTGTATTCTTCTGTTTGTATTATTTTTGGAGCTTTTCTCCTCGGGTCTCCACTGAAAAAGGGCTTGTTGCCCAGTCGGCCTAACCTGGTGAACAAATATCAAATAAATAATAAGTAATTCAGGGAAGAACTCTGAAGATGGCAAAGGGGATGATGGTATTCTGTTGTGAGGATGGGCTTAGTGTGTGATAAATCTACATGCCTTGGATGAAAGGAACTAAATGTCAGGATGTGATTATGGGTGTACATGATTTTCATGATAGGGTGGAGCTTAGTATAAGAGAAGAAGAAATTGAGAAATCATGGGTGATTGAGACAAACAGGCCAAAAAACAAGTAAAGGAAGTACTAATGCACTGCTAGAAGATACAGCAGAACCTCAGAAATTTGAAAGATGAGACTGTAAAGCAACTGCATAGTGGCTTATTGTGCAAAAGATGGCACACAGTCACTTTAGGATAGTAGTCCTTAGTGTCAGTTCTTGACTGGGTTTACTTATCTGTATCATATGTCTGTTTTCCTGAGGACTCTAGTAGGCACAAGAATGTGAAGGGCACTAAACATGTCACCTCCAGGAAAGTTGAGCAGACTTGATGTTGCTCACTCCCTGTCCCCAGCACCCTGTCTGCAGACTTGTATTTCTGATATCAGGAATCCAGGGACCAAATTCAGTTGTTGGACATGCATGGCACAAAACTCTTGTACAGTATGCAGAGTCAGAAAGTTATTTTTGCCAGTTGGTGTGTCAGTAGACAAATTCTTTAAGGCATTTCATATGTAGCTTTCCTGGCAATGTTCATAGTAAAATATCATTAATTGACTACATTAAATGCATGACAGCATCTAAACCGAGGACCTACTGTTACAGAAAATGAATTCTTACAGTACTTAAGCTTATTGCCCAAAGCACTGTTAATGTCAGCAATAATACAGATTAGGTAAATGTAGGATAACAAGCCTGCTTTATCTCTACCACAAGAACAGGCTGGTCAATGAAGGTGGGCCCTGCTACTTCACGGTGTGCTTGCGTCTGTATGATGCTTGGACCAGGAAAGTATAAAACTAACATATCTACATGCGCTCACACACACACAAATGAGAGAGAGAGAGAATTCTTAACATGTAGATTACCTTCTCTCTTGTTAACACTTCATAATGTAATGTTAGAATTTTTTTTGTCTCCCCAAACATAGTTTAAATTTTATGGTTTTGCATGTCTTTGTAACCCATAGAATAGCATTCGATGGAAAGGAAAAAAATTACAGGCTTTGAGCATTATGCTCTATGCCTAAGAAAAATGAGGATACGTTCTTGACAGCATTTGGGGAGGATGGTGAACTTTTCTTCATACAAAAGCAAGAGCAGCAATTCTCCACTGATCTGTAACAGCAAGCTTGTCTTAGGCAATACCACCTTTCTTTCCAGAAGGTGGCAGGATTGAGCTATTTTTGTGAAGTCTGAGCCTGGAAAAAATGCTGAAATCTGCAGCTTATCTAAGCTGCCAGTATTTCTTCTGGTTTTGCATTGTTAAAACGAGACAGTCTGACAATGTGATGAAGCATAGATTCTGAGATCCATAGAGGGCAATATTCTGGGCAATGAAAAATGAAGAAAAATTTAGTAGGCAGTTCTGGCTTGACTGGGACAACACTGAAAATTCATTTGGACTTTCCTGCTGAAGCAGTAACATTCTGACAAAATACAGAGCCTCATGAGTAAATGTGGCAAGGCAGTTAATATGAAGAAAATGGCTTTTTTTGGGGTATTATCTGTATACCTTAACTAACACTTTGTTTACTTTCCCCCAGATTGTCAATGCCCTCAACCTCCTGGATAATGGAAAGCTGCTTAGGTCACCATAGATCATGTAGTCTCGCTTTAATATTGTCTGGAGCACAAGTGTCTGGCTAAAATTCTGCAGATCCTACTTTATGCTTGCATAGCTCTTGAAATGCAGTATCGACATATGTAGCAGCTACTGAATTGACCTGTAATTAAGAAATAGTCTTATAGTTAAAGAGACCTGATTCTGACTATAAGGGAAAAAAAAGTGATACATAGTATGAATATCTTTTTTATTGAAATCTGGACTTCTAAAGTACTAAATAAAGGTTTCAGTGAAGGTTTATTGAAACCTTTATTTAGTATTTTAGAAGTGTTGTTTAAACAGATAAATATGTGCGTTAGGTGTATACTCGTTAAACATGCACGTCTTCTAAATGGATAGCTACTACAAAAAAAAAATATGTATAATACTGAGGATGCATTTTGGCAGTATGTCCTGAACAGCCTTAACTGATTCTTAAATCACATTTCTTCTGTCACACATTTAGTATACTGTTAACTTCAGTCTGTTGCATTGTGTCTGCCAGTCAGACGGGGAAAAGGTTACCTCTGTTCAGTTGTCCCTTTGATTTCATATGCATTTTGATATTTTCAGCACTGTTCATTGGACTGCCCTGCTGCTTTGTTCTCTTGCTCTTATCAGCCTGTTACTGTGGTATTTAACTTGTTCCTGATTATAACACAGTAAGGGGACTGTCTTTGCATTAGTCACTTTGTTCCTGAATGATTACAGTGTGAGGCATTTGTTGTCTTACAGGATAAAATTGGTGTGGAAACTTGTACTTTTAAGTTCTTTCACGCCTGTATTATTAAAGGAAGAAAGGGGGTTAGTTCATACATTTTGAAATTTGCACTGATTTTGAATGATTTGATTGCTTTTAACAGCATGCTGTGTTTGGTAAAATATTAATTTGAATTTGCCCTGTTGCAGGAGGTGAAAGGCAGCCATGTTGCATATGACTGTTTTTTGAAGTGCCCTTCTCTGTAGCACAGTGCTGTTCAGAGTGTTGTCAGTCAGGCAGCTTTTTATTTCACTCGTGTTTCTCTGTCTTCATTGTTAAAAGCAAACTTTATTGCTTTTTGTTTCAGTCAATCATTGAGCAAACCTTAGTTTCCGCACCTAGCAGTGTCTCTGATTTTTGTGCAGAAGACTTGTGCTGAATTAGATTTTATGGACGTTTAGTTTACCTGTATTAATTTGTGCTTAACTTAACTTAATATGGGAGTATATGCGAACAGTCTGAAGGTAATCAAGAGGCAGAATATAGTTAATAAAACATAGTCATGCAGATTTATAGTTTCTTACAATGTCGAGATAGTGAAAAGTAATGGTATGATGATCTGAATGAAGCATAGTACATTTTGTCTGAGGTCTGAAAATAAGCTGAATAATAGAACAATAAAAGCTGACATCATCCCAGAGTATATTACAAGTAATGGAAGCCAGCCTGAAAATGCTTGTTACTGTTAGTGTTAAGACAGTAAATTATCAAGTCCATTGATAATGAATGTGAACCATGTCTGTCCTGAAGGATACATCTTTTAATTTTCCTTGAATAGATTTTCTGTATTGGGATAACAAAGAAGCTTAATTGTGCATGTGGTTGTGTGACTACTCTGCTTGGTATGGGGAAAAAGCACATAGAATACAGCTGGTTACAGCCCACTATTAATATAGTGCAGGCATTATGCTAGCAGGTATATATTACAGTGGTAAGGCATTTTTTTTCAGAGACATTTCCTACCTTTCCCTGAAATATATCACTGCCAGTGTCTGTGAAACTTAGTGTTTGTGTTGCTCATAGATCCACATTCGTGAGCCATCTTATAGGTTGGAGTTTGAAATGTTAGCCCTTTCTTGGAAGACTGCTTTCCTACGCGATTTATTTAGATGCAAGGGGAGCACTGCTTCATCTTGTTGGTTTTCTTTATCTGATACTTTATAATATACACTTGTTGAGCTATAATTTTCTCCAAAACATGGCATCAGAAAGTGCTTATCCTAACATTCATAATTGCAAGAATCCTGCTGCATTCTAGGATATTGATGTATGTGGCTGTCGGTCCCCCGGTCTGGTCATTATTAGCATTTGGAAGTCTGTAGGGGTATACAGCTGCACTCTTATACTGTAGCCGCCAGATGAAATCCAGACTGTAAACATGAATGCAGTGTAGTCCTCAATAATTTCTGTTTTTGCCACTTAATATATGACCATTGTTATGGTTGACCCACTTTGCTTTTTGATTTTGTCCTTGGTTTCCAAGGCTTTGATCTTTGGAAGCATTGAGGAAGACCCTCTATTGTTTATAATTTATCAGGAAATTATGATCTTAGATGTACCATTTTGGTTTTGTGTTGTAACATCCCAGGAGAAAATTACAAACAAGTGCTATTATGGATCTCATATTCCTGCTGAAGACTGTTATAGCACCATTTCTTTTTAGGAGAGACTTGAATAACTGCACTCATGAACAATGTGCCACATTTTGTATGAAACCTTTTACAAGAAGCGCTAGAAGTTTACAAGCCTTTTTAGATCCTTGGGAGTTCAGTGGCTCTTCATCATCTTCATTTGAAAAAGTCAGGTAAAAGTAAACATTTGGCCAAAGAAAAGTGACATTGGATGTTTCCACTTAAAAAAAAAAATAAGAACTACAGATGTAGATATATTTGACTCAAAAAATCAGACCTCTACCTTTTGGGGGGGGGGGGGTGATATGTCTACCTCTGTTGCTACTGCATGAGTGATCTGGTGTTCCTCCAGTGTTGGGTGATGTCTTCTCTCTTTCCATTGTTCTCCTTGCCACCTGACTGCCACTAAAGAAGATTCTTGGGTGTTGAGGAGCAGCTTTGATAGAGACTGCTCCATAACCAGTTATGGTTTGAAATTTGTTGGAACTTAGAGGTTTTTGAGAACATGTCTAACACATCTCAATCTGTAGACCACAAAAATCTGGACAAAGGCTTCTGAAAATAGGTATAAAATCCAGACATCTAATTAGTATAAATGTGTGTACTGAACAGCATAATTCTGCCCACTTCCAAGTGTGTTGTAGATTATCTCTCTGTGGGTGCTGACCTTAAATATTTTTCTTTGAATGTTTTTTAGGCTTTTGTTGTGAATGGTTGCACTATGGTATTAATTTTGGTTTGCTATGCTTCATCAGGGAAGTATTGCTCTGGTTGAGAGGTATCAATAGGACCTAGGGAGAGAGATGTACACTACTGAAATTAATTTCCTGTACACCCCTGAAGCACATTCACCCTTATGACGTTGTATTTACTACACAGTGTGAACATATGACACCAAACATAAATTGCAGAAGAAAAAAACATAAAAAAACTAAACATAGTCATGGGGATAGAACCTGTTAGATGTGGGAGAACTTTTGCATACACATCATTGGACCTTATCATAATCACCTTAATGTTAACACCACATTAAAGACACATTTTCTATTCATTATTTTATGCATAATTGTTTCCTTGTTGTGTTCTATACACTTGATTTTTGATTGCACCTGTCTTATGCTTCTTCTACAGGATATTGGAATATGAATACCATGCCACTTAGTAAAACAAGTACTAAATGAATAATATTTACTCAGAATTATAGACGTTACTTAATACTTCAGTCTTTTAGGCATGCCTGAAATATGAACCTGTCTTAGTCATCATAGTAAAACAGCAGTTGTGTTTGCATCACTTGGCAGTCCAGTGGTACATGGATCTCTCTCTACTCAGGAGGATCTCTGTCCTTTAAGTAGTTCTGTAGATGTCATTATGGACTAGTAGTTAAAAGGCACTCAATTGCTTTCAGCCAATGAAAACATCATTATTTAAGAACTGTGTTATACCAAGCAAGACTTGCCAGCCCTCAGAAAGTCACAGAAAAAAACAAGCTAGCTTATTGAGATACACAACTATCTACAATCTGTCTATAATATATATATATATATATATATATATATATATATATATATATATATATATATATATATATGGTTTACTATGACTTACCCGAACGGCAGTCAGTCGAACCTCTGATGGACAAAATCACAATTTCCAAGGAGCATGTAATCAACCAACAAAGGTCAAGCATGAATGAATGATAGAGTTGCATGGTGCACTCGACCTTTTGACATGTGATGTGCTGACACTGTAAAGGGAGATTGCGCTTTAGTGAGGAACAGGGAATTAGCCCATTTCCTCACTTTAGTGCGATCTCAGAGTTGGTATATTTAATGTGCAGGCATACCCCCCCCCCTGCAAAATAGTAGAATTAATGTACCATTGACTGTAGAGAGCAAGAGGTGAGTGACGTTACCTCCTGCTATGTTGAATACATTGAACCACGGAGGTCCATGTACATGACATTTTGAATGGTCAATCGAAGCTGATTCGACATTTCAGTAGTAAACCTATATATATATGTATATATATATATATGTATATATATATATATATCTATATATCTCTATATCTGTATATATATATATATATATACTATATATATATTTATTTACATATACATATATAGCAATATGTATCAATATTTATTTATGAATGTGCACGCACAAGCGCACACACACACACACACACACACACACACACACACACACACACACACACACACGCGCGCGCGCAGAGCATAGTCATAGGCTGTGGGGACTGCCTCCACAGAATCCCACTTGTTCCTCATAAGGCATAAGCACAACAAAACTAGAACCTCATGCATGCACCTTTTGTTATACTGACCTTCAATTAACTGCAGTAAATAAAACATGCGCATAATAAAATACCTAGGGCAAAAATTGAAATAGGTCAGACTAAAAAAACAATAAGGGAGACATTATGACCTGGTAAACCCAAAGACGTTGTACTAAACAATGACTCAACTACTTATTAAAAAAAATATATATATATACAGATGTCACCAAGGTTTGTTAGGAGTTTCTGACACAAGCCACATGTAATTCTGAGATTCAAAACTGAAAGTCCTAAAATAGCAAGACTGAATATGTGAAACATAAACCAAGTCCAAGATTGATGTGTTTCAAAAATTTTTTTTTCATGATATAGTGACCTCGAGTATATTTAACTAGTTGGTGTGAAGGAGGTGCTTAAGGCTTGCCTTTTGCAAAAATCAGTTTCAAAGGTGAACAGCTATTGTCAGCATTCTCTCTTTTCTTGTATTTCCATATATTTTCACAGTTTCTTGACTTGTAGTTATGAGTCTCAGAATTATGCTAAGATGACGTTTGCGTCAACGCTGTGACTGACTGCCTAAGCCAAAAATAAAGAAATATCAACTAAGTTAAAAAGCATTATAAGTAGGAGTTAACTGAATGGCACAGGGAAGTATAGCTCTGATTGTGACCCAGATGGTCTGGGTTTGAGATGCAAGTCACACAATGAAGAAGTCAACAAGGGTATGAGTGAGTAGATGATGCTGGCTTGCCCATCTCTAGTGTTAGGTGTTCTGATTACTGCAGTGCTGGCAGCCAATGGGAGAGCAGATGTGCAGCATGCAGGACTGTGATTGGGAAGTTGTACTTGGTGCCAGGCTGGTGATGGGGGTAGGCTCTTCTTTGCTTATACAGACGTTTGTATGTAGATTGGGGATACTGCAGGCCTCCCACTGTAGTTGTGAGTGCACTTCAGCTGTTAAGGTAGAGAATAGAGCATAATGATAAACACCCCATAGCCACAGTAGTCCTGTATCTTTTATACAGTAAACTCTCTGTTAACCAGCACCCATGGGGATTTGTACATGCTGGATAACTGTAGTTTCCGGTTGCTTGAGAGTTACTATTAAAAATAGACCTGACAAATATTGAACCCTATACTATACTCTGGAGCGGCCTTAGGTCAACTGGTGCCCTAGGCAAAAGGGCTCCATGGCGCCCCCCACCACACTAACTGGTGCCCCCATCCTGGTCTTTCTACACCAAATAAATACTGGAAAAGTGCCCCTGCTAGATCTGGCCTATGCCTAAGGCCTGTATTGATTTGATTTAATATTTAAATACAGTAATTAGAAGCCTGGCTGGTGGGGGAACAAAGTGCAACACATGAAAATATTGAATTATTCATAATGTACTGTATTTCTTTTTTTTTTTTTTTTTTTTTTTTTGCCAATTGCTTGAGTTCTGGTGAACTGAGAGTTTACTGTAATAGGTTTGCTAAAAATACTGTTCTTTTCATCTTAAATGGGGAAATTTTGTGTTGGTGGATACTATTAATCAGTAAGTATGAATGCTGATTACAGATGGCTTGTCACCTGTAAGTCTGAGTGCTATCTTTCATTCTTCAGGATACCATGCCTGTACTATGCATATGTACTTATCACTTCTTCCTTTGAGAAATTTCTGTAAGAGGAAGCAGAGGTACCTGATTACCAAGTAGCACATTTTAGGATATACGGTGCAGTTGTCCTCACCATCACTGGTCTTGAGCTGATCTGCTGATGGTTTAAGTAATCTTGAGTGACTAAGTGGTATTTCAGTCCTTGACCAATTTGTTTTCCAACACAGCATATTTAATGTCATTTTTGAGGTTTGCTTTTGGTTTGGCAGTGCATATAGGTAGTGGTTGGAGGTAAAATAAAGTATGAGATATCACATTTGTCATTAAAGGTACATTTCTTTGCATCTGTTGAGTCAGACAAATTTTTTTTTTTTTTGCTTCAGTTTGATGTCTCTGCCAAATATGATTTTGATTTTACTTGAATTTTCTAAATTGTACACATACAGTTTGCATCCTATTTCTGAAGACAAAGCAAACAGAATTTTGAGTAAACATGCAGATGGGTTTGGGTAAAGCATTTTCACTCCGCCATCGTTTCTCTGCTACTTTTGACACATCAGTGCCAGAAGCGCTAAAAATGCATGTGGCACATTAGTGCTTGATGACTAAGCCCTACTGCTGCTTGTGGCACATCAGAAGCCCTACTGCTGCTTGTGGCACATCAGTGCCTGGCGACTAAGCCCTACTGCTGCTTGTGGCACATCAGTGCCTGGCGACTAAGCCCTACTGCTGCTTGTGGCACATCAGTGCCTGGCGACTAAGCCCTACTGCTGCTTGTGGCACATCAGTGCCTGGCGACTAAGCCCTACTGCTGCTTGTGGCACACCAGTGCCTGGCAACTAAGCCCTACTGCTGCTTGTGGCACATCAGTGCCTGGTGACTAAGCCCTACTGCTGCTTATGGCACACCCGTGCCTGGCGACTAAGCCCTACTGCTGCTTGTGGCATGCCAGTGCCTGTCGACTAAGCCCTACTGCTGCTTTGAAGTCAGCACATGCATTTGTGTCTCATTGCTGAGTCTGAATTGAATTGTATGCAGATGCTAGTGCTGGGATCTTCACTATGTGTTTTCTGCAGCTGGAGTTGTGGCTTTTCCCAATAAAAAAAAAAAATAATCATCTTGCTGTGTGTAGCTAAATAAATCATATACAGGCAGCTAGAAAGCAGGTTGCTCATTTGAAAACATAGATGTGTATTGTATTGTGGGTTACAGTCTGTAATATTTGGAAATGTATGTTCTAGTCTGTCCAACTGTAACCGTTAGAGAACACATTAGACTGTGAGGTAAGTCTGTGTTGTACGAGTTAAGTCAGCAGTTCCATGAGGCCTTACTTGAACATCACTTTTTTATTTTTTGCTTAGCTTTGGTCCTTTACATACCATCAAGCTGTTCCTGCTTGACTACCTTACTGATTCATTCACACCCCCCCCCCCCCTTGGTGAGATCCTTATGGCTCATTCATTCATTCATTTCCCAAGGTTTAGGGTTGGGTGGACTGGGAGTAGGGCTGTCAGCTTTGAGGAGGGATAGGTTTTTGCTTTGTGCCATATTGTCCCCATGCATGCTTAGCAATCCATGTGTGTGTCGGGACAACAGTACTGGGTTGGTCCTTCAACAAGGAAAATAATCCAGCAGGACAGGCCCTTTTGACCTACAGGGGAGCACCATGGGGAGTTTCTCTAGTCTTCACTAGGGAAATCGTGCCTTGCACACCTGTCACCAAGTGTGTATATCCTCGCATTCCACTCGGGAGAGACGAAAGGCTTCTGCCTATTGATTACTCTCTCACCCCTATTGCTCCTGTAGTGTTGGTGATGATTATTTAACCCCATCAGCATAGTTCCAAAGTCAGAGCTTCATTCCTGTATACAGCAGAGCTGGGAGACTATCACAGCATGTTTGTTATCCTGTTTTTGTCACACTTCCTTTATTGAGATTGTCTTATTTTAATCAAAAGTACAGGTTCATTGCATTTTTGCTTTTTCTTACCAAGTGAAAGCTACATGTATTTCAGTTGCAGTTTTGGAAAAGGTTTTTGTTCATGCAATCATTGACTACTTGGCAGGGTTTTAGCCCCAAGAGTACAATCTTGTGTAGTCATATTTCATTGTATGTCTTAACCTAGGATTGATAGGCACTGAGGGATCAATGTTTTTTGGGAGTCACATCTTTTCTCTTTGTTGTGTAACCACTGATTCTTCAAAGTTTAGGGGCTGGAAAAGGAATCACCCGCAAAAATGCTTATTACTGTTTGTGTGGGTGCTTTTGTTAGACCAGCTATGTTCTTGATCAGTTGTGACTGAGCAATTTAACTTCCAGTCAGTTTTTTTTTCCCAGTCATTAAAGGTGAGGAATGCACTAAAGGTGTGTTCAAGAGAAATAGGTAAAGAGGATTTTCATTGAAGCACATAAGTGGTGATTCAGTTATACAATAAACACTTATGCCCAAGTCTCCTTCAAAACACTTAAAGCAAGGTGTGAGTGACAAGATGATGAAAGACAATTTAATGGAGTGGGAGAAGGGAGCAATCTGTATTTCAAGTTAGTTCCCTTTCCTCCTCCTCAGTACCCAGGCACTCAAAATGGTGCCATCTGTAAATAAAGTACTTTTCGAAATGCATAAAACAAGCTAGGAATGTCTTGTCAATGACTGCTTTGTGTTTAAACATGAAATAATAGTAGATTTTCTTTTTGGCCATCCTTATTTGGAAGCTGGAAGGTTTTCAGTATGAAGATATTAGCTGTAAAAGCTAGTTATTACTTAAGTCTACATGGCTGGCATTGGCATTTTAGTAGTCGTAAGAGGTGAAGTGAGGATTGGTCATGAGAGATGCACAAGTTATACTATGGTCTGCTGCCCTTTTCATGTATAAAAATGCACTATGCTGCTGAGTGGCCCTTAGTTGGTGCTGGCAACAACAGCTTGCTGAGCTGGGCCAGTGTGTAGCATTTTCCAAATGCCTTATTTTTTTACTTAGAGCCATGATTTTCCATTTTTTGGTATGGGATATGTTTGTCATTGACTGAGTTTGCACATTCTTCCACATATGTGATGTAAGATTGTAATGATGCTAGTTTCTTAGAATTTGATGTCTTGTGGCAGCATCCTAGATGAACTGTCTTGTTGATTAGAAGAACTTTGGTTAAAAATAGCAGACCCATAATACAACTCCAGAAGAAGTACTGCAATGAAAATTCAAAGTTAAGATGACTTATTAAAGACAGTTTTCATGATGTAATTGTAGAGTACAAGTCTTGCTTATTAAACTGCATGTGTGGTAGTAAAATTTCCAGGCTTTCATATCGCATAGCAAAAATTAATAAACTTTAGTATTACTCCCTTTTTGCTACTTTTCTCATAATTCTTGATGAATACATACTCAAATGAGGGAGAGTGTGCCTTAGTCTCTTGTCAGTTCTGTGTCATTGCACCCCCCCACCCCTCCCCAAGAGAGGGATCTGTCTATCCAGTTAGTAGTGGAGGCAGACTTCCTGGCTCTTTTAACCATGGGCTTAGGTTCTTCTGAGACTCCTGTTGCAGCTCTGCATGTGGCCCATAATCTGGTACTATGTCAAGCAAAGGGGTATGAATCCATTTCCATTTGCAGAAAGTGACTGTTTATCTCTCATATTGCTCTAGTTATAGACTCCATTCTTGTAACTGCTATCATTTATGTATGTAAAAAGATGTTGGCAGTTTTTGGTGGTTGATGTTCCAGTCCTGTGCCTATATATATCCTGGCGCCACATCTAGATGGAGTCTCCAAAGGTGGGGCACTGAACATAACAGACTATAGCCCACCATTGGGGGGGGGGGGGGGCATGGTCCTCTTCTTTTTTTTTTTTTTTTTTTTGATCATCGGTTGTAAAACAGTGTTGTGATGGGCTTGTCATATTAGAGATGTTCCCTTATATTGAGTCATCTCTGAGAGGATTTTGTTGTATTTATTTTATTTGAATGTGTTAATTACGCAAATTCCAGGAGCCCTTTTTCAGGAACAGCCTGAGCCTTTAATTGAGGCAGTGCACAAGGCATAATGTTTTACAAATACAAAGAGTAAATTCTTATGTAATAAATTGTTACATTGTTTACATATTACGTGTATAAATTCATCCAATTTCAAATCGTTAAATGCAAAGTGAAAATTCAGTACGAAACCGTATACTTGGCTGACAAATTTCAAGTTTGGAAAGACAAAGTTGTCCGTCAGTATGAAATGCTACAGTTCACAAATTTCAAGTGTAGAGTATTTACCCTACCAGACAAGTCTTGTAAACGATATATGATACAAAGTTTGTACTGAATTAGGGTAGTGAATTACTAATGGCTGTGAGATAGAGTAGTGCGGAAAAAGTTGTAGAAAGAGTGCGGAAAAGGTTGTAGAAAGACTGAAGTTAGATTGTAGTGGTACTGTCCTCCTGAAGTGAATTTTAAAGTTGGCCACTGAAGAGTGAATATTAGATAACATAAGGAATGTTAGTTTGAGAGGTTTAGATAAAGTTATGGTGGAGTTTTAGTAGTACAGGTGTGTAAGTGAAATTGTAGTAAGGTTCTTGCATCCTAGTGGAAATTGCGGGAAAGCAACTGAAAGGCAAATATTAGATGTGGTAAGGAAAGTGAGCAGGGGTAAGACCAGTTGTACTAGAATAACAGTCCTATACTTTGGAATTGGGATTTACACTGTTTGCTGACTTAGGATACTTCTTCGTGTACTTATGTTCCAAAGATTGCTTTGATGCTTGGGAATTTGATGGAGGAGGTGACCTTATTTGCCAGCATCCGTGAAGTACTTACAGCCGCTGTTGTCATCATGAAGGTACTATTTTAGTTTTGACCTGACCTCTAGTCTAATTTACTTCTGTGTTTGTTAGGATGATTGTTCACTTTGTTGGCATGAACTTGTAGAAGGACTTCCAGTAGCTTTTTTTTTTTAGTCTGAGAAATGTAGGGACATCAGAGGAGAGTTACCTCACTGATCATAACAAGAGGAATTTACTTGAAGCTTATTTGAGAGAGAGAGTTATCTGCAGTTGATCAGTTTATAAGTAAAATGTAGAAGTAAGGTTGTTCTAGCAGTAATTGGAAGCTAATTGGCTTTCTTTAAAGAATTACAGTGATGATCACTGTATGGTGATAGGATTAACAAAACATATTTTATTTAAGGTGGATTTTCATCTGTTAGTGAGGACTCATGACTGGTGGCCATGCACCCCTCATCTGCATTACAGCATAAATACTGCCCTAATATCAACTGGTCAGAGAGCACAAATACGTAGTGCTTATGCCACTGTGACTGTTGGCATGCAAAAATAGCTCACAGAGCCCCTGGCTTTTAAGTAGTAGTGGGTAGGGTTAAGGATGATATTGACACCAGCTAGACATTACAAATGCTGTATCCTTACAAAGTCAAATAACATGGATATGAGCTCTTTTCATTTAAACAGATACAATGATTTTTTTTTTAATTCTGTCAGTGGTGTGCTGTAATAAGGGCTCATTGCATGCATATGTTCAAGGGCAATTACAGTGAATCATGGGTCTTCCATATGTGTCAGGCTCTGTCTTTAACAGTACTGTCTTTCTGAAGCAGAACACCTGCATGGTGGACGCTGTAATTATGTAAAGCTTGGGGTCATCCAGCATCAGTACTACTTAGAGAATTCCGCATTGTACTTGGTTCCTTTGGTTTTGGATTCTGCTTTTTCAAATGCATGTTGTGATATGCTTATACAGCCACCTTCTTCGCTGGTTGTGCACACATAGTAAACTGTGCCATGGGAAACGGACATGCCATACATTTGTGTTCATACCATTTTCCTGGTGGGTAGGCAGCTCCGTCAGCCACTCCATGCTTTTGTAGCTCCCTGTATGTTACTTGTTTACTACTATTATTTTGTGCCCCCCAACAAGACTGAGTCCTGTGGCTCCTCTATTTAAACCCAGTTGACCAAGTTGTTCAGAGATCGAAGGAGGCAAGAATTCTCAGACAAGGCGAATGCCCCATGGCCCAATCATTTCTGCCTAGGAATTCCCCATTAGCTGTTCTGCTCACTGCAATAGTCAGGTGCTAGAGAGTGGGCCAGCTTGCTGGTCCAACAGGATGGCCTACTATCTTCTCTAGCAGATCAACCACCCTCTGGCCACTATTACTACTCTCTGCATGCTGCCGTTTCCCTCATCTCACTTTGTGATTTGCACGTGTCACAGCAGACTTGAAAAGACTCACTTCATTGATAAACACCTAGTACTTTTGCTAGGTGTCACCAACATAATGAGCTAGACTGTTCCCTTCTCAGAGGATGAGTGAACCGGCAACAGACAGTCACTCACATGTTCCCCTGGGGGTTAACTGCAACATAGAGTTTTTATTTCTTTGTCATGGAGCTGGCTTCAGTTTATTTAATTTTTGATAACCTGGTTAGCAACATTAGGCAGTGTCTTATATGTAGGGGAGGCAGGACATAACAGTTTTCAGATGCAAGAAATGGAAACTAAAAAAAAAGAGTATAAAAAAAACCTTAATCTAGCAGACAAAAATGGAAATTTGCCTGAGGGATGTTGAACAGTATGGAAACTGGACTTTCAAATGGGTATAAGAATAAGAGAAGGTATTAAATTAAATGAGGAAAGAAATACTTGAGTCTGAAGAAGAAAATGTGTAATTTGTATGTACTGTGCACATTTTATAAGACTGTTGTATAGAACAGATCTCTACCCAAAAGAACCAGGGCAATATAAGCCATAATAACATGTATTATGTAAAGAGATTAATGCATTTGCTTTCCTGTATAGAGTAAAATGAAGTTCAACATTTAAAAAATATGGACTTCTACAATGGCGGCACATTGAGTAACAGCTTAATTTCAGCTGGCGCAGTGTGTAAACAGAAACTCAGAAGAGCGAGCCTGTGAATTTGCCTTTTTGGGTTAATTTCACTTGCTGGCTAGTAAGTGCACTGCCTGAATGCCAGCATAGAAGAAATTTAGAGAATCTGAAAGAAAATCAACCATAAAAGGCGAGAGAAAAACACTGGCTGGAAAGAATCTTGCAGCTGTTTGACAAAAAGTTGAAGCTCCAGCTTTGGTAAAAGCCAGGACTTCCAGTAGACTAGAAAAAAAATTCATATCTGCTCAAAGCTGATTAAAATAAAATACTGAAGAAGTATGTTAACTAAAAGAAAAGAATGGAAAAAAATGAAGGTTTAAACACGTATTCAGATGAGCTGATAAAACTGCAAAAGTCTGCTGTCAAAATGAAAACAGAATGGCTGAGTATGAGACTGCTCAGGAAGAAATGTTTCAAAAATGGTAGAATTACAGGATGAAGGAAGTAGGGAAAACCTGAGATTTTTTGCTGTACCAGACTGGAAAGAACAGATTGAATTTATGAAAGCATAAATAAGTAACTGTACTGCTATTCCACAGCAGGAGTTAATTGAAAGGGCTCATTATGCTCTTAACGTGGACATGAGAAAGCAGCCCAAACCTCTACAAGTAAAGATGAAATCCTGCCAGCAGAAAGAGTTGATTCTGACAAAACTGTGGCAGAAGGAGAAAGTACTAAAAGTCTGAGACAGTACAGTGTTTGAGGAAAATTATTTCTCGCTTTGCACCAGGTAGGAGGGCTAAAATTACTCCATTAATCAGGGAATTGTGAGAGGTAGGTGTGAGATTCAAACTACTGTAGCTAGCTATCTTGAGAATATTTTTTCTTGGAGGATTGAAGTAATATTTTAATGCAAGTCATGCTAATGAGGAAATGCAAAAGTTTGTCCAACAAAAAGTGAGCTACCAAACAGAAGGGGACTCTTGCTTTTTATTCCTCTGATAATTAAGACTCCTAGAGAGACTTTGCCAGTGAAACCTTTTCGATTGTTCCAAAGGAAAATGCTTGAGACATCGAGGAAAGCACAGGAGGTGAGTAAAAGAACCAGAAATACACTGGAAATGAACCAGAGACTGGAGTTAGGAGATGGAGATCAATAAGAAGAAAACTAACTTGGCAATTAATGAATAAATGTAGGATTACAAAGCATCGTTCACATTTGTGAAATATGGCTGAACAAGAAAAAAGGGAAATATTAAACTTTTTTGATTTTGTTAAACTTGTAGGGTACTCCAGAACATATGCCCTACGTCATGTCATTAATGTTTGGAAGAACATTGAGTGGGGAGGATGAAGGAAAGCAGTAAGAGAGGTAACACTAAGTAAAACAATTTTTGTTCTTATTAGTATTTTTATAAAACATGACATATATACTGCATGTTATATAGTAAAGCATTTTCATTTATTTTTTGTGTGTTATAGGGTTACTAAACTGAACAGGTGCCCTTTTTTCTTCTTGTTTAGTTTTAAATGTAGACACTACAATATAAAAAGAGAAGAAAGCCTGGACAAAAGCATGTTTATGATATTAGGCTGTAATTTTGTGTTGTTGAGGCGAGGGAGGGGTTGTAAAAGTATACAGCTCATGATGTAAGTAAAACAGATGTGCTTTTACTTTTGCGTATAGAATGACTGGATTAAGACCATTGGCTTCATTTAACATTAAGTTTTAAATGAAAGTAAATAAGAGAATACTGAATGTAATGGAAAAGTTTTCCTTTAACAAGTAAATGTTCACAGTGCGACATGAGAAGCTCGTAGCTGAAGGCAACTGTGTATCTGGTTGTCATGTTTTTGTGAAGACAAACTGATAAGAGGTAAAGAAAAGCTAACTTTTTTTCAGTGGCTAAAAGATGTTTTCCCGAAAGCATTCAAGTTCTTTTCTACATCTGGAAGAGGAATAAAGATAAGACAAAAACAGCACATAGTGTCAGTAGAAGCACAGGCTGTTCCATCTGTCTTTGCATGGGTTACCTTAATTATAGATCAATTCAAGCCTGTGAGTGTAGGTCTTAATTTGGGACTTCTGTTCCTATTAAGAGGATTAAACCTTATTGTTTGAAGATGTACATAATTGTGTGTTAATAGGTGTTCTAGGAGTGTGCTTGTTTTTTTTTTGAGGGTTTTCATTAAAACAAAATGTCTTGTAAGATGTGACATAGGTTCAACTAGATATGGCAAGAAATAACTGTATAAAAGATCAACCTGCCAAACATTAGTGTGTGCATGTAACACAAAAGCTGAAACTAGACATTTTTTTAAAAAGTTGTGCATAACAGGTGAGAATAATGACTTATAATGACAACACTTTCCATATTATTTTTGGATGTCAATGGTCTCACAGGTATATACAACAAAGAGGAGTAGTGAAAAGCAGTGCAACCTGTAGACATGAATTCCAGTAACCTACAGGAAAATATAAGACAACTGCACACAGATCTGGTTAAAATGAATGAAACACTGGTGGACTTTATGAACACAAAGAAATACAGAGTGCTAACAGCTATGTTAAAGTAGACTAATTTGGAAAGAACTGAGCATACAAATTTCATAAAGAAAGGATTTCAGGGTGGTTATCCAGCTGAATGTGTAGGACAAAGGAAAAGGGTAGTATGTCCTTTAATTGTTAGAGGAAAAACAAGACAATAGTGGTAGATTTGTAGTAGTAAGAGGCTACTAGCAAGGGAGGAGGATTATGCTGGCATGTATATCTATTCTACATAAAAATGCTACAATGGAACTTTAAAAAAGTTTTGGGAAAAATAATCAGCTTTCAGTAGAGAATATTGCTTATGGGTAGGGACTGGAATTTGGTTTGCAACAGTGAGCGTGTCGGGGGGGGGGGGGCTATTAAGGAAAGTATAGCAAAAGAGGGTGGATTTTTGAAGAAATTTATGAAAATATTTGGCACGCAAGATGTGAATTCAGTAGGAAGAGCTCAGAGAGAATGTACATATTACCCGAGGTGCTAAAACTGGCTAGGCTAGACAGAAATTATATTTTCACAGGAACATGTAAATTTAGTTGAAAGTGTTGATATGCATTCAATAACTTATTTCAAATCACACATCAATAATAATTAAAAATGCAGAGTAATGAAATAAAAATGAGACACTGGTGCTTACTGTTAAACAGAGAGGAATTTAAAGAATAGGTAGTGGAAATTATTCAGGAGTTATTAGTAAAGATAGAAAGTTCTTCAGAAAATATTGCTAGGGAGTGGGATAAAATGAAAGAGTTTAAAAACAGAGTAGAAATAAAAGGAAAAAGAGATATGGTTAAGAAGTGGCAAGAATTATTTAGAGTAACTAACAATGGTTAAAGTATTACAGAATAAGGGGAATTTCACAGAACAAGAAGAGACTCAGTTGTAGAGTGCTAAAGAACATATGGGAGTAACTGGATAATATGCATGAGTTTAGAAAGATTGCTGTTAAGCAACTGTTTTATGATGATAACTCCAGTGCGCAAAATTTTTTACCACAACAACTCAGGCAACAGACAGTAGAAAGGGCTGTTGCCAAGCTTAGGAACCTATAACAAGAAAAATAAACAGAGATCCTGTAGAGCTATTAGAAATTGGTTGGAAATTTTATGAAAATCTTTGTAAAGCAAAGAAATGTGGAAATCAAGAAAAAGTACATATGGAAATATCTATGGAAGAATTAAATATGTCAAGGTTAAAGGTAGGTAAGGCTCAATTCTTAACAGGTAGGATAGAAGGAGATGAGATAAAATGGTGATGTATAACCAATGTGTGGTAAAGTCTTCAGGAATAGATGGTATTGCTGTGGAAATTAGGAAGCTAGGATGGAAGAAAATGATAAAGATCTGGAAGGTTTTATTTACCAGTACTTTAAAAGGAGGAGAAGCAACAGCATCCTGGAAGAAAGCTGTGGTGGCTGTAGTACCTAAATGTGGTAAAGAATTACAGATCCAACTTCATATAGGCCCATTTTAATTGCAAACCATAGTTACACAGTGTTTATGTATGTAACAGCTTAAAAGAAAGACAAAGGTGTTCCCAAAACTGATAGATATGGATCAATGGGGCTTTGTGGAGGGAAGGCAAACATTTCACAACATTAATATATCAATAATGATCAGAAGGTAACTGAATGTAAGAAAATACCACTGTTGGTGGGGCTTGATGCAGAGAAAGCATTCGACATAGTAAGTTGGGATTTTATGAATAGGCAATGGAAACATTTGCATTCCCTCACACAATAATAAGGCTAATTAGGAGGATATATGAGGGATTGGAGGTGAAAATTAAACTTGGGGTTTCCTCTCCGATGAGCACTTTTTGAACAGAAAGAATGTCCTCTTTCCCCTTTATTTCCATTATATTTAGAACCATTGATAAGACTATAATTGTTATGGCAATCAAGAAAAGTGGTCTTTATTTGCAGAATTTTGTTCCTGATAAAACCAGAAAAGGACATTTCAGTGATGTGTAACATTCTGAGAAAATTTCATATCTTTTTGGGATACAAAATTAATGAAGATAAAATAGACACTAGCTGTAAACTATGTACCCACGTACAAATTGGTTCAGCAATACCCATATTTATCGGGACACGATAAAATGAAGTACTTAGGAGTAATGGTTATAAAGGATTCTGTTATGGCAGCTAAGGCTATGTGGGAAGAGACTAAAAAGATAATACAAAAACTGAGAAACTGGAAGCTCTGTTTTACGGATACAGATAGCAAGATACAAGCAAGGAAAATGTTTTTAGTCCCTTCAGATTTATATGCAGGTCAGACATTTTTTATCAACCAGAAGATAAGTTGTGGATAGCAATTAGATTTGAAGGCTTTTGTCTCTGAGGAGAAGAGGGCAAGAGACAAGTTGGATAAGTTGATCCTTCCAAAAGAACAAGGTGGTTTGGGATTACCAGATTTGAAGGGATATTTCAGAGCTACACAGTAAAGGTTCTATACATATCACAAGTAGAAAGCTGTAATTCAAATTAGAAAGGGATGGTGATGAAATGGGGTGGAGTTAAAGAAATAAGGAGAAATTGGTATTTTGAATGCAGATCCTTAAGGAGTATAACATTAGCCATACAGAATACACAGAGCATCATAGAAAATTATGAAGTCCGCATCACATGAGATCACCCATTACCAACAGTTCAAAAGATGTAGTGGTCCATGAAAAGACAAAAGTAGAATTGATCATTGAAATCACCACACCCAGTAACTACACTGTCTTGCGTACAGAGAAACACAGTCATAAAATATCAGGATTTGCAGGCATAAACAAGAGCATTGTGGAAGAAGGATGCCCAGACAGTTCCAATAGTAGTAGGAGCAACGGGTCTTATAGAAAAAAATAATCTACATTCATATTTAGATATGCTACCATTACATGTAACTCTGTATGATTTGCAGAAGAAATCATTACTGGGAACATTGTGGGTGCTGCAAAGAGCACTTCTGGCTGACATCAAAGATTGAAACAATACTAATATCATGTTCTTTAATCCTACTTTAACTTAGGAATGGGGGTCCATTCCCATCATGGTATTAGAAACTCAAAAGATTTGGAGAAATTGAGAGAGAGAAATACTGTATTCATAAAAGTAGCAGAAAGTTTTCAAAGAACTAAGCCAACACAGGGATGGAGAAAGGAGATTCTGCCAATAGGGATGACTGCAATTAGGGGTACAGAGAATAGGCAAGAGGGGTTTGGAATTTACTGGAGAATACTGGCAAATGAACCCCAAGATATTGGGAGCTAATAATCAGAGAGGTAAAGGTAATAGAATGGGAAGAGGCCAATAATACATGTGAACTGTATGCTAGCAACTGCCTTTCCCTATCACGAATTGATATCAGAGTATAGGCAAAGAGAAAGGAATGAATCTTAAGTGAAAGAGCAAAACTTGTAACTATAGGAATCAATCAGAGGAGGTTAGAAAGGATTGGGAAGAGAGACTAGATAAGCAATTCACAAAGAAACAATGGGAGGATGTGTGCACGCCCCAAATATGCAACAATGTTTAGATGGTTTACATAGGTAATTTTATACCTCAAGCAGACTCCACATAATTTTTCTTCAGGTAGATTGTAAATGGTGGTGGTGTGATGGGGAAGAAACAGGTAAATTGGGAACATACTTTTTGGGAATGTAATGAGTTAGCAGACTTTAAAAATTCCCTGCAGACTACTCTGTCAGAAATACTGGGTGAGCAAATTGGTATAAGTAAGGAAATTATTTTTTGAGCTGTGATAAAGCATCTGAATTGTCTGCTGACGGCCAGAAAGGCATTTACTAGAAAATGGAAATCAAAGTCTAAACCAACCATATTAGAAGTATTGAATATAGTAATGGAGATCAAGGAAATGGAAATTGGATCTTTAGTGAAGGGTAAGATCAAATTACTTAGACAAAATGGAAACTGGGGGAACAATACCTGCTGAATAATGTTTTTGGGGAGGAATGAAGTTTACGGGAAGGCAGGAACTGAACAAACTTGTAATGTCCGATTGACAGTGAATGTCTAGAAGATCATATTGATGTATAATGTTTGTAACTGAAAATATGCCAATATATTTTTATATAAATGTATGTCTGTCATAAGTAATAATTCAGTAAAGATGTTTTTTATTAGAAAAATATTAAGAGCGAACTTATTAGGTACATGTATTATATAGGCGAAAGTGGAGTCCAGTACTGTTAAAGAAGAGAAAAGGTGTTCAGGAAATTAACAAGAGGGAGACTAGGCCCAAGAGAGATGGAGTAGGATGCCTTGGAAAACATTATTTATAGAAAATATGGCAAGGCATTTCTTAATGGAATCATTTTTTTAAAAAGTGTTGACGTACTGAAAATTTTGTTGAGCAAATGCTAAATGCTGTTGTACAATATGGGTAGAGGAGAAAAGACTAAAATAAATGAATTAGATAATTTTTTTTTGAAAATGATCTTGATTATACAAAAAAGGCCAGTGTACCAGTAATGTTAAAATGTAGCACTTTCTCAAAAAATTGTAGATAACTTGTTATAACTTTTAATGTTAGAGAGGAGCAGAATATAAAATATGTTGATTCATTGTTGTAATTAGTAAACTTTTCAAATGCAGATTGTGCTTTTTTTTTTTTTTTTAAGATGTACAGTATTTTCCTGAGGTTATCGCAAAAAAGTCCTTACTCCCTTTAACTGTTGTGTAATTTTTAACCTTCACTGAAGGTACCATCAGTACAAAAAGGATGGAAGTGTGGTACTCCATATCACTCTGCACTGCAGTATCACTGTTACTACTCAAAGTATTTGATGTGGGTATAGAACCCAAAGCATCCTAATCTCCTCAGCATTAAGAGTGAGTGCTCATGCTGCTGAGTCACTGGCGATAGGGATGTCAGATAAGATGTTCATCGTGTTTCACTGTTGCAGTCATTACACTTTGGTTATCCTGCTGGCAGGCTACCCACAGTCGGCCTGAATTCCAAAGTCCTGGTCCGACGTCGGTTACTGTCGCCTCTTCCCTGACGTCAGAGCACCAGGGGTATAAAAGATGCAGCCGACGCCATTTTCTTCAGTCTTTCTTGTCGTGCGGTGCCTGAAGCAAAAGCAGTTCGCAAGTGCCGGTCGGCCGACTCCTGAGATTTTCGAAATGGAATTTCAGATCCGAAGTCTTCTATAAAGCTAAGTACCCCGTTGGGGAAACTTTTTTCTTGCTCCAGACCGATGTCAGAAAAAGTTAATTGTATTTCTTGTGGGAAGCAAATACCTCATAAGGATTTTCATTCTTACGGTATTCCTTGCCTAGGCCCTGACCACGACGTTGCTAGTTGTCGGTTTTGTGCTAGATTTAACCAATGCACTATTAAGCATCGGTACGATTTTGCTTTTCATTACTTTGGTCAAAGGTTTAACTATATAATGCTGTCAGAACAGCCGATGACCAGAATTCATAAAAAGCGCAAGGAGAAAGAAAAGGACAGGCATCCGAGGTCCAAAACTGATGAAACTTCTTCTAGGCCAGTCGCCGGTTGGCCGGTGCTTAGTGAGGTGCTTTCGCAGCCCCTGACACCCACTACCTCAGAGCCACAGGCCGCCTCCAACTCCCATGTGGAGACAACTAGGCCTCTGGATACTCAAGGTATTGGCCATTCGGAAGCTAATCCCTCAGATGGGTCCAGAGCCGCTGAGCAGGTATCGGCTTCTGAGGGTGTTTTCAGACCTACACAGCTTTATATCAAGCCTACTTCAGCATCCAAGACAAAGACTAAAACAGTTTTAAAGACAAGGAAACAAGTACAGCATTCTCCAGGACAGACTTCCATGCCTAAGAAACAGATGCTCAAAATGGCCGAAGACCTAATTACTTCGATCAGGGGTTCCCATCCCCCTCCTGATAAGAGGCCTAGGCAAGATACCGAATATGATTCCTTTGATCAGGTTTCCATTTCCTCTGACTCCTCTTCAGAACAGGGCTACTTTATTCCTCCCTATGAGGATTCTGATGCTGAAGAATCTATTCCGTCAGCTTCTCCTCCTGAGGATTACTTCTTTGGGGAAACACTGCATACCATGAGGGAGTATTTCCACTGGGAGAGCCAGGATTATTCAGATTCTAAGAAAAGGCTTAGAGACTTTCTTCTACTACCTCAGCACAGACCTCTTGCTATTCCACCTGTTCTACACATTGTAGATGATGTATTTTCAGAGTCCGGCCTGTCTCCTGACTCTTTACCTCCTGCACCTGTTAAGCCAGACAGATACTACAGGGTTCTAGATTCTCATACATTTCTATATAAAAACCCTGCTGCTAACCAGAAACTATTTCTCAGGGTCCCAAAGGGGGTCAAGGCTGCTACTGCTAAAAACCCTGTCCCCTCAGATAGAGATTCTAGGACACTGGACAGATGGGGGAAAAAGTCTACACTTCTGCTACCCTGGCTGTAAGGGCTTTAAATTGTCAGTTTCATATGCTTAAATATCAGCAATACTTAATGTCTCTGTTAAAACAGAAAATGTTGACAAATTCTGAATGTTGATTTATTGCATGCACCTGAACAAGTGGGAAAACATACTTTGTAATGTGGTTATGATTCACTGGAGGCCTCTTGCAGGGCCACTGTAACAGGTTCTGTTATTAGAAGGCATGCTTGGTTAAAGGAACAGACTCTGCCTGATCATGTTAAATCAAAATTATTGGATTATTGGATGCTCCATTACAGCATGATATTTTGTTTGGTGTTAAGGCAGAAGAGGTGTTGAAGAAAATGGAGGATAAAGCTAATCTATGCAGACAGTGAAGGATTTCTTACAGGTACAGCCACCCAGATTTAGCAGGAACTGGCCTTCTAAGAATTGGTCCTTTCCTGTGTCAGACAGGCCACAAAGAGGGCAATACAGACACCCTATAGGCAGGCAACAGCCCCAGGGCTCATACAGGCCCAAACAATGGGGAGCTTCTACCTCCAAAAGCGGAGAAGACAAATCACAGCCATATAGGAAACAGTCCCAGTGACTTCCCTCTGCCAATGCCAATCATTTTTCTCTTGGCAGCACCCTTAGGGGGAAAGCTAGCACTTTTTTTTTTTCACAAAATTGGTACACGATCACATAGTCTCTCAGGGCTACAGGTTCCACTTTCATACCCTTCCAAAGGCAAAAGGTATGCCAGACCTGCCACACAATCAATAGGCAGAGGTACAAAAACAAGTAACATCTCTCATGGACATGAGGGCCATTCAGCCAGTGCCACAACAGGAGCAGGGACAAGGATTTTACTCGACTTTTCTTAGTACCAAGAAAGGACAAAGCATGGAGACCAATTCTGGACCTGTCTATTCTAAATACTTTTCTGGACGTACCAAAATTCAAAATGTTGACTCTGCAACAGCTTCTGCCCATGCTGGGCAAGAAAGCTTGGCTTGTAACTTTGGACCTCAAAGAGGCATACCTGCATGTCCCAATCAGACAATCTTGCAGAAGATACCTCAGGTTCATAGCTGGCTCAATGCACTACCAATTCTCTGCACTGCCCTTTGGCTTATCTACTGCACCCATGGTCTTCACAAAATGTCTCGCACCAGTAATTGCATTTTGCAGACAAAGAGGAATTCAAATATATCCCTACTTGGACGACTGCCTTATTCAAGCAGAGACCAGACATTCTACTAAAGCATCTGGCGTTTGTAAAAAGATTACTAATTTGCCTAGGGTACACAGTAAACTAAAAGAAATAAAAACTAGTACCCTCTCAAGAGATAATATTCCTGGGTGCAAGCTTAAATTCAACTGCCCAGATGGCTTATCTCACACCAGACAAACAAAGGCAACTGACTTCTTACTTCGAAAGAATGGCAACAAAGACCCAGTTATCTGCAAGAAAAATTTTGCAGGCTCTGGGCTACATGGCCTCCTGCATTCTGCTAATTCCATATGCAAGACTGCATGAGGAAACTACAATGGTATCTAAAAAGTGTTTGGACTCAACATTGCCACAGCCTGGAATCATTAATTTCACTCATTCCATGCCTACAACAGGAGTTTCGATGGTGGGCACAGGCCTGTCACCACAACAAGGGTCAGCCATTCCCTTTACCCACAGCCAGGCAGACACTAACAACAGATGCATCAGATTATGCCTGGGGGGCCCACATGGCAGGAAAATGTATTCAGGACACATGGTCCCCAAGCCAAAGGCATCTTCACATCAATCAAAAAGAGATGCTAGCTGTACAAAATGCTTGGACAGCCTTCAAGGACCTACTTCATCCAGGACCGCTGCTGATAAAGATGGATACAACACCACAGTTAAGTGGTACATAAGCAGGGGGGGCACACATTCCTACCCCCTCTGCAGACAAGCCATGATTTTGTGGAACACAGCATTGACCTACCAAGTACACCTGCAAGCACAATTCCTGCCAGGAAAAACAAATGCTCTGGCAGACGAACTAGTGGAAACTAGATTCCCAAATCTTTAGCATGATAACAAGGAAATGGGGATGCCCAGAGATAGATCTTTTTGCCTTCCCTCACAACTGCCAACTTCAGAGATTCTGCACAAGGACTTATCACAAACAAGCATGGAAAGTGGATGCCTTGTCATTCAGCTGGAACAACCTTACAGTATATGCCTTTCCTCCACTGCCTCTCCTCCCAAAGGTACTCCTAAAGGTCAGACAAGAGAAGCCACAAATGATACTAATTGTCCCTCAAATACCTCATTCTGCTGACCCAGCAAAACAATCAGATCCTGCACAGCCAACTCAGAACCCTAAATCTAGCTGCATGGCAGATAGTGTAACCATTCAGAATACACCTCTCTAAAGTGGTTATGGATGTTATTTTAGAGGCCAGGAGGCCCAGCACCAGGAAATCTTATGCAGAAAAATGGAAGACATTCTGTGCTTGGAACCAGGCACAAGGAACTGACACGCTTGTACCAGATATTTCTCAGATTTTACAATATCTGACTGAGATGCTGGACAAAGGCCTATCCTTCTCCTCAATTAGGATCCATGCCTCTGCCATTTCAGCTCATTACAATACAGTACCACCAATTTTTTTCACATCCACTCCTTAGGCAGTTCCTTAGGGGGGCTAAAAACATAAGACCTGTAAGGAGAGCACCAATACCTGCATGGGACCTCAATTTTGTCTTGGAAAAACTCACACTGCCTCCTTTTGAGCCAGCCGATAGAGCTGAAATAAAATTCTTATCATGGAAAACAGCTCTGCTCCTAGCAATAACTTCAGCAAGAAGAGTCTCAGAGTTACAGGAATTAATGGCTGTGGAACCCTTTATTATCTTCCATCCGGACAGGGTTTCTCTAAGGACAAACACAACATCTATGCCTAAGGTGGTGTCCAGTGTGGCTCTTAACCAAACCATTCATTTGCCTACTTTTTATCTAAACCCACAGAATAAAGGGGAGAGACTTCTGCATTCTTTGGACATACACAGACAGTTACGCTTCTACTTGGACAAAACTAAAGCTTTCAGAAAGACTGAGCAGCATTTAGTGACATATGCTGCAGGATCACAAGGAAAGGCTATCTCAAAGCAGACTATTTCAAAATGGATAGGACATTGCATTCATTTCTGCTATTCACAACATGGCAAATCAGTGCCTAAGGGCATTAGACCACATTCTACCAGGGAAGCAGCCACCTCAGCAGCCTTCCTCAGAGGAGTACCAACCAAGGATATTTTAGAGGCTGCAACTTGGACTTCATTGCACACTTTTACCAAGCACTACCACTTACCTCTTTACTCTAAATACAGAGCAGGCTTTGCCACTGCAGTTCTGCAGGGCCTTATAGCCACTCCACTCCTAATTCTATTTAGACCCAGCCACCCTACCTCAGCTTTGGGATTCAACCCAAGTGTAATGACTGCAACAGTGAAACACGATGAACATAGTACAGTTGTGTACCTACCATAAATGTAGATGTTCGAGTGTATTCACTGTTGCAGTCCGGGTTACCCACCCACCATACCCCCTTCTTTGCTGGGACTTATCTGTACTTCTCTGTCCTATACAACCTATGTGGTGTATTTGCTTGTAGACGAAGATATTGTTTGTTAGTACATGCTTTTATTAGCAATGTTTTTATAGCCTACCCTTTTGGGGGCACCTGACATCTGGGGCAAGAAAAACTGAAGAAAATGGCGTTGGCTGCATCTTTTATACGCCTGGTGCTCTGACGTCAGGGAAGAGGTGACAGCAACTGACGCCGGACCTGGACTTTGGAATTCAGGCCAACTGCGGGTAGCCTGCCAGCAGGATAACCCAAGTGTAATGACTGCAACAGTGAATACACTCGAACATCTACATTTATGGTAGGTACACAACTGTACTTTTCTTGATTTGCAGGAAGGTGCTTGCCAGTGGCTAAAGACTAAGTGGGTGGTGTGGGAAACATGAATGCTTATGCAGTTAGGGAGTTAATTTATGATTTGCATCAGCAAGGGCACACCATTTTCCCAAAGTACAGGAACTTCTGAAAAAAAGGTTGTTATATTTTGATTTGCTGGAGAGGATAAACCAAACCACATACAAAACCCAGTAAGAGGAGGGTCCTTATATTTTGATTTGCTGGAGAGGATAAAACAAACCATATAACCCACTATGGAGGGTCCTTATTTAGATCAAATAATAAGCTGAAAAATGTATACATATGTAATAAGCATTCATGACATATCCCGGAACAACAGTGTGTGTGTGTGTGAAGTCCATTTGAGTGAAACAAGGCAATTGAAAATGGACTAGTCAAACAGACTGCAGGTTGGGGGGGGGGGGGTTTTGTTGCATCCCTGCTAACTTAAATGTAAAAAGGTATTCAGCAATCTCTCGAAAATACAGGTGTTACCACTCTGTTTTTTTAAATGTATTCGAATTGATTTGATAACTATTCACAGCAGAATGCATATAGTTTGTAGGATAGCTTGCAGGTTCACTCATAAGGGGGAGTATTGTTTTTCCTTTTGTTAACCAGGTTGGCATCTGTTCGGGGTGCACATATAAATAGTTGTTACTCATTTTTCCAGGTAGGAGCTTTTCTTAATTTTGTTTCAGTTTCTGTGGAAGTTACTTCATCCCATTTTCATATCCTATACATTTGAACGTCTTAGTCTTCCTTTTACTTCTTCTATCCATTCAGCATCTTTATGTTCCACAGGATCTTCATACATATTTCTCCAAAATGTATCTATTTCTTCTTTTTTTGGTGGTGGTTCAATTCCTTTTGCTTTGTTTTCCAATCCTCTATGAAACTTTTTGGATCATTAGTACCTTGCTTATTTTGTACTGATCCTTTATATTTATCTGCATATCATAAGTTTTTCTGCCTGTGCTGATATCTTTAGCTTGTTTGCAGTAGTATATGATAGATCCTGATCTGTTCTGATACTGTGCATTGTTTTATCATGTCTATCTTTGAGTATCTTTGTTGATCTGTTTCCTCTTCTGTACTCTTTCAACGGTGACACCTCGTGTCTTAATTGCATTATAGTTTTCTTTATTCAATACTCATTTATTTATTTTATTTATTTTATATTTGTTTACCAGGAGAGTCTGACTGGGCATGAATTCCATTTTCAGCCGAGGCCCGGGCAGAAAAGCTCCACAGAGTACAGGAAATGCATAACACAAGATGTTAAAATACAATACAAAAGAAAGAAATGAGCTGTTACATTATGATACTGTAAAATAAGCATAGAATAATTATACAATTTAAAATAACGTGAAAAATATACAACACAGTTGTGGGGCATTACATTCAGTTGTATGGTTACATTCATACAATAGTTAATACAATAAATGACACAATATTTCAGTACAGAACATAGAAGGGAGATGATTGGCAGGCAGGCGTGTGCAGTAAGATCAACATCGGAAACTGTCCAGGGTCTGAGCAACTGCATATCCAGGACCTGTTTAAATAGGCCTGGAGGAGTTTTTTGAAGTTATTTTTGTTTTCAGTGATACTAATATGTAGGGGGATGGAATTCCATGTTTTTGCAACAGTAGTAGGGTAGAGGGAGTCACCAGAGCTATTTCTGCTTTTGGTTATGTCAGATAGTGCTTTGTTGGTGGATCTTAGTAGGTGGTTGTTGGAATAGATGTTCAGTAGGCCATGTACTTAAGGAATTTTAATGGGATTATATACAATTTGATGGGCTGTTGCAAGTTGATTGTAGGTGAGCAGGTTAGGTAACTCTAGCCAGGATAATTGCTTGATTGCTAGACATTGATGTGTACTGCAGGGTGAGTCCATTGTGAACTTGGCTATTTTATTGTAGCAGATGTTTAGTTTCTTTAAGTCTGCTTTATTTAGGTTGATGAGTATGGGGGAGGCATAGAGAAGACTGGAGACTAGGTGGGATCTTACGATAGTAGCTTTACTATCATTGAGGTATTTTCTGCATCTATATAGGGTTCTGAGTTTTTTATGGACTTTTTTATTGTCTGTGCAATATGCATACTGAATTTCATGTTGTGATCTATGATAACTCCTAGTAGTTTGGTGTTTGACTAGTGTGATGGGGGTGTTAGCTGAACATATTGTGAATGGAGGTATGGAGTTTGGGGCTGTTATGGGATGGAATATCATTTGCTAGTTTTTTTGGGAGTTAAGTATTAGTTGAGAGTTGGGTAACCAGATTTCAACAGCGGCAAAGGATTCTTATGGCACTATCTGGAGTTGAGGAAGCGATGAGGCAGAACAGGTTAAGGTGGAGTTATCGGCATACTGGACTAGTGTGGAGTGCTGGGTAGATTTGTGAAGTTGGTTGTTAAATATGTTAATGAGGAGAGGGCCAAGGATGGATCCTTCGGAGACCCCCAATGTGACAGATGGAGAGGCAGGGAATTTTACCATTTTACTGCCTGTTGATTAGATAGATAGTGCTGGAACCAGGCTAGAGTGGAGTGGCTTAGATTAAGATTAGAGTGGGCAATTGGGACTTTGGAATGGGAGACCATATCAAAGACCTTGGAGAGATCTAGGAAGACAGTGGAGACAAGGTTGCCGTTGTTATGGTATTGATTTACAATTTTGGTAAAGCTAATCAGGGCTGTGGTAGTACTATGATTAGGACGGAATCCGTGTTGGGTGTTTGTCAACAGTTTGTTAGTAAGGAGAAAGTTCAATATTTGGAAATGTATACATTTTTCGAGTGTCTTCAACAAGGGAGATAGGATGCCAGTTGGACAGTAATTAGATAATACGACTGAGTTACCTCCTTTGTGAAGTGCTATATGAGCAGTTTTCCACAGAGAAGGAACACATTGCTCTGATAAAGAGTGATTGATTAGCAGGGAGATGGGATATAGATGGCTTTGGCTGTGATCCTGAGGTATTCTGCAGGCAATTTATCAGCAGCCAGGGTTATGTGGGTTTATGCTGACTCAGATATTTATATATTGTGCTAGTAGGGACAGGTTGTAGGGAGAAGCTGTTTTGATCTACAGGTGAGGATGATAGGTTTGGATATGTAGTAGGAGAATTATTATTAGTGAGCGCTAGAATGGATTTGGTGATTTATTCTTTGAATTGGGTGGCAATATTATTGGTGGTGGTATTGATATTTGTGGGAGGAGTATTTTCTGGTTACAGGGTTTTATTGATGGCAACCCAGAACTTTTGTGGGTTAGCTTTGGGGTTGGTTTGGATGTCTGTATAGTGGTTACTTTTGTCTGTCCTAATTTGTTTTTTTGGCTTTGTTCCTTAGTTCCAGGTATGCTTGTCTGTTAGTTTGTGTTTTATTGTGACACCATGAATCCCATGCTTTATTTCTTTGTTTTAGAAGTAGTCTGGTATCTTTGATAATCCAGGGTGCATTGTTGGATTTAGTTCTAACAGTTCTGATAGGGGTGAGCTAATTTAGAATGTTAAGGAAAGTGGTGTTGAAGTAGTCTACAGCACTATCCAGGGAGAGAAATGAGAGTAGTCTCCAACTGCATGTATTTAGTGCAGATATGAAGTCTTGGGTTTCGAAATTCTTCGTATATCGGATTTTTGGATAATGGTGAATTTTATTCAGTTCGCTTTTTGTGTAATTGCATAGGTGGGAAAGTGATCACTGAGGGTGTCTGGGAAGGAAACCAGAGAGGTAGGATAGAGGTGGCCGCTTAGTGAGGATCCAGTCTAAGATGGATTCCTTTTTAGATGCTTTACTCGGGTTGTGTATTGTATTAACTGAGTAAAGCTATGTGGGTTGATGATGTTGGTCAGGTGGAGTAAGTCACAGGAGGACCAGTCCGGTATTTAAGTCACCCAGTATGATTGTTTCCTGGAGGAATTTTTGAGATGCCCAGTCTAGAATGGATTCTACTGTATTATTGTTGTTTCTGAAGGATATATAGGTACCAATTATATGTAGGTGTTTTTTTAATTGATTTTTAGCTTGGTAAATATTGTTTCAGCATTACTGAATTTTGGTGGGTTGATGTCTAATGCATCAGTGGTCAGGCTATTTTTGAAGAGTAGTGCAGTACCTCCAACTCTTTTGGATGTCCTATCTTGTCTAAGAACATTGTACCGGGGGGGAACAAATTCATTTTCATTGATTTGTGGTTTTAGCCAGGTCTCTGCGAGAAGAACTATGCCAGGGGCGTAAAGGGCCAAAGTGTTGTGTAGTTCTGTGGGTTTCCTTGGGGGGGGGGGGGGGGTAGAATGTTATGTGCTTGGTTGCAGGGGGGTTTGTTGTTTGTAGGGCCAGGATGTGCGTATATGTCGCCACAGATTGAGTTGGGATGCTATATGAACGATAGTTTTTAGATATTTTGCTGTAAATGTGTTGTATTTTGTGAAAATGCGGGTGTTTAATTGGTGCAGGGGTACTACAAATGAGGCAAGGTCAAAATATGAGGGGCTATAAATAGATAGTGATAGTAGTAAAGCTGGTTTGTCTTGTGTAGGGAATGGGCAGGTAGGTGATTTAGTTTGAGACTTTGGGTTACTAATGTGATAAGAGGTTAAGTGCGCTGTAATAGTGAGGCTTATAACTGTTATAAAGGTTAGGGACAGCATTTTGTTCTGAGAAGGTAAGGGGAAAAGAAGAGAACCTATATAGATATGTTACAGGAGTGGGTAGGGTTTAGGTAGTGTTATGTTTATGAATGGTGATTTTGGAGTAGGGAGACTTGGTGGGGGGATTTGATTGAGAGATTGCAGAATATAGTTAATGTGTGAGTGAGGAAAGTGGGTGTGGGTGCAGGTGAGATTGCAGTGATGATAGGCTAAGCTATAGTTGGATGAGAGTGGGTAGGGCTTGTAAATTTTGAGGTTGGAATGAGAGTGAGGTTGCAGGGGAGTGGCTTGTGTAGTATAAAGGTCAGTAATATGGGGGTATGTGGGAATGGGGGTAGGGTAGAGGAGCAGAGTGAGCCTGAGCTTAGTGGGCTGGACCTAACTTGCCGCAAAGTACCCGTCCGGAACAATCAGTGAGGTAAGTAAAAGTATAATATAGAGGGAGTAGAGTAATGTGGCCAGGAGATTTTAGAATGTATTTTTTTAAGTTTAAAATGGCATAGGGAATGAGGAAAGTATAAGATTCTAGGAGAGGGGAATGAAATGAATGGAGCACATATACAGGATATAGGGTAGGTTAGACAGACTGGGAAGTTAGAAAATAGGGTTTAGCAGCATAAGATGTTCGCTACTGTTTGCTTCAGCCTGGCAATGTGTAGTAGAAACTGGGGCTAGGCAATATATTAAACTATCCAACAGCCACCTACAGTTAGTTTTAGTTTTGTTTGCTGGGGATATTATTCAGCCGGTTGCTGGTCTCAGTAAGTTTTGCTGGGGAGGTAAAGACCACGGTTCAATCTATGAAGAGAGAGAGAAAATGCACTTTACACTGAATTAAATAGTTTGAGAGTAAATCCAAGATTTTGCTCTGGTTGGGGGAGGGGTAACCTAGACCATTGTAAAGAGACTGTAAGCTGCTAGGAATGGATATACAGTACATTCTTAACATTCAGTTTGTAGCAGAAATGCAGGAAATATAGCAGAATGTTCCATAAAAAGAAACGTTCCACAGTGTAATTGAGTTCAGTGCAAGTGACATAACAGGATATTCCTTAACCGATTCTATGTAACATTTGTCGTCTCACAGTTCAATAATGCTTAAAACAGCATCTATTTAATACATGCATTATTCACCAGTTTCTCTAGCACTAGTGGGATCTGTTTTCGCGGAACAGTTTAACAGTATATGAAGTCTTGTGTAACTATCAATTTCTATGCAAGACTCTGTGCAAATGTTTACTTTAGAACAGTAGTTGAGGATAATGGCTACAACAAAACACAGCTGACTTCAGGACATTAATTCAGGATAGTGATGTCAACAAAAACAGTCCCAACAGTAATTGTTCTCAGTGAGAAGCTGTATACATACTGTTCACAATCCGCTATACAAGGATAATAGCACATATGAGCCACAAGCCAGCTAGTAATTCCTTTTAAAACCTAACACAGCTGACTTCAGAACAGAATTAAGGATGGTAACTTCAAACAAAACACAGACCCAGCAGTCATTTCCAACAAAAAAGCAGTATGAAAGCTTTATACAGTACTCTAAGCAAGGATAGTAGCATTTAATTTCTCCACTTCCTTTCCCTTCCTGCATTGTGTTTTTGTAGTAAAAGTTTATCTGTTATTAATTTAAGCTGCACACTAATATAGCCTGTTTACTTCTGTTATATTGCACGAGTTTCTCTGAACAGTCCTGATTACTGTATTAATTTGTTTTATCAAATTTCTAACATTTTGGGTCTTTCTGTAGTCTGTTTCTTTCATTGATCTTAATATGTTTAGCCATCCCTATTAAATCAAGCAACTTTTCCCTTATATCATTTTCTTGTAAACTGAGAGCACGTTCTTTATTCTGCATTTCCTGTGCACATTCTGCAGAAAGTTCGAGCATGTTCCTGAGTCATTCTCTTCAATTTCATCCTGTGTCATCTGCTGTCCTTTCGTATGGGAACTCACTGACCTGTCATTCTACAACATTGACTGCATTAGAGTTGCCACAGTTTTCTGTTTCTTCCCTTGCTGTGTAACCCAGTTGTACTTTTATACTGGTTTCCTATGGAAGGCTCCAAAATATCTTCATAGGGCAACTGATCAGGTGTTTCCAGCTTCACTGGTTTCCCCTTAATTTGGTGAGTCGTCATTCTATCCTGCTGTGGTGTTATCAGAGTTAGAGTTTTTGCACTAAATCCTTCACTTTGCAGGTAATCCATAACCTCAGTTTCTATTTCTTTAACTTCTCCATTATTAATCTTCCTTTCTACTTTCTCTCTGTTTTCCCATTTTTTATGTTGTAAAAGTTTTCATCTCCAGATGCCTTTGCCTGTATTTCTCTTCAAATACCTTTGGTGTTACTGGTTTTGTATTGATTAATTTTGCTTTCTTCTTTGCATAGATATTGCACCATATTAAGTCTCTTTTTTTTCCTTCCCAAGTCCATATTTCTTCTTCAGACGTATCCTGCTCCTCCTGTTTCTCCTTGCTTTGGAGACTCACTTTTCCATCATGCTGTAATATAGCATTTCTACACTAAATCCTTTATTTCACAGGTATTCCGTAACTTCTGCTTCTGTTTTTTGCTTATTTGATCCACTTGATGTATAGCTAGATTGATATTCGCATGTCTTGTATTACTGACAGGGGTGCAGATAACTATACATTTTTGTTGATGGAAAATGAACGTCACCCTGCAGGGGCAATAGAATGGAGATCAGCTATGTTGCCCCAGTCATTTACAGTTGTCATCTTTCTTGTTATACGATTGCTTTTATATCATCATCGCCATTATAGTCCAAGGTTACTTTTCTTCATTTTTTTTAAACACCCTGACCCAAAAGACAGCTACACTTTGAGACTTCACCATTGTAGAGCATAATAAGGATAGGTGGAATTTCTTGAACTTTCTGGATATCAAGGTACTTTGCTTATATTTGCATTTCACCAGATGTCCCCACCATCTTAAAAAAATTACCTTATGAGCCCTAGAGGTGATCTTATGGTACAATACAGGGTTTGTAGGTGTTCTGTAGGGGCTCCTTATCTCTAGTGCAAGACAGGTTCTCTGAGCTCCAAATGTCTGAAAGATAAATTACTGAATTACTGACGTTTCAAGCATTATTGCTGAGGGGAATGCCCCCCCACACAACTCTCATATCTCTGTTAGCTGTGTATACTAACTGTGGAATAACTATACGTCAGAGTCTGATGTATAGTCTAAGATACTGCAGTCTTAGGCTTTGCATATGTTATCTTAATTTGCTGTTATAATCTTGATGATATGAAAATTCCAGTTAAGATTCTCTGACCTACAAAAGGGGCCCATTCTTTATCCATCGTTATATATTAATTTTCATGGGTGAGCAGGCTTTCTCAGCTTATGTTATGTCCCGGATAGCTCAAGGCTTTGGAAAAATATACAGATTATCATTGACTTCCTTAAACTACAGGAAATTAAGCTCTTGGAAGGGAGTTCTCTTCTAAAACCTAAAACTAGAGCTCTTAATTGCATTGCTTAGCTGACATTATCAAATCTGCTTTTTAAAGAAGTGCAGACAGCTCTGCACACACGGGACAGTCAAACCCCCTTAGTAAGCATGTTACTCAGCCTTAGATAGCTGAGCATAAGTGCTAAAAATGGGGTAAGTATTTGAAATGTTGGAAGCTGCTTTAGCGAATTCTATAATGCTGGCATTGAGTGGCTGAAAAATGGACTTGCATATACTAAGTCTGAGATGGGCATTTCTTGTAATATTCCCTTTTCTCCTAGGTATGGTGATCTTGGAGGTGTTTTATGTAATTCTTTGGGGTGTGCGAGACCTGTCCCCCACATTGTGGGAGTGCAGGCGGGGCTTTTCTCCTGCAAAAAAATAAGTTTAAGGGAGAAGAGCAATGTACAATATTCGCTTTACTGCATTTTTGGTGTGTGTTTTTTGACATGTCTATATTCAGTGTTGAGTGTCAACATTTCAATAGGGAGCCTCAAAATGGTCTTTGAAGTAGTGAATGTCTAAATGGAGTTTTCTTCCTTTGTTTTTTCGTCTCTGTATGTTTGCCTAGACCATCACACAGGCAGCCATTAGTGGTTTTTTTGGATGACATAGGCACCCACCAGGATCGCCATGTTGTGCACTCCCACCCTTTCCTGCCTTCCTCTTCCAGCACATTAACTACTAGTTGAACTCTGGTTGTTTAGGTCATGGTTAAGGCTTCATCCCTTTGTTACAGAACTTTCTCACAATATTTTTATCAGAAATGTAGCAGGACTCCCCTGAATCAGACTTTTCGTGACAGGATTTATTCAACAACAATGCATTGTTTGTTGCCCTTTCCTTTTGTAAGGAAGGTAACCAGTCTGTTCTAACTTTCCAGGATCTTTTATCACTCTTGGAAACAGCATTGAAAATGTAGTTTGAAGTTAGGCAAACATGAGACATCAGAAGTCCCAGAAATGTCCAAATGTGCATAAGGAAAACATGAAACAAAGTTCTCTGCCCACACACACACACACACGCACTCTTCTCTGGTGCCCAACACCAAGCCATAACTCTAACTTTTGTGCAGTATCAGTAACTTAGTCTTTTTCCCTGAGGGTGTTGAGAAGAGAGTTTTCACTTCCTCTGCTTGTCTCTTTAAGGAGCTATTTATTTGGTTCCATGTACATTGCAGTATCGGAAGCAAAGGGCATACTCCGAATCTAGCAAAGATCCTGTTTGCCCAGTTTAGCATATGCCTAATTTACATTCTTTATCCTTTCTCAGAAGAAATAGTGTTAAGAAAAAGACAGCTGGAATTACTCCTAGTACGAGAAAAATCCGTCTTCTGCATTATCTGGGAAAAAGACTATGGTTGTAAGTTTGTATCACTTACACGACTTTTGTATTAAGATGAATATTATACAACGACCCCCCCATTAATATTCCAAAACGTGCATGATGATTGGTCAGCGTGCACATTGTAAATCAGAGTTATAGTAATGGAAAAAGGTCCGGTCGCCCGGACTTTTTCCATTAGCATAACTCTTTTTACAGCAACGGAGAATGCAAGATCTCCGTTGCTGTACTGTCTTGCTATGTTAAAGGAATTAAGAAAGCAAGACAGCTTTATAAAAAGTAACGGAGATCTTCCTATCTTCGTTGCGTTCTTTTAAAGGTGGCTATGTTAAATGGGTTTAACATAGCGAGACAGCTTTAAAAAAAAGCAACGGAGATTCTCCATTGCTTTTTTAAAGCTGTCTCGCTATGTTAAACTCCTTTAACATAGCGAGACACTTTGTAAAAAGCAACAGAGATCTTGCTTTCTCCGTTGCTTTTTTCAAAACTGTATCGCTATGTTAAACTCCTTTAACATAGCAAGACAGTTTGTAAAAAGCAACGGAGATCTTGCTTTGTCCATTGCTTTTGCCCACAGCTGTGATGTACTGCTTAAGCATATGCATGCACAGTACATCAGAACTGCCGTGGAATACCAGATAGCTGCGAAAGGGCAGCAAGGAGGCATTATACAATGCCATTATTTAAGAAAAATAATTATTTTTTTTCTTAAATAATGTCATTGTATAATAGCAATAACCCACTTCTGGGTAATGCTGGATTTACCCACGGTTGTCTTTGTTTGGCCACTCGGACTTCACCCTCGTGACCAAACCACACCAACTGTGGGTAAATCCAGCATTATCCACACCCAGGTGTGGGTTATTGCTATAATATGACCTGGCTTGTTGGGTATGATTCGGACCTGTCCATTGCTGAGAATCTGAGGAACATGGGTGTTTTCATGATGAACCTTAACTCTGTAAGTAATGAATTCAGATAAAATTAGTATGTTTTGTACAGTGCACATTTTGTGGTACTATTTTGTTTTTGTTTACTCTTACAATGTTAGAATCTGTTTTAGTCATAATGAGAAGTTGGTTGAATGTTTGAAAATTTTTGTTTCAAGTGTGTTTTTTTTTTTTTTTTTGTTAAATTAAATCTGTTTTAGTCATATTGATAAATCATTGGAATTATTTATAAATTTGTGTTTTTTGTTTTTTTGTTTTTTTCCTATCCCAACCCTTGAAAAATTAGACCTACCAATGCAACTGAACATGGGAGTATTTGAGTACAATGGGAGGACTGGATATCTTCTAAAGCCAGAGTTCATGAGACGCACAGATAAGCATTTTGACCCATTCACTGAGAACATTGTGGATGGCATTGTAGCAAACACTGTAAAAGTCAAGGTAAGTAATGTGCAGGTGACTGAGTTCGGCATGTTTCATTGGCATTTGGATGTGTGGCCATCATCAACCTTGTTTTAAGCTAATGCTTCTTACTTTAGAAGACAGTTGTTTGTGTCCTACATGGCTAATGACTGATCAGAAAGCCCACTGTAGTTACCCTCTGTTGGCGCATTCTTACAAAGTCATAGTTTAAGTATTTGAATACTTTATTTGTTCAAGGTTTGTCATAAACAAAGAACTAACAGGAGCTTCACTGGTCAAGATCATATGGACCTAATGGAGGCTATTGGAGTTAAACACTGTACAATAGAAACCAGCTCATAAACAGCTCAATAATTTGTTGTCTGTGCTACCAATTGGTCTTCTTTCTTTTGTGATGCAAACCTATCTTTCTTTTGTTTTCCCATTCCCTTCTATCAACCTATAGTTTTTATAACAGTAGATCTAATGTTGTCAGTGTTCAAATAATCCTCGATTGTGGGCTCAGTTCCTTGCCTTTGAACCAACTCTGCCGTTATTCCAGCTCGCGCCTTCCAAAAATTCTCGAGCTAAGCTGTACCCACAGTGCTCCTCACCAAATTACCCCAGATCTCATTTGCTGCTTTGTAGTGCCAGACAAGTTCAATCCAATCTCTCGAGCTTTAGCCTTTCTTCAAAGTGTATGTCAGTTTTGTTCTTACTAACCAATCTCTAAGTTTTGTCTTTTATTTCTATCTGTATTACCCCTCTTCTCATGATATAGTCTAGCATGAGTGTGTTTTCCACTCTCCTTTACCATTAGGTAGTCTCAAGTACCATTGTTGGCACGTTCCCCCTTTTACCTTCGGGTAACCTCTTTGTACCATTGTTGGTTGGCTTCTACATGGGGGGGGGGGGTGGCCTCCTCAGTACGGGATGGGACCAAAGTTCCGAAGGAGTCTATTTCGGTTCTGGGCTCCTGTCCTATTGGGGGACCTGCCTTCCAGGCTATGGAGAGGGCCTTGTCCATTCTGGGCAAATAATCTCTGCCTTCCCTGTCAGACCAAGCATCGCTTCCATCCCCTCGACAGGAGCTTCCACCTGTCTCTTCCCTGGATAGAGGGCACAAAAGTCTCAGGACGAGATCTCTCAGGTTATGTTGTTTTCAGAAACCTCTCCAGAGCATCCCACCGAAGAGGTACCTTTAAAGAAAAAGAGTAAGCACTTGGACTCCCCTGAAGAGTCCTTCACAGAAGGTACTGATTTCGATGAAGGGGAAGGTTCCCCTAAGTCACCCCCTGAAGAGGTTTCCTTCTGGGACATCCTAGAAATCCTTAAGCAGAGGGGTGGCTGGACTACCATTCAACCTTCCTCAGAGGAATCTGTATACCTAGAGGCTTTTCATGCTCAGTCCTCTACCTCTTGGATTTCTCTACCTGCTGACAGTCTTGCTAAGGTGATTGCTCAGTGGGCCTAGAAGATACCTGACTCTTATCGAGCCGATCCCCATGAGGCCTGATTGCATTCTCTCTGCCCCTAAAAATGAGCAACTTTGTGCCAAAGGTATTCCTGTTGATGACATGGTGGTTGTGGCAGTCACTAAAAAGGAGCTTGCTGATGAAGGTCCTACTATCCATCCTCCTAACAGAGACTAGGATGATGGATAGGGTTGAGAAGCACATATAAGCTCCATAGACCTTCGCTCTTGGGTCCTTGAACTGTATAGCACATTTTACCAGGCTTCAAAGAGGAGCTTTCAGATACTCTTTCAAGAGTGGTAGCTGAAGGAGTTTGAGACAAAGTTGCTTCTCAACTCGCCACCCTAGAATCCATCTCTAATTCATCCATGAGGCTAACTGCTCATGCTGCTAAAGGGGAGACGAGCAGCGGGTTCAAGCATAGCCATCAGAATACATGCCTGCATGTGCTTATGTGAGCTGCTGGAGCCATTTAAGTCTTTTTTTCGTCAACACTCCATTTGATGGTTCTTCCCAGTTTTTGTTCCAAAGTTAGAGACTCTAGCCAGATGTGAGAAAGATGGGAAGACCCTTTTTTTGCTGTGGGCATATGCTTTTCCACTCCTCAGCAGCCTTATTCTAGGAACCAGAGAAGTGATAGACTATGGTTCAAAAAGATCCAAGGACCATTCTAGGACGCACGTGGCACTGACTTCCCCCCGGGGCAGAGGCGGGAGTAGTAATGGGAGATGCCATTCAAGAGGCAGAAATGGCCTGCAGAATCAGGGTTCCAGAAACTTTCTCTGGTAACTCCTATCAGCGCTTCTGAGATGAGGCCAGATTGCCTTCCTATGGAGGCGGTCGGGGGACTATTATCCCTGTTTCAATCTGCCTGGCTAGAATTAATGATGGACGGATGGGTGCAGCAGATCATTACAAGAGGTTACAACAATCCCCCTTTCAGAAGAACCAGAAAGACCAAGAAGAATCCTGGATGTTTCATTCAGTCACATGGAGGCAGCAATCTTTGAGATTAAAAAACTGCTCGACAAGAGAGTCATCCAGGCAGTCTCACCAGACCAGAGGGGATCTGGAATTTACTCAAGATTCTTTCGAGTGCCAAAGAAAACAGGGGACTAGAGTCCAATTTTTGGATCTCAGTCATTTGAACAAATCAGTTCAACAAGCCAAATTCCGGATGGTCTCTGTTCTATCTATTCTTCTGTTTTTGGAAAAAGACGATTGGTTGTGCTCAGTAGATCTTCAGGATTAATATTACTACATAAAAATGGACAAGCTGTCCAGAATATTATTGCGCTTCTGTCTAGGAGCCAGTCACTATCAAATCAGAGCAGTGTCTTTTGGTCTCACCACAGCCCACAGGATGTTCACCAAATGTATGGCAGTGGTAGCAGCCCATCTTCGACTGCTAGGTTTCTGAGTGTTTCCATATCTAGACTGGCTCTTTACCACTCCCACCAGGTGCCAGCTCCTAAAGGCACTCTTCTCCTTTGCTCCAGCTTAAGAATTTACTATAAAATATGATAAATCCCATCTAGAACCATCACAACACATGGAATTCATTGGGGATGTGCTCGACACTGTCACCAGCTTTGCATCGCTTCCCCTAGAAAGACTCCAAAAGATGAGATCACCAGTGAGACAAATCATTCAAAACAAGAAAGTAGCAGCAAGACTCCTTCTACAGGCTCTAGGGTCAATGGCAGCCTCTATCACTCTAGTCCCCCTGGCCAGGTATCATGTGCGAATTCTTCACTGGCTTCTGGCCTCCCAATGGACCCTACTGAATCAACCAGTGTCACATCTGATTTTGATCACCAGTCATTGCAAGGAAGACTCAAGTTGGTAGCTTCATTCCAATGAGATATTGTTGAGCCGGCCCTTTGTCCCTCCTCAACCCCAAGCCATATTGACCATAGATGCATCCCAGATAGGTTGGCGGGCACTATCTGGGAAAAACAGTCCAAGGCACTTGGTCCCCGCTGGAGGCCAACTTGCATATCAATGTCCTAGAGATAGTCCAAGGCACTTGGTCTCCGCTGGAGGCCAACTTGCATATCAATGTCCTAGAGATGAGGGTGGTGCTCTTAGAGTTGCAGGCATTTTAAGATACCCTCCCCTTGGGAACAGTTGCAGTACAGACAGACAATATGTCAGTAATCTGGTACATCAACAAGCAAGGGGAAACCAGATCCTACCCTCTGTCGAGAAGCGCTCAGAGTTTGGCAATAGGCAATTTCTTCCAGCTGCTTTCTGATAGCAACACACATTCTGGGGAGCTCCATTGTGATCATGGAGAAATTGAGCAGAACAATCCTCATGCCTCGCCAGTGGTCTCTCAATCCAGTGGTGATGAACAAGATATTCCGTCACTGGGGCCAACCTTACTACTACCTGTTCATGTCCCCTCTACGCAACAAGTGCAGCAGTTATTTTGCCCTAATTCCCCCCCCCCGGGGGGGGGGGAGTTACCCAGTGATACTTCCTTCACGACTGGCCCTCGGTCTATTGTATGCCTTTCCAATGATTTGTCAGTTTCTAAAGAAAGCCAGCAGGTCAAGGAACAGAATAATTCTCATTGCCCCATTCTGGCCTCGACAGGTCTGGTTTCCCTTCCTATGGCCTCATCTGCTTTGGAAACCCTGGATAATGGACCCGGCTCCCAGACCTGTTGTTCCAACGGGGGGGGGGGGTACTGGTTCATCTATATCTACATCATCTCAAGCTCACTGAGTGGCTTCTGTAGTTCCCATGATTGCCAGGCATCCCTTCCTTCCCTCCCCAGTCCAATGCATCATTCTAGCCCAACACAAACCTTCAGCTGGTAAATTGTACTATAACAAGTGGCTAAAGTTTACTAAGTGGTCGCTAGACTGTAATCTTGACCCATATTCAGCACCTGTTGATAAAGTTTTTCTTAGCCTTACTCTGAGTCTGGCTCATCAGCTACTACAATTAGGGTGCATCTTGCTGCAATTTCTAACTTCCATATTGGCTTCAATGATTCATCATTTGTCTCATTACATTTGTAAAGCCATTTTGAAAAGAACCATAATGCTCAGACCTCCATATAAAGAACCCTCTGCCCCAAGGGATTTTAATTTGGTACTGCAGTCTATTTATCCCCCTTTCAAACCTTCAGCAACTTGTGACTTAAAATTCTTGTCCTGGAAAACCTTATTTTTAATAGCAATCACTTCAGCCAGGAGAATATCGAAAATACAATCCTTGTCCTGCAAACCCCCCTGTTTGATGTTTCATAAGGACAGGGTCTCCCTCCAGACAAATCCTACCGTTTTACCAAAGGTTGTGTCCTTTCATCAATCTGGTTTTACAGCTCCCAGTCTTTTTTCCAACAAAGGAGAATACCGTCTTCACTTACTAGATGTACATAGACAAATACATTCCTAACTTCACAGAACAAAGGATATTAGAAAATTCGGCCAGTTATTTATTGCCTTTTCTACAGTATCTTTAGGCAGTCCATTATCTAAAGTTACCCTGGCGAAATGGCTTAAGGACTGTATCACCTTTGTTTACAACAGAAAACGACCCCACCCACCAGGACCTGTAAAAACACATTCAGTGAGAGCTATCGCAGCATCTGCAGTTTTTCATGCCAGAGCTTCTTTAGATGATATTTGCCCAGCAGCAGCATGGTCATCTCTTTGTGGGTAGAGCTTAGCTCGAGAGTTTTTGGAAGGCGTGAGCTGGAATAACAGCCAAGTCAGTTCCGAGAAAGATTGACAACACAGATGAAACGTTACGGTAAGGCATAACTTCGTTATTACTGTTCCTGTTACAAATTCTTATCCTACTGTCTAATTCACATTTGGTTCAAAGAATTGTAGTAAACCCTTATATATGAGATGGTAATACAGCATTAGAGAGTAAACTACAATTTTTCAACAGTTTTAAGATTTTCACTCTTGGAAGTCAAATCATAACAAGTAGTATACTAGCTTCTCCCACATTCCCAAGTAGTAGTTAAGGTCATTTTCAGTCTTATTTGTTAGCCCCATTGCCTTCTGGCCTTCTCATCTCACTAATTTCAGTGTCTGGGGATTCAGGTTTCCTTCTTTGTCTTGAAACCCACTTCTGCTCTTAAGAATTCCCTTAAACCATGCTAACTGTAACCCTTTTGGATCCAGAGTGCCATTCAGACTTTTAACTAGAGTGTCTCTCTCTCTCATCTTTTCAATTCTGTTCTCAGTTTGTTTTCTTAACATCTTGTATTACCTCCGTGATTATCCTGTTAACATTCATAAACTCTATCATGTTGGAGCTTCAAGCTTACTAGTGCATGCAGTATTCCCTACTATGTCATGATTGAATCTAGATTCACCACCATTCCTGTGTTTCTTCTCAACATTAAGATCTACTCATCCCTGACAGAGGGAAGCAGTGTGTAATAAAATGCCGCTGTTTGTGGGTCTTAATGCAATATAAGCCTCGTTGGTGCAGCGGTAGCATTGTTGCCTCACAGCAAGAGGTTCTCCCGTTCAATTTTCGGCTGGAGTGCCTTCTATGTGGAGTTTGCATATCCTCCACGTGGTTGAGTGGCGTTTGAAAGATGTGTAGAATGGGCTTGCCTTCGTTGAAGGTTGGGCTTTGAGCTGGCACCTCGGCACTGTAAAAATCTACTGCCAGTCATTAGCAGGCCGGAGTTCCACTGTGGCGACCCCTACCCGGAAAAAGCCGAAAGAAGAAGAAGAATGCCAAAGTAGTAATTGATAAGAGTTGGTTGGGATTTTGAGTAAGGCAATTGTAGTATTTCCATTTCCTGATAGAATAATAGAGATAATTAGGAGGTTATATGAAGGGTCAGGGTCAAGAATTAAGGAGGAGGGTTTCTATCTGACGAGCTGTGTATGTCCAGAGGAACAGCCACTGGTGTCCTCTTCCCCTTTAATTGCTCTATTCTTGAAGCTATTGGCATAGAAAATAACGGACTCTCAAATTCAAGGATATACCAACTCTGGTAATCAAGTAAAGCAGCTTTATTCACAGATGATGATACGTACTTGACAAATCCTGAAAAGGGCATTTCAGTGTTGTGTAATATTGAGTTGGCTTAAAGTCTTTTTCAAGATATAAAAATAAATGAAGGTAGAACAAAGGCTATAACAGAAAACTGTTTACCCATACATGAATTGGTTGAGCAATATTCCTGTCTGTGGAGACATAAGATAAAGTATTTAAATGTAGGAGTTAAAAAGAATTTGGTTATGGCAGCTGTCGATATATGGGCAAAGAGTAACAACACGTAGTACAAAAATTGAGAAGCTGGAACCTATTAGTTATGTATATTGATAGTAAGGTACAAGCAATTGAAATGTTTAAAAGTCCCTTTAGCTTTATGTACAGGTCTGGCATATTTTTTTTTATCAACCAGAGAAGAAGTTGTGGATGATAATTAAGAGTTGAAGTAATTTGGGAAAGAAAGGAAAGAGGTCAAGAGTTTGGTAGGTTAAGTTGTTTCTCTCCATAGAACAAGGTAGTATAGGACTGCCTGATTTGAAGGCATACTTTACAGCTATGCAGTTAATGCTTTTATATATATATATATATATATATATATAACACTGGCAGGTTTCAAATCAATATGGAAAGGCATTTGGATGTAGGTCTTTAACAACACTGATACCAGTACTATACTTATAAAGTAGCAGAAAGAATTCTAACAACTAAGCCAACATGAGAAAGGAGATTTTACCATTAGGGGAGGCTGCAAGTGGGGGCATAGAAAATAGGCAAGAGCAAGATGGAATTTATTGGATAAAATTATCAAAGAAGCTAAGGTATTGGGGCAGATAACCACAACAGGAAAGGTAATAGAGTAGGATGTGGTTAGGCAGGAGTTTTTACTGGGGGATAAAGATCGTCTTACCTACCAAGGATTGATATTGGATTATAGACAAAGAGAAGGGGATAGGGGAGTGTTAAGTGAAAGATCAGCTGTGGTTGAGTTTTTAGTTGAGTCCAGAACAAAAATTGCTTTTAAGGAGGTATGATTAGGATATATAAAATACTGCATGTTAAACAACAGGAATCAATCGTAAGAAGTTGGAAAAGATTAGGAAGAGAGAATGGAAAGGTAATGTACAAAGAAAGAGAGGGTGCAAAACATCTGTATGACTTCTAAGTATGCAACAACGTCCAGAAGGTTTAGTATTTCTGCATCAAAGTGCTTGCATATGTATTTTTATACCTTAAGCTGACCTTAGTCAATTTTTTCATAGGTAGATGGCGGTTGTTGAAGTTATGGGGAAAGAGAATTTTTTGGAAATATTTGGGAATATAATGAGCTGGCAGATTTTGAAAATTCCTTGCAGAGTATTTTGGCAGAAATGTTTGGGGAGCAAATGATGGTAGCTAAGGAAATGATTGTTTTGAGCTGGGGTACAGAATCTGAACTGTTTAGATGTATAAAGACCTTGCTAAGTTTATTTAATTTATTATTTATTTATTTGCTTTTGTTTACCAGGATGGTCCAGCTGGGCCAGAAGTGGCCATTTTCAGTAGAGTCCCGGGGAGAAATGCTCCACACACAGACATTTCACATACAATACAGAATTTACATTGATAAAGACATTTAGTACATATTATTGGGAGCTTATACAATTGGTGAAAAAAAAAACAGTACACGTAATCATTCTCAAATCAAAGATATTATACAAGCAATGCAGAGTATATACATGAGAACATTCCATATGAATAGTTTTCAGCTAGCACAATTTATATCTAGGACACTTCATGAAGTAAGGATTAGTTAGAGGCTAGGTACTTAAACATTTCACACGTTTAGGAGGTGTAATAGCTGAGCGATAGGCTATATGAGTCCTGATGCAGGAATCAGGAATGTCGGTGGATGTTGTTGCAGATATAAGTGGTGGTATGATATTAAGGTAGGCTGTGAGAGTACCTGAATGTCTCGTCTGGTTCAGTGGTAGGTGTATAAGGGTTAGGAAGAGAAGGAAGTAGACAGGAGGGATCAGTGGTAAGACAATGAGGGTTAGTAGAAGAGGGAAGTGGACAGGATGGAGAGGTGGAGGAAGTAAAACACAGGTGACTGTGGAAGGAGGATGCCAGAGTAGTAAATAGCATTTCAAGAGTTTCATGCATTATACACATTTTTTCTACTTCTATTTGCTTCCAAAAGGAAACTATTATGAGAAAGTGAAAATCAAAATCTAATCCAGCCGTAACCAGACTGTTGTAAAGAAAATAGGAATTGGGAGGGATCTTCAGAAAAAAACGAGAAGGAGCAAATTAAATAGACATACATGAAATTTGCAGTACGTGCAGAATAGTGTTCATGGGACTGAGTGAAATTTAATGGAAGACAGGATTTCAGCAAGTTCTGTAATTGGAGTGATTAATTAGTAAAAGTAGAAAAAATTTGTATAATGCATGAAACTCTTGAAAAATGTGTAAAGTCATTTGTTCTCTATAACTCTGTTGCCCATGCCATCGTTTAAATTGTGTGAATTTAATAATGATGTGTGTGTATGTGTATATGTATATATATATATATATATATATATATATATATATATCTGTATAATGTGTGTGTTTGTGCGCATGTATATAAATTGGCAACCATGAAGCTATCCTTTAATTATTTAAAAAAAAAAATTAGTTTGCTGTTTTGAACATCGCCCCAGCTGTTCTCTGCTTGTAGCCTGTATCCCAAACTTCAGATTGAGTTCCCCATAATGATGTGAACTGTGATAAAGGGATTAAAGTACTGCTTGCCATTGTGATGAATGCAGTTGGCAGATTAACCCAATCCTAAATCTTGGTTAGTGCTGTACACTCCTAATGCCTTTGGAGTGTCATAAACTTGGTTAAAGCCGTCAGTTTTATATATATATAATACTAGTCAGGCTGATGGGACAAAAATCGTTTTGGCCTGGCTTGATGTGATCCCTGATTTTTGAATTGGTACCAGTATAGCCTCTTGCTACAGGCCAGGTCATGTCCACTTCTTAAGATTTTATTAAACATGATTTACAGGAGTTTAGTTTTCCTTGATTTTTTTGTGTGGGGGAAACTGCCAGGAATATTGCCTAGTGGTGTATAATCCTGATTTTTTAATTTACACATTTATGGGTGAACTTAGTGCTGCTTATTAGCAGGCTGCCCAATACCCAGGTTGCTAGTCAACCCATGGCCTTATGGGTTATAGTGAGGGTTTCATCTCTGTGTATCATGGAGACTGTTAACTGGATTCACAGAGTATAAAACCACCATATACAACCATCTACTGGGTTTTATACAGCACTGCGGCTCAATGGCAGATGTCTTATCTTACAGTTGCAAGGTCTGAGGTTAAAGCTTGAATTCCAGTCACTGAATTTGTGGAATTTGCATGTTCTCAATGTGTGGGGATTTTTGCTGGTCTCGTTTCCTTGTACTCCCCTCCCAAAAAAGACATGGTTTTGGTACACAAGATTCCCTGTATTCCCCCAAAAAACTGGCTGGTTAATTGTCTATACTAAATGCTGTGCATCTTTATGGTTCACTTTCATTTTGTCAAGTTACTTTTTCTCTAGTGTGGATGCCTCACATAACATTTATCAAGACCAAGTTCATTCAGTCCATTTCTGTTGAAACCTAGCATAGGGAAGATAGGACTTGCTCTCCCCCATCCCCTTGCAAAAGCCTTGTAGTACTTTGAATGAAGTTTTGCTAAGTCAAGTTCAATAAATCTGTTACTGTGTATATTGCAGTATAACCTAATGAAGCAAGATTCAATAAAAATAAATCTGTTATAAATATAATGGGATATTAAAGCACTTGAAAAAATAATGCAGTTTTGCAGTTTCATTGTATACAAATAAAATTAAGAAGTCTTGTACTGCTGGGAAACAGTCTTCTTTGGTAGCACACACTGTTTCCCTCCTCTGGTGGAAACACCGATTCTTCTGCAAGGTCTTCCTTCACTGTACTTGATTTTCTTCCCCAGAGACTTTTCTCTGGCCACCCAGTCCCTTTCCACAAAGGCAGTTACCGACAGAGCTTCTTCCTGCCCTGTTTTGTATATTATATACAGTAGCACATTAAGCAAGCCAAGTCATGGTAATACAGTAATGTAGTCAGGTACAGTATAACAGACGTACCTACATCATTTAAAGAAATATCCCTCTGGTTACTGTAACACTTGTCGAAACACACAAGCAACTATTTAGCATGTCTTTAGGTCACTTGAATTCCACTTGGTTAGACCCACCCAGCTGTACTACAATTGCCCTCCACCCCCACCCTCAGCTTGAAACTTCTGGGTTCATGCCATTTGTATGGCATGTGTACGCAAAACAGGCCATTTGATTTGTGGTGGGTCAAACAAAGAATTTGCTGTATTTTTCATTTGTATAGTTATACCATTGCATTCTCCAGTCTTCTGTTTTGTCCAGGCCATGCTGTGTCATGTTACCACAAAGCCCTTTTTCACAGGAAATATTTTATACATATTCTGCATATTATAGTGTGAATTACTGTTGTCCTCTGAACATTTAGTTGTGAGCAGACTTTTTGGGTAGTCTTTTCTGTTATCACTACACATTCAGTCTAAGGTGTTTGCCTTACACATACAGTTTACTTTCAGTATATTTACTGCACTCCTGTTTAAAACACAGCTATTGCCTGTAAAATTCTTTTATCTTGCCCATTGAAACTACTTTTTTATAACTCTCACTGCATTTATGGGATTTTACTTGCACATTTTAACGTGTCTTGCTGCCTGTCAATATTTTTAGCTTTGATTACAGGCATCATAACATGATCTTTGCTACTTTTCTTTTTGACTCCACAGATGCTGCTTTACACAACTGTACGTCCTTGCTGTTTAAAATTTCTATTCTCTTCATGTCATCCTGTTTTTATTGAATGTTTTGCTTTGCCTTGGGTACATTGAAGATGTTTCTTTAAATTAAACTGGCTTTCCTGAAGGTGAACCAACTCTAGATTTTCTTCAAGGTCAGCATTTCATGCAGTAGAGGGTAATGCTTCCTCACCTGCTAATACAAGCAGTGGGGTCTAGGTGTCTACCTCTCCAAGAAAAGGTAACTTGGGCAAATATTTATTTAGTGTCTGCTGCTGTCTGTCTTGTTTCTTTTGTTCTCCTTCTTTATAAACCTAATGCATAGATCCCTTTTTATTCTGCTTAGAGTTTGTGTATTTTCACTCATCACGAATATCATTAGGGCTATGCACAATGTTATTTGGTCTTTTAGTATACATTACCTTTCCATTTTCTTTTCAACTCTATGTTGTCTCTTTCTCAGGATGATTTAACACCTACCTGTCCCTTTTTGCTTTTCTTCTGAAAATGGGTGCCTTAAAACAAACTTTGCCCTCCATTTTACCTTCCTTAGCATATAAATACCTGTTAACTAGTCTTCCCTTATTAGATTTTTTTATCTTGTACTGAGACAAGGTGTGATTCCAGTTCAGATCGGTATTATTTTCTCCTGTTTTAACTACCCTGTTGAAATCTTGTTACATTTTTTTCCTTCAAAAATTCAAGAGCTTCCACCTTCTGTTTGAAATTCTCCATTTGTAGGGCCATTTTTAGCTAAACAGAAAATTTAGGATTCAGCTAAAGTTCTGCATTTTACATGATGTCCTTCAAGAATGAAACTACAGTCATAACATATGGGTTGTCCTGCCTCAGGCAGCCCACGGTCGGCCGGATTCCCAAGTCTGGGTCTGGCGTCGGCTGGTGTCGCCTCCTCTCCGACGTCAGAACGGCTGGAGTATAAAGGCATCGGCCGACGCCATCTTCATCAGTCTTTCTTGCCGCGCGGTGCCCGAAGCAGAAGCAGTTCGCAAGTGCCGGTCGGTCAGCTCCTGCGTTTTCAGTAACAAAGTCATCTAAAAGCTAAGTACCCCGTTGGGGAACATTTTTTCTTGCCTCAGCCGATGTCAGAACAAATTGAGAAAGTTAATAATTGTTTGTCTTGTGGTAAACAAATACCTCATAAGGACTTCCATTCTTATTGCCTTCCTTGCCTGGGCCCAGACCACGACGTCTCGGCCTGTGCTGCCTGTGCCTGCTTTAACAAGCGCACTCTCAGGCGCTGGGCAGAGTTTGCTGAAGACTTTTTCGGCGAATCCTTCGCATATATAATGCCGTCGGAACAACCGACAGCTCAACCTTCCAAAAAACGAAAGGACCGGGACCGACATCCTCGGCCCGCGTCCTCCACCGATACACCACCTAAGCCCTCGGCAAGTGCCTCGGCCCCTTTGGAGGCGGTAATTCAACCGCTCCAGGCCGACGACACAGCATTAACACGTCCTTCAGCCTCGGAACCTACTCCGGTGCTGGTTGTTGATTTTCCTCCAGATACCGAAGTTCTGGATTTACCCGACACCATTCCCGCGGACAAGGTTACTCCTGCACGTGGGGCAGCTAGGCCTCCTGTATCCATGTCCATCAAGGCCTTTGCACGTGCTAAGGCCGCCAGCCAGGCCAAGGCCCATCCTAAACCTACTGCCCAGGCCCCTTCTTCTGATAAACAGATCATGTCTCTTGCTGCAGATTTTTTCTCTTATCAGGGGGTCTCAGCCTCATCCAGACAGAAGTTCTCAGCCGCCTGCAGAGAAAAAGCCCAGAACTGACCAGGCTGACAACCTCTCTTCAGACGAAGCCTCTGGGGATTCTGAGCCTTCAGATACACAAGAAGAATCCTTCCAGGTCTATGAGGACTCTGATGCTGAGGAATCAATTCCCTCTGCCTCTCCTCCTGAGGATTTTTCGTTCGGTGAAGTCCTACACTATGAGGGAGCATTTTAAATGGCAGGGTCAGGAATTTTCTAATTCCAGGAAAAGGTTACGTACCTTCCTCAAGCTACCCCAGCACAGACCCTTAGCTATCCCTCCAGTTATGGATGTCCTGGATGATGTTTTCTCTGACTCCAGTGCTAACCCTGATTCTCTCCCTGCAGCTCCTGTCAAGCCAGACAGATATTACAGGGTCCCTGACACTCACAAACATCTTTTTAAGGCCCACTCTGTGGATCTAGAAACTATTTCACAGGGTCCCAAGGGAGTGGCTACTTCCACTGCCAAGAATCCACTGCCAGCGGATAGGGAAGCTAGGTCCCTGGAGAGATGGGGTAAAAAAGTTTATACCTCTACCACCCTGGCCATGAGGTCACTTAATTGCCTTTTTCATATGTTTCAGTACCAAGATTTTTTACTGGATGATTTACAGAAAAAGCTAGCCTCTCCTGAGCCTATTGATAGAAAGGCATTGCAGGATCCTAGTACATAACACTCACCAGGTTAGCAATCATTTTCTTCAGTGTGGTTATGATGCATTGGAGGCTTCATGCATGATGCATTGGAGGCTTCAGCTATGACTGGGGCTGTTGTACGTAGACATGCTTGGTTAAAAGAACAGCCACTGCCAGACCATGTTAAAGTAAAGTTACTTGATGCACCTCTGGAAAAAACAGAAGCTTTTTGGTGCTACTGCACAAGATGTGTTGAAGTCCATTGAGGAAAAAGCTAAATCAGTTCAGACAGTCAAAGATTTCCTCCAGGTTCAGCCACCCAGATTCAGCAGGAAATGGCCTTCAAAGAATTGGTCCTTTCCAGACACTGACAAGTTTCAAAGGGGAAAAAACAGGCGTGCCCGAGGTAGAGGGCAATACCGAGGCTCCTACAGGGGCCGCCAATGGCAACCACCAAATCAAAGAAGTGGCGCAGGCAGTCCAGCTGCACCACAAGGACAATCACAATGACTTGACTTTCATACCACCTACAAAGGCTCAAAGAGAAGCACCTTTGGGTGGAAAATTATCCTTATTCTCAACAAACTGGCATATCTTAACCAAAGACAACTGGATTTTGGATTTAATAGACAAAGGTTACAGATTCTACTTCCATACTTTACCAATAAGACAAGGCATGCTGAACCTGCCACATCATCAAAGGGCAGAGGCACTCATCCAAGTTTCAATGCTGTTAAATATAAAAGCAATAGAAAAGGTCCCTCCTCAGGAACAAGACCAGGGATTTTACTCAAGACTGTTCCTTGTTCCAAGAAAAGAAAACAAATGGAGGCCTATACTAGACTTGTCTACTCTAAATACTTTTCTCATTGTGCCAAAGTTCAAAATGCTGACGTTACAGCAACTCCTTCCCTTGCTGGGCAAAGGGGTCTTGGCTGGTCACTCTGGACCTCAAGGAGGCATACCTGCATGTCCCAATCAGACAAAGCTGCAGAAGATACCTCAGATTTCTTGCAGGGACAGAGCATTATCAATTCTCAGCATTGCCGTTTGGCTTATCTACTGCACCCAGAGTGTTCACGAAATGCCTGGCATCAGTAGTGGCACACTGCAGACTCCAGGGGATTCAAATATACCCCTACCTGGACGACTGCCTCATACAAGCAGACAACAAACAAACCTTGATAGCAAACTTGGACTATGTCATTCAACTACTGCAGGCCTTGGGATACACAGTCAACATTCAAAAATCAAGACTACTGCCATTCCAAAAGATTACTTTCCTAGGAGCCAAACTGGACACAAAAACACAAATGGCCTATCTCACAGAGGAAAAACAACAGCAGTTACCAGACTACTTCAAAGGCCTAGCAAAGCTCTCCCAGCTGACTGCAAGGAAAATCCTGCAGGCCCTGGGGTTCATAGCATCTTGCATTCTTCTGATACCTTTGGCAAGACTTCATATGAGAAAGCTGCAATGGTACTTAAAAAGCGTATGGTCCCAACACAGCCAAAGCCTAGAGGATGTAATCCCACTCATTCCATGTCTGCAAAGAGAATTTTTGTGGTGGGGTCAAGCAAGTCAGTTAAACAAAGGCATGCCTTTCAACAAACCTCAAGCAGGTCAAGTGATTACAACAGACGCCTCAGATCATGGATGGGGGGCGCACATGGAGGGCAGATGCATTCAAGGTCAATGGACACCAAGGGAAAGACATCTGCACATAAACCAAAAAGAGATGCTGGCAGTGATACATGCAGTCGAGACTTTCGAAAAATCACTTCAACAAGGACATTTGCTAATAAGGACAGACAACACCACTGTTATGTGGTATATAAACAAGCAGGGAGACACTCATTCTTATCCCCTCTGCAGACTAACAATGATTCTCTGGGAAAAATCCGAGTCTGAAGATACATTTGCAATCCCAGTTTGTCCCAGGCAAGGACAATGTACTGGTGGACAAGCTGAGCAGAAACTTCTTGGATCCACACTAATGGATGCTGCATCCTCATATTTTCTCACAAATAACAGGGACATGGGGAAGACCGGACATAGACCTCTTTGCTTCTCACATGAATCATCACCTGGAAAAGTTCTGTACAAGGACCCACCATCCTCTAGCCTGGAAAACGGATGCTCTCTCCTTCAGCTGGAATTCCCTAACAATTTATGCATTCCCTCCTCTGCCACTGCTGACCAAGGTGATACTGAAGATCAAAGCAGAACAACCAACAGGCATTTTGATAGCGCCAGACTGGCCAAGGCAGCACTGGTACCCATTGCTGTTGAGCATATCTCGGACCAAACCATGGCCTCTGCCCCTATGGCATCTGCTTCTAACACAACACAATTACAGGACTGTTCATCAAAACCTAAAAACATTGCATCTGACAGCCTGGAGGTTACCATAACTCCTTCCGATATCTCTCTTTCCAAAAAAGTTCAAGAGATCTTACTGGAAGCACGCAGACCTTCCACCAGAAAAACCTATTCAGCCAAGTGGAAGAGATTCTTCATCTGGAATGCCAACAGGGGTCAGGATACAACAGTATTGAGTATACCTCAGATATTGGAATACTTGACAGAAATGTTTCATACTGGTCTCTCATATTCTTCCATAAAGATTCACGCCTCAGCAATCTCAGCAAACTACAATTGTGATCCACCTGTGTTTTCACATCCTTTGCTAAGAGAGTTCCTAAGAGGGATAAAGAATATCAAACCTCCCAGGAAACCGCCAGTACCTGCATGGGACCTCAATTCCGTGTTAGAAAAATTAACTCTTCCTCCCTTTGAACCAGCAGCAACTTCAGAAATGCAATTTCTCTCATGGAAAACGGTTTTCCTATTGGCAGTGACATCAGCAAGAAGAGTCTCGGAGATACAGGCACTCATGGCAGTACCTCCTTTTCTCATTTTTCATCAGGACAGAGTCTCTCTAAGAACCAATCCTTCATTCATGCCAAAAGTAATTTCCAGGGTGTCTCTAAATCAAGCCATTCACCTGCCTACTTTCTTCCCCAATCCTCAAAACAGGGGGGGAAAACTGCTGCATACTTTGGACATACACAGGCAACTTCGCTACTACTTGGACAGAACTAATGCCACCAGGAAGTCTGACCAACTGTTTGTAGCCTATGCTGCTGGAGTACAAGGAAAAGCAATCTCCAAACAAACAATTTCAAAATGGATTGGACACTGCATCAGATTCTGCTATTCTTTTCATGGAAAAGGTGTGCCAGCCAATATTAGGCCACACTCCACCAGAGCTATAGCCATATCCACAGCTTTCCTAAGAGGAGTGGCTACAAAGGACATTCTAGAGGCTGCTACATGGAGCTCCGTGCATACATTTACCAAGCACTACAACCTGCCTTTATACTCCAGATCCCGAGCAGGCTTTACTTCGGCAGTCCTGCAGGGCATTTTAGCTACACCATCCCTTCCTTAGTTCCATCCACCCCCAGCTTGGCTATGGTATTCAACCCATATGTTATGACTGCAGTTGCATTCTTGAAGGACATAGTACAGTTTTGTACCTACCATAAATGTAGATGTCCGATAGATATGCAACTGCAGTCGGATTTTCCCACCCTCCTACCCCTCTGCAACTTTCTTTATGGGTCCACTACCCCTATTCCTATTAGCTGGGGGTATCTCCTATGGTGTATCTGTTTATTACTGTTGTGCATGTCTGGAATTGTTTATCCATTCATCAAATTTAGCCTTCCTAGGAGGGCACCTGGCATCTGGGGCAAGAAACACTGAAGAAGATGGCGTCAGCCAATGCTATTATACACCAGCCGTTCTGACGTCGGAGAGGAGACGACACCAGCTGACGCCGGACCCAGACTTTGGAATCCGGCCGACCGAGGGCTGCCTGAGGCAGGACAACCCATATGTTATGACTGCAGTTGCATATCTATCGTTCATCTACATTTATGGTAGGTACAAAACTGTACTTTTTCTAAGTACTCTCCGTAGAATACCCAATCTTAGTGAGAGATTCTATCTCTTCAGTTTTTCCAATCAATTCTATTTCCTGTGGTGGAATATTTCTAGGCTGCAGTGACATTTCTACTCTGTTTTGCAGCATTTTTAGGTTGCAGTTTTTTAGGCTGCAGTCTGCTAATGTGCAAGTCCCTCCCTTCCCCGGTTATTCTCTTGTAGGTGGTTTTGTCACAGAAGGATGTAATAATTTAGTGGGTAAATTCCTCCCTTTTTACAGGTTCTTTCCTTGCAGTCTGCGTGATCATAAGTGCATGTTGACTTATTTCTTTAAACACTGTTGTGTTCTTCATCGTTGTATGTTCTATTGTGTTTCTGTCAGTCTCCCTAACCATTTTTGTACCTGTTGGGCATTTTAACAGTGCACCTTTATTTTATTTATTTTATCCATCTTACTGTAATGATTTTTGTTCAGGGGATGCTCCAACTCATCTCTGTAGCCTCACTTCCTAGTCTCCCCCCCCCTCCATACACGTAGAGCCTTCTCTCTAAATTTCTGTCTTCCTGCCATTGTTTCCACAACTTCTTAAAGTAGGGGAAAGTTGTTCCCTATTTTCTCGTTTCTTAGAATCAGGAATAACTGTAACAGGATGAATTACCTTCCCAAACACAATTTCTACTTCCGTCTGAATGATTGGATGCTGTTTCTTCTCAGCACATGTGTCCTCCTGCTACTGCTTCGTTGGTAAGCGTTTCCTTTCAAGCTACATACTGTCCCTTTAGAAATGTGATCAGACATGCTTAAGTGTAGTATCCATTCCACCTCTCTGGTATGAAATGAGGCAGGCATTGTACTTAATTTTACCATAAGACAGTAACAGGGTCCAGTTTCAGCTATCCTAGCATTTGTCACATTGAATAGCCTTAATATCATTAGCAGCATGCAGAAACATCTTTTTTATTTATTTGCATTTGTAAACCAGGGAAGTCCGACTGGGTAGAGTCCTTTCTCACCAGATGTCCAGGGAGAAAAGATCCACAGGAAATCTGCACTGTTAACATGATTTGTAAGAGAACAGTAACACAACAATCAAATTTACTACATGACACAAACTGTGAATAGGTTTACTTAACAAGACGGTTTTCGCAAGGCACACACTTTTGGTGAATATATAAAAATACTTATTTAGAGGAAGAAAGTACGTAAAATGTATGAGGAATGAATGTGCAATGAAGAATATATTCAGGACCAGATTTGCAGTACTGTAAAATAGATTTTTTGTAAGAGGCAAAATTAAGACTGATAACAGTATCTTACAAGTAAAAAGTGTTGGTATAAATATAAAAAGTTAAATTGAACAGAAACAGAAATTGTGCATTGGTAGTGAGATAATGATTATGCTGGTGGAGATTAACAATGACAGATGACAGTTTTTGAAGTAGAGGTTATTGGAGTTTTAAACTGGTGGGGGGGTGGTCTTGTTTTCACAAAGTCATAGTTGGAGGGAGTTCCGTTGTTTGACTACATAGCAATAGTATAGGGCAGCACCATGAGAATTTTTAGTTTTTATCTGAGGAGCTCAGTCTGTGTATGGGCTAATACCATGGCGAGTGATAAAAGAGGGGCATATTTCAGTAGCGTGTAGGATTTTGTGGGCTTTTTTTAACTGTAGGAACTTAAGCTGGTTATGGAATTCAAGCCAGTTTAGTTGCTTAATAGCTAAGCGGTAAGTGTTGTTAGGTCGTAAGCACATTTATCTATTTTATTATAGATCTGTTCTAGTTTTGAAAGCTGGGCTGAGTAAAGGTTGAAGAAAGTAGATGCTGCATATGAGACAGTAGAAGGAAGGCAAAATGCTACACATTTCCTAGTATAGTCAGAAAGGGTTTATACTTGTACAACTGACTTAGTCATTATTACAGAATCTTGCTATGTGAACTTTTTTTCATTTTTAAACCAGAGTATATCTGTGGCTGTTAATGTTTACCAGCATTTGACATAGGTTTTACTGCAGAATTAGACTGTTCACTTCTGTGCATAGTTTCGTAGCATAACTTTTCTACTAGAGCAATAACACTTTTATTGTGTCTAGGTCAGTTTGATGCACCTATTTTTCTTAAAGCACTATGTAAAGAACTTGTAATTGTGTCGGTTACTATCACTTCTATCATTTTATTTTGATCCTCGTGATCTAATCATTAATTATATGTTTAAGTCTGATAATTGTAGCCTGACACCTTGGTATAGGGGGTAATAGCCTTACCACAACCCAGGCAACCAAGGTTCAGTTAATATCCCTGGCACTGGAGGAGCCAGGCAGGGAAGGGGGACTGAGGGGGCTTGTTTTGTTTGTTTCTCCTGGGGAAGGGGGCAGAGTTAACTGCACTCTGATTCATACAAGGCGATCTTTCTTTCATCTGCAGCCACTATGGTGTGTCGTAAGTACACTGTTCTAGTCATCTTGGGACACATCTACAGACGGACAAGAAATTAAATTATGCATCAAAAGACCACCTGTCTCTATTTGTGGGAAATTAAACTCACATTAGCAGTGATAGGTCTCAGGACTATGGCATAATAATTTGTGCCTAAATGTTGACATTATCCACTAATATGGGAGACCAAAGCAGAGAGTTTAATCAAAATAATGCAGGTTTTAGATGCAAATGAAAATAAGGCAAGTTTTCCGAAGCAAAACAGTCTCGTTAACTAAATGCACGACAGGTACATTTAACTCAGTCTTGTGTGTGGGAAATTAACTCTGTTGGGAACCCTATGTAGATTCTTCTGGCAGGAACAATTTCTAGCTTGTATTCCAAAGTCTTTTGCTGTGGTTCATTCTGTCTTTCAAAGTCACCGCTGTGGATATATAGTCCCTTTCTACAAAGGGCAAATACTTTCTTTGACCGAGTTTCTCTCAGTCTTCTTTTTATAAGATAAAATCACCAACCTTTATTAAGACTAGTACAAAGCTTCACTGACTAAGCGCTTTCACCCTGGTAGGGCATCTTCAGAGTGAAGATGCCCTACCAGGGTGAAAGCGCTTAGTCAGTGAAGCTTTGTACTATTCTTAATAAAGGTTGGTAATTTTATCTGGGCAACACTGGTGTGCTTTTCATTGTTACTAGTCCTTTTACTGTTTTGGAGCTTCTTTTTATAAGATGTTTGATAAGTCTCTGAGCAGAGTTTTTATTACTGGTGCAGCCAGATATGTTTCTGTCCTTAAAAAAAAATATTTACTTAGAGACAGTTCTCGTTTTGCAATGACACTGCTATAAGCATTATTTCTTTATTATCTGGCATTTGTTTATTGGGAAAGTCCGACTGGGTTATGAGGTACCCATTCTCAGTGGAGGCCTGGGGATAAAAGGTCCAGATACATGCGGTTGACAGAATGAAGAACTAAACAGATATAATAACGTCACAACATTCAAGCACAAATATGAAAAAAACACATTAGTTTGTCAGAATGAGAACTTAACAGACAGTAACAGTCATAACATTCAAGCACAAAATTTGAAAAACTATGTATCGTTTTTCAGAATAAAAACTCAACAGACAATAAAGTTATAGTGTTCAGGCGTAAAGTATATGCAAAGCCTGATAATAGGAAGATGCAACATTATTTATACAATAGATTATCATAACTGTTATTAATATTCTAGAGGTCATGAAATATGGTAACAGATTATATGTGTAGAAGAAAGGGAGGGGGAGGGTAAATTAATAGTGGGGACAGAGAGAGTAGAGGTATAAAAAGGTATGAGTACCTCAGCCAGTGCTCATACAGGAGCAAATCCAAGCTTTGTTGAAGTATTCTTTTATAGAAGTTTTGAAGGAGTTTAGGTTAGTAGCAGCTTTGATAGTTAAAGGAAGGGAATTCCATAGTTTTGCCACAGAGCAGGACTGAAGGCTTAGGCATGGGGTTTTATTAGGTTTATTAGTCGTGAGCAGATGTTTGCCTTTAGATGTGAGATATTTATTTGGGATATACAAGTTGATTAATGGGCTAAGAGCAGGACAATCTGGTGGGTTATGGATGATTTTGTATACCATATTAAGGTGTACATATTGGAGGTGAAGGGGGGGGGGGTTCAAGCTATCTTAGGGAATGTAGGGCTTTACAGTGATGAGTTAGAGGGGCTGTGTTTATGGCGAATTTGGCAATTCTGTTATAGAGGCTCCCTAGTTTTTTTTTCTTGGGGAGGTCTCTAAGTTGGTTAAAATTGGGGATTCATATAACAGCGATGGCAAGAGGTAGATTTTGGCCAGGGTAATGTTGGTAGCTGCTGTGAGGAAGTTTTTATTCCTGTAATGCATGCCTAGTTTTTGGTGTTTTTTTTAATACTGTTTTGTATGTGTAGCTCAAACTTGAGATTGTCAGTTGTGTCACCTTTGGTGTGATGAACCAATTCAATTTCAGTGTTGTTGACTGAAATGTTTCTGTGGAAGAGAAAGCTGCTTGTGCTATGTGGTACAGGTGAGTTAATGTGTTTGATATGTGGAATAGGTGACTTTATATGTTTGATATGCAGATGATAGTGGAGTCATCTGCATACTGGATTACTTCACAGGAGGATGTATGTAAGTTATTGATGAAAACATTAAATAGTAATGGGCCATGGACAGGTCCTTGAGGTACACATGTAGGGATGATGTGATAAGGGGAGATGGATCCCTGCCATTTTACTGCTTGATGCCTGTTAGCTAAGTGTCTAGAAAACCACTGAAGTGAGGAGGAGGATAGACCACTGCTGGAAAGCTCTTTATGGAGTTTGTGGTGAGATACCATGTTAAATGCATTTGACAAATCTAGAAATACTGCAGATACTAGTTTGCCAGTGTCATGGGCTTTGTTGACAGAGTCCATAAAAGATTATAAGACTGTTGAGGTACTGTCTTCCTATCTAAAGCCATGTTGAGTGTGGGAAAGTAGGTTGCTGTGTGTAAGATGGTGGAGAAGTTGTAGGTGCACACATTTTTCTTGAATCTTAGAGAGGGAGGACAAGATTGCAATAGGACAAAAGTCTGTGATGTCAGTGGAGTTGCCTTTCTTACGTAAAGGGATAGTGTGTGATCTTTTCCATATGTTAGTGACATGTGATTCTGTTATGGATCTATTAATTAAAATGCTAACAGGGAATGTTATTGCCTCTGTGGCAAGGTTTAGGTATTCTGGTGGGAGGCTGTCTGCTGAGGTTGAGCAAGGTTTCAGTTTTTGTAGTACTTTTTTATTTGAGAAAGGGATGCTCTGAAAAGCAAGGTGGGGATGGTTTGTTTTTTGGTTATGAGTAAGGGCTTGGTTGTGTGTATGTAATGTGTGGGGGTATAGAGGTTAGTGTTGGGGTTATTAGTAGAAGTGGTGAGTTGGGTTTACTTTTAGGTTGGATATGGATTCTATAAAGTATGTGTTGAATTTGGTGGCTATTTGAAGAGGTGGTATATTGGGGTATGAATTGGGATTACTTTTATTTCCTGGGTTGAGTAGTGGCATTACAGAGGACCAGAATTTCTTAGGGTTGTTTTTTGTGGTTATCTTGAATGTAGGAATAGTATGATTTTTTTTGTCATGCAATATTTGTCTTTTTGTTTGATTGCAGAGTTGTCTGTATAACTGAAGAGTTATGTTGTTTTTATTCTTTAGCCAGGCAGTCCATGCTTTGTCCCTGTCTTTTATTAGAATTTTACTTGATTTGGTGAGCCATGGGACATGGTTATTTTTTATTCTTTTTGTTCGCTGAGGGGCTAAGGAGTTAAGAATGCTTAGGGAAGGTGCTGTTGAAATGTTCAACTGCATCATTAAGGGGAAGTTTTTTTAAGATAGGCCAATCTATAGATTTTAGCGATTCATTAAATACCTCTTTGCTGATTTTTTTGTAGGTTTTGTATAGTTTTAAACTTGGGTTGCTTTATGAATTGACTGACAGTCCTGTGAGTATAGGCTGGTAGGTGATACTTAAGGAGTCTGAGTGTGCTCCTGAAGATTTAAAGTTAAAAGGTTTTGAGACTAGTATCCAGTCCAGGATGGAACGTTGGATGTTATTTTTGCTATATCTGGTAGGAGTATTTATAAGTTGAGTAAAGCCACAGAGGTTTATAATATTTGTTGATTGGTGTGAAGTTAGTGTCTGCCAGTCAGTATTAACTTCCTTTAGGATAATGGTTTTGTTCGCTATTGTTTCAGATATCCAGGCTAGAATATTTTCTAGAATGGGAATGTTTTGTCCAGGAGGGATGTATAAAACAACTCTGCAGATGTTCTTAGATGAGTTAAGCTTTAGAAATGTTATAAGGATTTTGGCTGTGCAGAATTTTGGTATAGTATTTGAGTATCGGGGAAACTATCAAGTTGTCAGGAAATGTTAGGGCCATTATACTACCATTGTATGTGCTCTGTCTACTGTGATAAAGCTGTAACCAGAGGGAGAAATTTTGGTATCTATTATTTCTGGGTCTAGACAAGTTTCTTGTAATAGGAAGGATGGCTGGGTTAGAGTGTGTAAACCAGGCATGAGAGAGTGTCAGTTTATTGCACGTGTTCCTGATATTAAGAGTGATCATTTCTATTTTTTTTTTTTATCTGTGTACCAGGAATAGGACCTGGATTGGGGTGAATGTCCCTGCACAAATTTAAGACCATGAAAGAATGTCTAGTTGTTTTAGGAGTTTTAACCAATTTGGGTATTTGTATTAGTTTTAGGTTGTAGTGGTTAGTATTGAGAACTTTAGGGTTGGAATGGAAGGAGATCAGAATAGAGGAAGATTGGTATAGAGATCAGTGTTGCGGTTATTATTGGGGAGAAGTTTGTGATGGAAGGATTGAGTGGTGATGATGTGGTAATAGTTAAAGTATGCTTTTGTAGCAGTGTTGGAGGAGCTCTTGAGGTAGAAAGGAGAAGGAAAAGAAATAGCTTAAATGGAAGCAGAGGGGGAATTAGGGCTGTTGGAAGTGAAGCAGTTGTAGGGGTAGAGTATAAGTGAAAATACTGTGGAATAGTAGTATAGAAAAGGGGGTGGTTACAGTAATATGGGTGAGGTGTGGGAGGGGGATTTTGTGTAATAGACTGATTGGAGTGTAGCTGGAATCGGAGGGAGTTTGCAGGAGGTAGAGCTAAAGAAAGTATATGTTTATAAAAGAAGAGTGGTAAGTTGTCCTAGTATCTTCTCTGGCATGTAAAGACTAGAGAGGCATCAAAGGCTAGTGTATAATGATGTAGTGAAAATAAGAAAAATGAGGGTTTATTTGTGGAAAGAAAAGGATACAGTGTGGAATAGATAGCTACTATTAGGGGAGGGTATGATTGTAAATGGGTACAGTGCAATGCAGTATGGGAGGGAGAAAGTTGGGAATGAGGCTAAAAATTAAAACGAGGTAAGGAAGCAGAAAACAAGAAACAGAAGTGTATGTATAGAAGTAGTAAGGTGATTTGGAGTGGGCTTTGGAAAGAGTCACAAGTGAAATGTATTTACAAAAGTATTTATACATTTTGAGTTGCTTGTATTTTTCCATTTGTTGAAGACCACCACACTGTGCTATTACATGCATATACACACACAAATATATATGTATATGTATTGTGTGTGTACATGTACATATTTTTTTTTTTTACAAATGTCAGTCTGTCTTATTTATATACATATTTACCATTGTATGTCTGTCTCTTGCTGTCTGCATATATGTTTGCCTCTACGTATGTGTGTATAATATGTATGCATGTGTGTGTATGTATATATTATATATACCTATATCTACTGTATATTTAAATGTGTGTATGTGCATCTGTATACATTTATACATGGTGTTCTCCTTTGCTATGGGGCCTAGGTCATGGTTGAAAAAGGCTCATAGATCAATCCACTTAACTATCAAATGAACAGTAAATAAATGCTGTATTGCTTTAGCAAGAATATCTTCTTGATACTGTACTCACTGGTTGATTTTAAAGTGTTTTCCTTCTTTCTCATCTATATTTAGATTATTTCTGGCCAGTTTCTGTCGGAAAAGAAAGTGGGTATTTATGTGGAAGTGGATATGTTTGGACTTCCTGTGGACACCAAGAGAAAATTCCGTACAAAGACGTCCCAGGGTAACTCTTTAAACCCTGTCTGGGATGATGAACCCTTTGTGTTCCAGAAAGTAAGTATGCTGAAGAAAAAGTTCATTGTGTTTTCTCTCAATACCTATTGTTTCTTGTAACCTTTGAAATAGATGATCACAAACTGTAGTTATACACACACACGTTTGAATTTGTAGGACTGTGAGATCACTTCTGTGGTTCTGCTTGACAAGGGCACAGGAAAATAATTTTCTTGGGTGGCAAAAGCTAGGGTACCTTTTTGGCTAGGCTTGTATAGGCCCCTAGGGTCAATAGCCTAGTACCTACCTATGAACCTATGACCAGCGCTAACCTGAGTGAGTATTGTCTTTGTGCAATGTTGTACTAGCCTTTCACAATACTGGTTTTTTAAAATTTTTTTCTCATTACTTTGCTGACCATTTTTTGTATGTCTGTCAAAGGTGTTTTTATTGAGCATATTGTTCAGGCTGTATAGGACTTAGTTTAGTATACTTTGTAGTCATGTGGTCATCTTGTGGGATACAGTTCTTTTTCTTGAGTTTACTAACTGTAAGATGAATGCAGACTTGTTTAGTCATTGCTGAGTGAGACAGTAACATAATGGTCTGACCCCTATGGTGTTTCTACTAATGATTGAGTAGCCACTCTTGAAGAGTGGTGTTTGCCATAGGTCATTGTTGGTGATGAGTCCCTGTTTCTTTGACAACTCTTTTTTTTCTCTGTGGTTGTGTGATGGTGGAGTTGATATATAAAACCACAGAGAAAAATGGTAGTTTGTGAGCAACTGAATTTCTGGCTGAGACTCTTAAAGTCAGGAAAAAAGGACCACAAACTGCAGACAAGTTCAGTTGAGACTTTAAAGAAATCAAGCACTTATAACTTGTTTAGAAATTGATAATGTATTTAAACATAACATAGAAGTAGATGAGTGCTTTCTCCCTCATTCGAGCTTTATCAGATCTTGTATAAGGGGTGTTGGAAGCTCAGAAGGGCTTGTCTTCCTGCAAAAAAAAAGTTCATTGTTTTTTTCCATCTAGAAGGTGCAACTGATGGTGGTCTTCTAATCATGGCATTTTCAACTTGTTACAGTACAGACTATGGCAGGACCAACCCACTTGAAACCAGACCATTTAATTGTCAAACCGCCTTTCCTTGTTTGAGTGAAACAGAAGCATTATGTGGAACAAAGTTCCTTGCTGTTTAATCCTTAGTGTTATTGTCTTGTATTTTATTGCAGGTTGTCCTTCCTACATTAGCCTCTGTCCGAATTGCTGTGTTTGAGGAGAGTGGGAAGTTTGTTGGACATCGTATCCTACCTGTTTCTGCAATCAGGCCTGGTAAGTCTAACCTGAAGCTGAACATGGCTTTTAAAACTGTTTCTCTTTTTCTGTGTTTTCATGATGTTGTTCACATTTAGTAATCAGATGAGCTCCCTAAACACAAAGTATTTTTTATTAAAGCAGGAACTGTAAATATAGTAAGTAGTAGCTAGAGTGTAGCATAGTAGAGTACAACTTTGGAATTCAGAACAGTCATTGTGAAGATTGCTGATGAGGAACCGCTGCTAAGACCTTAGTACAGTGGGATGCCATTTTGTGTGTGTACCAGAAAGCACTCCTCATTGTGTTTCATAATTACTTAATTACTTAAGGAAACAAAAGGAATCAAATGCTTTATATCAGCATTCCTTGGTTTGCAAGAATTTCAAATTCAAGTTCTTGGTATTGGAACAAGTACTTCCCAATGCTAGGGGTGGCGACTGGGAAACAAGTCTAGAATATAGAGAACTTTTCTGGCAACTCAGGTTAGAAGCAAGTAGAGCCCCAGGTTTAAATGAGAGTGTTAACATCAGCAGTGTTCTCAAAATTAGAAGAGCTCGCTTGTAGGTTTGTAAGTAGACACACCCTTCACAGTAAGGTCATTCACTGTTGTATAGGTGTCTGCTGCAACATGACTTTTTAACTGCAGTAAACTTTATGCTTGTATACTTTTTTCATCAATTTTTTTCTCTACAGATGTATGTTTTCTATTTCTACTATTTTTAAAATTGTTTTAACATTCACCAAATATATTTAACACAAAATTATGAACAGCAGGAATACAGCTTTTTAACATAACTGATAATGCAGTTTATTTAACAGGTTTTATATGTATACACACTTGCTACTAGAGTTAGTACATGAGCATTAGCACGTACATTTTTAAACAGTGTATTTTATGTTTCAAATGTGCAACGCTTTGTAATATGGGTCTTTCTTTTTAAACATATGAGCATTTCTCCTTTTTAAATTATGAGTGTTGCTTCACTAAAGTAGCACTCCTTACTAATTGTTAGTTGTTAATTGACTTAAGACTAACAGCTAACTAGCTAACCATGTGATAGGGAAAGATATATAAAATGGCACTGTTTCCAATGTTTTAATTCATTTTTAACTTGAAAAAGCTCGGTATCCAGCCGAGCGAAAGCGCTTGTTTTATATCAATAAATTTTCTTGCAACTACCCACTTGGCACCCGTTTACTCTGTGGATTACGTTGGTCAGATCCTGCTTTGAAGCTTGTTTTTCTTTGGTTTGGTGATACTGTTGCTATTTATTTCTTGGTTTTGATTGTTTTGGTGCTACTGCTTCATGGCTGAGGAGACCGGATCCACTAATTTAGCTGATACACCTCAGCTGCTAAAAGATGACCATGAAGACGGTCCTGTAACAAGAAGAGAATTTAATCAAGTCCTTTCCCTTTTGACTCAACTAATATATTAAAAAGCAACAACGACAGCGATACTCTGTTGCCTGGAAACCAACAACAGATCTCTAACTTGGCCAGAAAATCTCTACCAGGCTTAACACAAGATGGTACTGGTGTTTTAGAAGCCCCTTCTTCGTCTAATTTTGTCTTTGCTAGAGCAGTCGGCTCTGAGCACATTGGGTCTTTGTCCACTGCGGTTAACAACCCAAATGGCAGGCAACCTAAAGATTTTAACTTTAATGCCTGGACAGATCAACAATTTGTCTTCAAGCAAGGTACTTTTAATAATAATTCCACTAACAGCATTGAACTTAATTTTAATGAACTAAGAGACAAATTATATGCATATGAGCAACCAGCTTGAAATTAATTATTTAAAAGAGTGTGTGACCGTGCAACATGTACTGAAGGGTCTACATTGTTTCAAGTTCCCCTAACAATGTACAGATGGGAACTCTATATTACAAGAAACTATGTGAAATCTTTGACAGGGCTGGTATTGAAATTTTAAATGCTATGGTTTTGGAATATGAGGCGAAAGCTGATATTCTTCTAACTGAGCTAAATGGTTTAAACAACTCTTTAGTGAATGACATAAATTTTCAGAGTGTAAAATTCAACTATGATAAAGTGTTTGATGAAGTAGATCAGTTTTGTGTTAGAATCCTTAACCGAAAAGTACGTAAATTAGAACATGACCTCATTGAATATCGTGAAGGGCTGGTATATCCACTGCCTGGTAGATCACGATGGGTCAATAAACCAAATGTGGGTAGTTATATCAATAACAACAACCAGGGGAACATTCCCGAAGAACACAATTTAAAATAGTGAACCACTTCATAGAAGCGAAAGGCTGGCTGACAAAGGAAGGAAAGAACTCCCCCAGGACTTTCAGCAACCCCCCAGGAGAATGGGGGGGAGGGGACAAAAACAGTCACCTCAAGGGTGGAACAGGAGATAGTAGCATGTCAAGCTGGCAATGTGTCTCAGAATGAACATAGCATGTCCTTTACACATGGTAGTAACTACGTTGTAATCAAGAAAGATAATTTCACTATTTTCAACTATACAGACGTTGACATTAAGCAGGACGCCTTTGACTTGCTAACCAGAGGTCTCCAATTTGTACCCCTACGCCCCCTCAATATAGTGAACACTCTAATAGACTTGAAACTTTTTGTTAGGAATTTAAATCTTACACTCTACTTCAAGGGGCAACCCTACACCAACAACAAATTGAGTAGGAGTAGTACTTTCAACCCCCCCCCCCACCCATCTATTAAGGTCTTTGAGGAACTTGTTGATAGGGACCTTAGATCATTCCGGTCCAAAGTAGCTAAAACATCTCCAACCAACTTAGACCAACAAGCACTCAGACTCATTAACTATCTCAAGAAAGAGAATGTTAGAGTTATGAAACCTGATAAAGGGGGAGGGGTGGTGTTGATGTACAACTCTGATTATGATACCTACATTTACAGCATGTAGCAGGATTCTAACCAGTACGAGCTAGTATCTAGAAATGAGGCTAATATCTTCTATTCGAAGATTAGTTTTATGTTAACTGACCACCTACTTCAAGGCGCTATTAATGAAAAGCTTTACAACTACTTGTATGTCAACAAACCAAGAATCCCTGTTATTTTCGGAATCTCCAAGATACACAAAGGGCTTGACCCTTTAAAGTTTCGACCAATTGTATCTGGGACAGGAGGCATTACAGAACCTTTAGGGAAATTTATTGACTAGGTAACAAAACAGTTCGGAACATCATTAGAACACGTTTGTAAGGACTCCTGGGATTTTCTCAAAGGAATAAAACATGCTTTTTACAAACCAGAACTTCTTTTGATCACTATAGATATAGTTGATCTATTGCCAAGTATTCCACATTCAGTGGGCTGAGAGTGGTTTAATGAAGTATTAAGTACTGAAACCAATCTGGGCAACACTATAATTAACCTGTTAGTTGAATACATGGAAACAATTTTAGAAAACAACTATATACATTTTAATGGTGAAATATACAAGCAGGAAAAAGGAGTAGCTATGGGCACTCCTTGTGCGTCCTTTTATGCTAACACCGTCTTACATAGATGGGAACAAAGGTTTATTTTTTCTACCACCTGGGTACAATATTTAGTGCACTACAAGAGGTACCTAGACGATATATGCATTTTTTGGGCAGGAACCCATGATGAATTTTTGGACTTCATCAAGTATTTAAACTCAACCACCCATTTTTTATCTTTTACGTATACGATTAGTAATGACAAACTACATTACCTTGATGTAACCTTATACAAGGATCGGGTCAATAATGTATTCCAATCTAAACTGTATAGGAAGCCAACCTTTCTAATACATACTTACACTTTCAGAGTGGACACCCCTTCTATCAGAAAAAGGGCATTGTCAAAGGACAATTCATAAGAGCTTCTAGAATGTCCAGTACTACACACGATTGTTTAGAAGAGATTGACTTCCTAAAATTTCTATTTCTTGAAAGAGGATACCCCTTAACACTTTTAACTACTTTAGCCCAACAGGTCATGGACAGCAGAGAAACACTCTATCCCCCTCTTTTAGGTGCAGATGTGGTTGTTCATCACATTGATATTAAAGAGCCTGACCACACTTATGGCAGGTTCATTTACACTTACTGTCTCAACTCCTTTGAAGTTGAAGAAATTTTCCACAGACATTGTCCAGTTCTTTCACTACATGATGAATTGAAAAATATTATACCACCACACCCAAAGTTTATTAGAAAGAGGGACACCAACCACAAAGAAATTTTTGAAGGGAACAACCATACCAGAACGAACACTCAATTGCCCAAAGCAGGCACCTTTAAATGTGGTGCCTGCAAACAATGTAACACCATTTTTGACACCCCTAGTATTTACATTGTTTCTAGGAACTTTCTGTTTAGACCTAAAGTTTTTACAAACTGTGGCAGCAAAGGAGTGGTATACTTGGGGTTCTGTACCACCTGCGCTAGTTTCTATATTGGCAAAACAGAAAGGCCTTTTAGCAGAAGAATTTATGAGCATTTACATGACATTTCTAAACAAAAGGAATCAAATGCTTTATATAAGCATTCCTTGGTTTGCAAGAATTTCAAATTCAAGTTCTTGGTATTGGAACAAGTACTTCCCAATGCTAGGGGTGGTGACTGGGAAACAAGTCTAGAATATAGAGAACTTTTCTGGCAACTCAGGTTAGAAGCAAGTAGAGTCCCAGGTTTAAATGAGAGTGTTAACATCAGCAGTGTTCTCAAAATTAGAAGAGCTTGCTTGTAGGTTTGTAAGTAGACACACCCTTCACAGTAAGATCATTCACTGTTGTAGGTGTCTGCTGCAACATGACTTTTTAACTGCAGTAAACTTTATGCTTGTATACTTTTTTTCAACAATTTTTTCTCTACAGATGTATGTTTTCTATTTCTACTATTTTTAAAATTGTTTTAACATTCACCAAATATATTTAACACAAAAATTATGAACAACAGGAATACAGCTTTTTAACATAACTGATAATGCAGTTTATCTAACAGGTTTTATATGTATACACACTTGCTACTAGAGTTAGTACATGAGCATTAGCACGTACATTTTTAAACCGTGTATTTTATGTTTCAAATGTGCAACGCTTTGCAATATGGGTATTTCTTTTTAAACATATGAGCATTTTTCCTTTTTAAATTATGAGTGTTGCTTCACTAAAGTAGCACTCCTTACTAATTGTTAATTGACTTAAGACTAACAGCTAACTAGCTAACCATGTGATAGGGAAAGATATATAAAATGGCACTGTTTCCAATGTTTTAATTCATTTTTAACTTGAAAAAGCTCGGTATCCAGCCGAGCGAAAGCGCTTGTTTTATATCAATAAATTTTCTTGCAACTACCCACTTGGCACTCGTTTACTCTGTGGATTACGTTGGTCAGATCCTGCTTTGAAGCTTGTTTTTCTTTACTTAATTAGTAGTGTCATTATGGATGATTGTGCTGTCAGAACCTGGAACAAGAGATGAAACTCATAAACAAGAAAGTAAGATACGAGCTGAAATGTTTTAGTTTGAAGTAGGAATGGCTGTGGGTTACACTTGATCAGTACAAGTATTCAGGTAGGCCATAAACATGTAAGAATGATAGGTCTGTGTGCATCAAATACTGTCATCATACACTTATTTTGTCCATCCACAAGAAGGCTGAGAAAACAATATGGGTTTCTGTTGGAGGCTGCCCATGTTAAATACCTGCTTCCTATAGCAAACTATGTAGGGGCTTGGCTGGTTAACTCATTACAAGGCTCATTCAGTAAAACCTAGGAGGAGAAAATGAAGTTAGTTTGACTTTGTGATAGAAAATAACAGGATTGGGACTGCATCAGAAAATAAGTGCTTCATAATTTTGTCTTGTCTTAGTTTCTTTATATGTTCATCCTTCTTGGCTAACTTTCTGGGTTCTTTTTTTGGCACAAGTAAAAAATATTACAATAAGACTTTATTTTGGGGTAATGCAAAACCTAGTGTCTCTTTTGACAAACTGGTAGTTGAAAAACTTAGCAAGTTTATAGTAGATGAAATCGTATGAAGTTGAATGGAAAAGTTTGACTAGGCTAAGGGTGAGTGATAAGGAAGACTACAAGGCGACTAATCTTTGGCCATAAAGTGGCAAGAGAGGTGAATCTCTGATTGTGTTGAAGCAAACCTTGGGAACCAGCAGTTACTGTGAAATAACATGGCACCATGGACAAATGTGCTTTTAACTATTTTATGTTAATATTACTATTTTTTTTCAGTTGAAGGGAATCATGTTTTAAGTCTTTGTAAAGAGAGAAGGAAGGCTACTGTTTTGACTTGGTGGCATGTGAATCACCTGAAACCAAATCTTCAACAGAAATGTACATTGAATAGTTAATTGCAGTACTCAGCATCCTTTCAGACTTCAAGAGGTAAATAACTTGATGAAAAGGGTGCCACATGCTATGGTGTAATTCTTGACTGAGGCAAGGGATAAGTATACAGTGACCGGTAAGCAGGACATTGAGAAAGCTTAAAGAGAGGACAGGGGATGAAGTGAAGCAAATTTGGATCAAAGGCTTGGATGCAAAAATTGTTGCTCATAGCTGGGTGGTTAAGTCAGTTGATATGTTGTTAATTCCAAAACTTTCAGCAAATTTGCTTTAAAGCATTTGCCTAATTTGTAGCACCTCCTATGCATCCTTTAACATAATGAGGATGTAGTGTAGGGTCATATTGGACATGAGTATGTTTTTGTCAAAAGCTTAATATAGGTGGTACTTCACAATTCAGCAGTAATCCATTACAGAACAGCGGTTGAATTGCTAAACTTTTGAACTGTGAGAAGCCATTTCTCATACAAATGTATGGACAATGGTTTAATTAATTCCCGGCCCAAACAAAATTAAAAAATACAGTGGAGGAATTGAGGACTACTGTACTTTCCTAAAACTATGGCTCACATGTCACACACAAATTTATATGATGTTAAATCCATCTAAGAATGCAGGTTAACATGTTTTCTGTCCAGCTGAAATGCATGCTCATTACATCATTGTGTGATGATAGTTATGAAATTAATATCTGTTGTCTCTGATTATTAATGTTTTATTTAGTTCACTTTAATTTGATATAAATTACAACTTAAAACATCTTACAACAGTTTCCTAGCCACACCCCCAAAAGAAATAACACACAATGCAGTGTATACTGATGCGTCTGGTTTTTGAATCCCTCTCCAGGACTTTGCTGAGTGGCTTCCCTACTCGGCTCATTCATTCAGGTGAGTTTGCATCATACTCTTGTGTCCATTCTCTCTGCCCAGCCCCACCAGTGTCCATGCCAAAAACTAAACATGAGTCTCCATATTTACACCATTTACATAGTCCACTTAGTCTTTAGTTATTGAAAGGGGAGTTTTCTGCACCCTGTCCTGCCTCTTCCCTCTGGTTTTGGTAGGCGTAGGTGAAAAAAATTTGTCCAGGGTGACATCTCTCCCTGTTTTTTCAGGATGGTCATGAAGTGGTGCTTGATTGTGTTGTTAAACAAGTCCGTCTTCCTGTTGACATCACCTTTGTTGGTGTGCTACTCCAAGACTGTACCATGCACCATCTCCCAGTTGGATAAAAGTTCTTTAATGCAATCTGTTGGCATAGGTCCTTTTTCCCTGGCATCCTCATTTTCAGTAGACATTTCCCTTTCTTTTTCTTTGAACTGCTTATTGCAAAGTGCTGTAAGTTCCTCCATTGTGAGTTTGTTGTCATGGTCTTGTAGCAGTTCTTCGACCTCACCTATGTCCAAGTGCTCTGCTGTGGAAATGTCTTGCAGTAACACTAAGTTGATGCTTCTAGGTTAATAACAGGGGTAGTAAATTTGATGACAGTAGATAAAAAAAAAAGTAGATAAAATGGAAATCAAGTTCAGAACCCACAATATTTGAGTTGTAATGCACATTGCAGTTTTCTCCCTTCATCAACAAATCAATATGTTTGACATAGATTTTAATTTATGTAGCTACATTGCTGCAGATGTGTGCATATTTGATACCTTTGTAAGAAGAGTTTTTATAAAGTCAAGTCTGCATATGTGTGGTTGTCGTCAGTTATATTTTAGGTTGCTGCAGGGATAAAAATATGAGCTTTTTGTTAATCCTGCAGCAGATTCATTTATATGGGCTTACAGCTTAGTGGACAAAAGCTGATCTCCCAAAATGTCAGCATATAAAAAATGGAAGATTTAAAGTATTATCTTCCAAAAGTTTGAACTGGAAGTGCCTGCTGGATGGACAGGATGTTTATTTGAAATCTGTTGTATGTAGGAATCTAATGGACAACATCACAGGTATAAAAGTTTATAAGTACTAGACATTTAGTCTGCAGACCATTACAAACCTAGCCATTAACACACATTAAAAAGTTTCCTTTGACTTTATGGAAAGTAAGAAAAGATAGACTGTGGAGAATTTCAGGCTGCCGTCCAATTAGCTAAGTTTACATTGAGGATATCAAGGGTGATGCCCTTCCATATCACTGCTGCAGAATTCTTTACATGAGGGATTCCATGCCAAGGGCAGCCCAGCATCCGGCCAGTATACCAAAGCCTTAGGAATATATAGATGTCGTATATCACAAGTATGCTCCCTGCTTAAGGCATAGTGCATAAAGGTGATGTACAGAAATGTATTTCTCAGAACTTCTTTGCTGCCAGTCCGAACACCACTATTCATCGTTGGTCTGAACACTGCTTTTTCTGTGCTAGTTATTGAGTCATGTTTCAGATAAGTGCCCCATTGGGGTTTCTTCTTATCTATTTTCAGTTTTATTTTTGTGAGTTTACATGTCATCCAGAAAGAGAAAATGTCAGTGTGGAAGGCAGATTCCCCATAAAGATCATCATGAGGAGTCTTTCTTCTGTTTGGGTGCTTCTCATGACCATATGCCGTATTCTCTCTGCCAAGTGTTTGTGCCTAAGACCCTATGTAGTTGTCTCTCCTCCTTGTCAGTTTACCTAGAGAACCAGTCTCTTAAATTATTGGTGCAAGGTGCTGTGGCAGAATCTTCCCATCCTGAAGGTCAGCTGCCTGCAAAGAAGGCCAAAAAAATCACGTCTGATTCGGCTGCTGTCCCTCCTCCCCCAGATGTCTCCCTCAAAGCTGGTGAAAGCCCAAAGGATCACCTGGTTGTTGTCTCAGATTCCTCTGCCACAACCCTGTTAGAAACCTTCATGGATCTGACTTCTCACACATCTTTGGAGACTCTGCAGACATCTGCTCCAGATGTTGAGGAGGAACCTCGGCTGATTATTTCAGAGGGACTGAGAGGGAAACCACAAATCCTAGTTTGGGAAGAGATTCATACTATGCTGGTTGAGTGCAGGTAAGGGTCCAAACCTCCTAGGGTTTTTAAGGCAGGCATCCCTCAAAAGAGGGGGGAGGGAAACATGTTTTCCCTGCTATTAAAGATGTCCAGTGTGAATGGCAGGATTTTACTCAGGAAACCAAAGGCTGGAGATCACCGTGAACTGCACTGTTCAAGAATAAATCACTGAAAATGTAGCCAAATGAACAAGTACACCAATTTTATTTAACGTGAAGTGCTTTTCATCTCGCTATTAGCGAGACTACTTCAGACTTAAAATCATTTACTCAGGGTCAGTTATTTAAATTATACTGACAATTACTAACTTCCACAACCACCAATCAGAAAACCGAACATACCTAGAAATACCATTCAAACTACTCTGACTAATTAATCATAAAAATAAATAAATAAATAATATAATGATGTAACTATATATGTATATGCATAGAGTATCTAACAAGTTCATATTTAAAAATGTTATAAAATCAACTAATCATTGCTAAAAATACAACTCATCAAACTACTTTTTCCTGAATTCATCAGTGCATGAATAAATAAATTATTTAAAAAGAACAGCAAAGCACTTATTTTAACTTGATTGTAATTCCAAAATACCCACATCACATACACACCCCAATCAACCCCCCCCCCCCCAAAATACACATCTTGAATTCATTAAAAATACATATACAATGGGCACTCATAATATTACCTTAAAAGAGTTTTCAATTTTAAAATACACGCAATTGAATATATTTCATTGAGGCCTGGAAACTGACAGGCACGAGTATGTAATTGCCATATTAGTTCCAACCTTTCCAGCAATAATGCAGTAGCCCCCCCCCCCCCTTCACATCTAGGGAAATGCAATCAATTGCTCTAAACTTGAAAGAGTGGGTAGGAAATTCTACTACATGTCTAGCCAACGCATTTTCTTGCTTGGTCATCCGAATACTATAGAGGTGCTCATATACCCTTTCCTTAAACTTCCTGTTGGTTTTACCAATATAAAAAGGAGGGCACATCTGACAATGTGCTAAGTTTACTACTCCCTTGAAGTAAAAATCAAACTCTTGTAGCTAGTGTCTCCAATAATGAAGCTTTCACCTATATCCATATGGGGACAATAGGAATACCTACCGCATTTTTGCATCCTTTTATTAATGAGGCAGCTAGTACCTCTTTTGCTCATTCCCAGAAAGGAATTAAGATTTTTCCCCATTTAAATACCACTTTGGGTTGTCTTTAAGTTTAGAGAAAAGGGCATAGTCTGACCTAATAATATCCCAATTTTTATTAATGATCTCCATAATACCATACCCATTTAAACTGAACTTGATAATAAAACTTGCCACTTTGGTCAAGTTTCCTTCATTCCTCACACATTCAGTGATAGCTCCTAAGGCTCCATCCCCAGATTCATCCCTAATATTAGTTGATCTCTTGTCCTTCACTTCCTGTATCAATTCCCTTACAAATGAGACAGGATATCCTCTGTTGTAAAACATTTCTTCAAGTTTATCACATTCCAATATAAATTTCATACCCTAGACACCATTCGAGCTGCCCTCACCAGCTGACCATTTACTACAGAACATTTCTGGAACAAAGGGTGACAGCTGCTGAAACGAAGGAAGGCATTTGAATAGGTGTCTTTTCTAAAAATAGGGGCAGTATATGAATTGTTTTGTACATCTTTCCTCAGATCATCATCTAAGTAAGCAATTCTTCTTGTATCAAATGTAGAGATGAATTTCAAAAATGTTGTCGTATTATTAAAATACGTCACTAAGTTGGCTGCATCATTTTCATTCCCCTCTATCAACATAAAAATTTTGTCAAGGAAACGTGTATAAAAATGTATCTTCCTATTATATTTGGTACCTTCTGCACATATTCTCTTTCCCAGTATGCCATTACTAAACTGGCGAAGCTGGCCCCACATGGGGAACCCATTGCCACGTCTATTTTTTTGTACAAAAAAGTTTTCATTGAAGGTAGTAAAATTGTCCGACAAAACAATGTCCAGTAATTCAGCCAACAAAGTAATTTGGGCATTAGGGGCTCCTAAATCATGTAATAAAAGGCTAAGCCACTCAATACCCTCCGTATGGGGAATGGACATATATAAATCTTTTACATTTATTGTTAAGAAATTCAGCTTATTATCCTACTGTAACTTCTGAAGGCTAGCTAAAAATGACCACAAATCTTTACAAAGCTGAGGTAGTTGTACTACATACTTTTTCAGACGGTGGTTTATATACCTAGCACATGCATAAATGATGCTGTCTCTTGCATCCACCAGAGGTCTCATAGGTGGATCAAAAATACATTTATGTATCTTTGGGATACCAAACAAAATCGGAATTTTAGGGGCTGGCATACTCAATTAATTATATATATTCACATCAGTCCAAGCTTCAGTGAATAATTCTTCCAAAAGTGATCGTATTCTCCCATACGCTACATTCAATTCATTTCTCGACACCTCCATATAGGTATCTGTTGCAATTATTTTTTCCATTCTCACATGATAATCAACCTTATTCATTATCACCAGTCCACCACCTTTGTCTTTCATCTTTCGTAACATTATTCAACCTGCTGTTAACCTTTCTCTTTGCCTCTATATAGTTATAAAAATCCAACTCACAAATGTGTTCAAATAATGCTAATGTTGGATGGAGGGGTGGGCAAAACTTACTGGATGTATAGAAAGGATTAGTCAACTCGCTTTCTTGAACAAACATATAATTAAAATTTAATTTTCTAGTAAAAAGTTTTAAATCGATAGCAGAATCAGCAAAACAGGCTTTCCTGGCTGGAACAAATGACTGACCCTTTGCAGGTAAATCAGCTAACACAGAATCCACAGTAAGGCATGAAATATTAAAAATTTTAAAGTCACCTTGTGAACTTAATGTAATACTGCATCCATTAGGGGATTCCTGTGTTAGTTCCCCCATTGGTGGTGTTTGTTCGATGTATTGTAGGATACTGTAGGTTGACCCTGCCTCAGGTTGTAGCCCAAGGCTTGTTTCCAAAAATTTGAGTCATTTCCATTTTCAAAATTATTTGGATGTTACAATTCCCTTACGCCGTTCACAGACTGTGTAAACCTCCCTTCAACATACCCACTAGTTGTTTCAAATTCTCCTGTTGCCCTCCGTATCCAAATTCCTTGTAGAAGGCTTGGCTTGATCTACACAATCAGAAACACCGCCTACCCCATCAATTTGACCAATCCCCGACTGAGACAATAGAGGTTTCGGATAGGCCAGTCCAGCTCCATAAGCTTCCCTGTCCCTGTTAAGTTTCTTTAGCTTTATAGACTTCAGTTTAGCCATATATTGGTTAATACCCATAAAACACCTCTCATATCAAACTTATAGCGACCAAAATCAGAGTCTTTTCTAATTATTTCATCCAAGGGTGTAATTTCTTTCATCAGTGCTTTAGCGGACAGTTGATAATGCTTACTCATAAGTTCCAAAAGCTCAATTTATTAAGGAATGTGGTTAGTAAACATTGGAATATATTGATGGCCAATGAGGAACTGGGTCAGATATTGCCAGAACATTGTCAGTTTTCCTTTCGTAGAGGCAAGACACTGGGATCCTATTTTTCTTATTACAAACGTCATGGCATAAACAAGAATTATGCAGATCAATTAACAATCACAGGGGAGAAGCTAGTTGGGTCTTTTCCATTTGTGCACTTTCATCATGTCAGCATATTTGTAAGTCTAAACAATTCTCTAGTCAGAATACGGGTCAAGTATATGATATTAATTTTTATGCTAATTGTGGATCAGACTGGGTCATTTATTTGGCCAGTTGTACCTGTCCCTCTTTTTTGTAGGACAAACTTCCAGACCCCTTTGTTTGAAAATATCTGAACATATGGGTGACATTCGCAACAAACACATCACCAGTGCCTTGTATAGGCATGGTCAGTCACATTCTACTGCTAAATTCAGGTTTACTGTTATAAAGTACAGGATGATAAGAAAGGTAAGAGGGGTTGGCATTCCTTACTAAATTATAAGGAAACTAGATGGATTGTCACGTTAGGTGCACTTTTCACACCAGGGCTCAGTGATAAATTATAACACAGCTTTAAATAAATGAGATGTGATGTCACAGGAAGTGAGGGAGCTTGAATATTTAAATAGTGGAACTTGTTTGTAGTATCACTGATGAAGGCTGTGCGCCGAAACCGGTTTGATATTTCTGTTCTACATTAAAAGATTTCACCAATGTGTCTGGTCTGGTGCTGGCTCTGCTTGTTGCTTTGACTTCGCTACAAGACCACTCAGAAGTTTGATTGTGACTTCAAGGGAGTAGTATACTTAGTGCATTGTCAGATGTGCCCTGCTTTTTATATCTGTAAAACCGACAAGTTTAAGGAAAGGGTATACGAGCACCTATATAGTATTCGGATGACCAAGCAAGAAAATGCATTGGCTAGATATGTAGTAGAATTTCCTACCCACTCTTTCAAGTTTAGAGCAATTGATTGCATTTCATTGGATGTGAGGGGGGGATCTACTGCATTTTATTTATTTATTTATTTAAATTTGTTGACCGGGAGTGTCCGACTGGACGTAGGTCCATTTTCAGCGGAGGCCCAAGGAGAAAAGCTCCACAGTAAAATAAACAGACATAGCAATTACTTACAACATATTTACAGATGAAGAACATAGTACATCAGTAGACAACTAGAATCTTTATCTGTGAAGTACATAACAAACATTAACAAATGTTACAATGAGAAGTTCCTGCCGTGTAAGTACTAGGCTTATGAGCATCTGAGCTTGCTATAATCAAGGTAGTTAGTGGAGTGGAAAGAAAGGTAGTGGTTGGATGGGGTGGATGATATTAGAGTGGGAGTTGCAAGGGCATAGCCAGCATGTTTTTAGGTGCGCTTTTAGTAAAGTTTTGAAGTGGGTGCATGATGGTACTGAGGTATTTGTGGGTGGGAGTGAGTTCCATAATTTGGCTATGGCGCAAGAAAATAGTGATTCACCAGCAGAGTTATTGGCTTTAGTGATCTGCGAGTGATTTTTGTTGCTGGATCTTAGTGGTCTGGTGGTGCGATAGGGTTGGAGTATATTCTGGAGGGATGGGACATTTAGTGGATGGTTTACTAGTTTGTGGGCGAGTGAGAGTTGGAGATGAGGGAGTTCAGGTCAGCCCAGTTCAGCAAGTGAGAGACAGTGGTGACTACGGTAGGATGCCCCTGTGGCGAATTTGGCATTTTGTTGTAGCAGGTCTCTAGCTTGTTTAGATCACATTGCCTTAGGGTTGGTATATATTGGAGAGGCATAAAGTAGGGTGGAGATAAGGTGGGAATTTGCTATTGAAATCTTTGCTGCTTTGGTGAGAAATTGCTTATTTCTGTATAACGCTCCTAGTTTTTTGTGGACTTTTTTATGGTCATGGATATGTGAATGTCAAATTTTAGTTTGTCTATTTTCACTCCTAGCAATTTGGTGTGTTCAGTTGGGTCATTATTGTTGGAAAGGTTGGAACTAATATGGCAGTTACGTACTCATGCCTGGCAGTTTCCAGGCCTCAATGAAATATATTTAGTTGTGTGTATTTTAAAATTGAAAAGTCTTTTGAGGTAATATTATGAGTGTCCATTGTATATGTATTTTTAATGAATTCCAGATGTGTATTAATGTATTGATGAATTCAGGAAACACAGTAGTTTGATGAGCTGTATTTTTAGCAATGATCAGTTGATTTTATAACATTTTTAAATATGAACTTTAGATACTCTATGTATATACATATATAGTTACATCATTATATTATGTATTTATTTATTTATTGATTTATTTTTATGGTTAATTAGTCAAAGTAGTTTGAATGGTATTTCTCTAGGTATGTTCTGTTTTCTGATTGGTGGTTGGGGAAGTTAGTAATTGTCAGTATAATTTAAATAACTGACCCTGAGTAAATGATTTTAAGTCTGTAGAAGTCTCTCTAATAGCGAGATGAAAAGAGCTTCACATTAAATAAAATTGGTGTTGTTTATTTGGCCTCATTTTCAGTAATTTATTCTTGAACAGTGCATTTCACGGTGATGATCTGCCTTTTTGCTTTGGTTTCATCTTATTTGCTGTTCAGGATTTTACTCGGGGTTTGTTTAATGCTTTAATGACTTTAAAACCTGCCCAATGAGATTCTGTGCCTGTTCCTCCTTGGTCATCTACTCTCCTAAGAGGCCCAGAGAGCAGGAGTCCGCAGATGAGGATTTGGATTCTGGGGAAGATTCTTTGGTATATTCCTTTCAAATCTCTTTTCCCTTGGATTATGGATCTGAGGAGGAAGGTTCTTTTAGTCCAGACTCTCCCTTGGGAGAGCTTTTCTTTGGAAACGTTATTTCTCACATGATGAAGTATTTCAAATGGGGCTGTTCTCCGGTTTCTGATATTCAAAAGAGGTATTATGAACTCCTACAGATAGTCTTCTAAGCCCTCTGCTGTATCTTCAGTCTTGACTCCCCTTTTAGATACCTTTTCAACAGCCTCGGTTTCTCCTTATTCTCAACATCCAGCCCCTAAGAAACCTGATAGTTTACAAGGTGACTAATTGTTAATTGTTGTACAGAAGTTGTCCTTCTGTAGTGTCTGTCTCATCTGATAAACCTTTGAAACTTTTGCCCTCTTCTAAACTACTTACTTCAGACTTGGACAGTAGAGCTGTGAAACATTTTAGGCAAAAAGGTAGTACTCCTGCCACCCTGGCTTTTCAGGCTTTTAATTACTAGACCCATATGACCAGGTGTGATGATGTAAGGTATTGCCAGCTATGCTAGGAGAAGTAGGGCAGTGGATGTGCAACATATGTCAGCATAGCTAGATGGAATTTTGTAAAGAATTGTAAGTCGTTTATATATCAAACTGAGTTGTACATATGCTTGTGTGGGAGACATGATGATGTGAGGTATTGCCAGCTATGCCAGGAGAAGTGTGGCAGTGGATGTGTAACATATGCCAGCATAGTTAGCTGGAATTTTGTAAAGAATTACATGTAATTTGTATGTAAAACTGATTAGTACAGATGCTTGTGTTGAAAATGTATTTGTAAAGCTGCTTGTATTGAAAAATGTATTTGTAAAGCTGCTTGTGTTAAAGATGTACCAACAGTGTGTCCTGCTGGACAGGAAAGAAATATACATTTACATCAGACTGTACTGTTGTAAATAGGATACTGGGAGAAAAGACGTTTCAGTCCAGCTAAGTTTGAAAAATAATAAGAAATTAAATTACTTAATTTAGGCCATAAAGATTGTATCTTACAGTTCTGACTGCGGCCAAAGATAAAATGTATGTGCCAGAGAATGATTTATTAGCTCTTGCAGGAAGAGTGGAAATGTTTTATTGTTTTGTGACTTCCAGGAGCTGCAACAGATCTTAGCAAAGCTCTGTGTGTTTATTATTGACACATATGTTTGAGATTCTGGGTCAGTTGCTAGGAAAGGGGAAGGCATGGAAACCAGAGCTTAGATGACCAGATGTATGTGATGCCATTCTGTAATCCATCACTGAAATGATGTTTTTAATACTGGGTGGGACTGAGGTCTCAGAGCATTCTATTTTTGAAACCTGACATAGAAGGACCTCTTACCTACTTCATCTTGCCCTGCTCTAGTAAGTGATCATGGAATAGTAATTCTTTAGATCAGGCATGAAAATATAGTGAAATTAGTTAAGTACAGTTTTTCTGAATCTGTATGAATCTATTAATCTGTGTTATTTTCATATTTTTTGTGATTGAAACTCTGGTGTGTATTGTAAATAGAAATTTAGTATTTTCATGTTCTTTTATATATTATTAAATATATTTAAACTTTTCTTTGTGGCTGGTGCTTTAGAGAACATTTTAACCTTTGAGAGTACTCGTATCTGTTTTGTGACTCTGTGGTCACTCCTGAAAGACTTACTGCATTGGTCAAAATACTACCATTTTTATTGATATTAATTTCACTCATTATCATTGTGTACCCTTGTAAGAGCATTAGTGTAGCTGGCTTTGGAGAGTCTGGTGGCAGTAACTACTTTATACTCTGGGCAGAAGGGGGCTCAGCTAATAAATCTGCACAACTTTTCCCAGGTGTATGTATGTTCATAGGTAGGTACTAGACTATCTGCCCGAGGGCATTTATAAAGCCTAGCCAGAGTGCGTCAGCTTTCGCCGCCCCATTGATTAATTAACTAAGCCTCTGTCAAGCAGAGCCAATGAAGTGATCCCAGGGGTGTATTTTCTATTGCCCATCAACTCGTCAAGGCTTCTCTTGAAGAGTGTTAGTCAGGGGCTCTGCCTAATGTAGTTAGGAATTTTATTCCAAAGCATGGGGAGTCTCTATGACAGGAATCTATCCCTCCAGCATGTACTATTTATTGTTGTGGCAAGGTTTAGCTCACTAGAGCGCGTGGCTCGCAGTGACTTGGATTTCTTTAGGTAGAGCATGTCCATCAATTCTGAGTTGGACATGGCTTTGTAAGTGAGGCAGAGATCACCTCTGAGTAAGCAATATGCCACTGAGTACAGCCGGAGTTTTTTCAGTCGGGCTGCATAGGACATATGTTTGAGGCCAGTAATCCTCTTGGCGAGGTGCTTTTGTGGTCTTTCCAGCTGTTGGAAGTGTCTTGTGAGGTACATCCCAAATGGGGCATTGTACTCTATGATGGGTCTGATGAGTACAGGGGCACTATAACCTCTTTATTTCTAGATGCGAACCCCGTAGTAATTAGATGGGCCACATAGAAGGGTTTCCTAACTACTTTGGCAATATGATTGTCAAAGGAGAGATTACTATCTACCTGGTTTCCCAGATCTCTTATTACCTCTTCTGTATTAAGGGGGCTGCCACTTATGTGGTAATTCGTGGGTGTTTTGTTTTCCCAAACGGGATGACTATGCATTTTTTGGCATTTAGCTTGAGGCCATGACTTTGACACCTGGTGTCTGTCTCAGTAAGTCCTTTTTGAAGGATGTTCATGTCAGCCGGAGAGTCCATTATAACTCCCAGTTTGCAGTCATCAGCAAACTTGGTTAGCCATAGTCCTCCTGTGTTTGCCTGTACTTCTGAGAAATATATGCCAAACAGTAGGGGTCTCAGAACCGCGCCTTGCGGGACATCACTTGTGACTGGTCTGACCTGGAGCCCGCTATTCTTACCGTGTGAGTTCTGTCTGTAAGCCAGTTGGCAACCCATCTTGTGACATAGAGGTTTATGTTCAGGCTGGTGAGTTTTTCTATAATACCTGAGTGAGGAATGGTGTTGAACACCTTGGCGAGATCAAGGTAGGCTGTGTGAACCACCTTTCCCTCGTCTATGGCCTTGGTGACTGTCTCGAAGAAGTCAGCTAGGTTTATTAGGCATGATCTGCCCTTAACAAAGCCAAACTGGGTCGGGAGGAAACTAGTTTAGAAAAAAGCAAATCCCAAGAAGGAAAGACATCCCTGATCAGTATCAGTAAGAAACTAAGGTCCCGCATAAAATCATCCAAGGCTAACTTCGAAAGAAAAATAGCCAAGGATTTGAAAGATGACCACAAAGCCTTCTTTAGCTATGTCAAGAATCTACGTGGCAACTCGCAGATATGCTCTGAGCTAGTGCAAAATAGCACAACATATACTGAACCTACTGATATTGCCAAAATCCTGGCAGATAGATTTGGTGTAAACTTCACCTCCCTCTCACCTTCAAAAGGGCCCACAACAATACTGAAAAAGTGTAGTATCCCGGAAATCACAGAAGCACAGGTGAAAACAGCCCTTTCCAAAAACACAGCATCAATTGGGCCAGATGGTGTCCCAGGCTGCATCTTGCATGAACTATAGAATGAACTAACCCCCCACCTAAACACGCTGTTCATCCTCAGCCTCTCCATAGGCTACGTGCCCATAGAATGGCGCACAGCAACGGTTATTCCGCTCCACAAAGGAGGGGCCACAACTGACCCTGGTAACTATCGCCCCATAAGCCTGACTAGCCTGGTCTGCAAGGCTATGGAGCTCATCATCATGGAAGTCATTAGCAAAGACATTGGGGACCTCCAAACACTTGCCTTCTGTTGTATAACCTGTTTATGGCAGAGGTCCACCAGACTGGTTTCCTTCTCTTAGGGGAGTCGGTCTTGGTTTTGCTAGGGATGGCATGATCCATGCATCCTTGTAGGTGCTCATAGAGTGCAATTGTAAAGGATTCTGCATCTTGGGCAGTGTTATCCTTTAGCGTGGAGGCTGTGAAACTTACCACTTCTGCCTTAAGTAAGGTGAAGTTTGCTTTAGAAATGTCTTTCACTGTGGTTTCCTTGGTTGGGGGTGCTGGTGGGGTGTGGACATCCAGGGTGATTAGTTTATGGTCTGATCTAACCAATGACTGGTTGACCTCCGGTATGAAACACCTGTCACCCATGTTGGTGATGACCAGGTCCAATATGTTGTGACCTCTGGTAGGGGAGTTTTACCAGCTGATCCAGGTAATTTGAGTTTATAATTTCCAGGAAGCACTGAGCCTGGGAGTTTGTACTCAAGTAGTTTTCCCAGTTAATGGTAGGGTAATTGAAATTGCCCAATATCAGGGTGTTCAGTAGGACCTTCATGTTTTCCATTGTCTCTAGAAAGGTGGAGTGGTGGTCCTGGGTCATGGAGGGTGATCTGTAGCAGGCCACAATTTGCATTGCAGATTTTCCCGATGTTAGTTGCACATGAATGATCTCAAAGGTATCATGCTGTGCCACTAACCTGGAGGTGTGGGTATCCTTGATGAATATGGATACACCACCTCCTTTTGTGTTTCGGTCTGTGTTCTGTGGCTGAAATGTATGGTATGAGTTGTAGCCCAGTAGTGCTGGAGTTCTCTCCGGAGCCTTGAACCAGTTTTCAGTTACTGCACAGATGTCTATGTTCTCCATACTTAGGAGTGCTTCGAGCGCATGTATTTTGAGATTTAAACTCCTGGCGTTGAGTAGCATAACCCTCATTTTTTTACTTGTGCTGTTTACGGTGGTGGGTTTGAATTTTGAGCCTTGCTTAAAAAAGGCACTATGGGGGCAGCAAGAGCCTTGGCCAGTATTCGAAAGCCAAAGGGTGACAGGTGCAAGCCATCTCTTGCGAAGCAACGTGGCTTGTCGAGCATGTCATCCCAGGCTGACAGACACTGGTTCCCCTTTGAATGAGACCAGAAGCTTAGCCAGTTGTTGAAATTGATCATTTTTTCTTTATATTGAGGTATCTTTCTTGGTGAGGGCAGGATGCTACTTTAGGGTCGGGGTCATAGCCGCCTGGGCTACATGATCAGAGAGCTCTTCCATGTCTCTCTTCATGTAGTCCAGAGAGGTACATTTCAGGTCATTCACACCAACATGAACAATGACAGAGTCATATTTGTACTTGTTCTGGAGTGACCTGAGTTCTTGTGTTGTGGCGGATTCTGGCTCCCGATAAGCAGCTAACGGTAACCTTCTCCTTGTCCAGCCTGGTGAGTGGGGCATCAGTGTGCCTGACTGTTGAGTCACCTATTACTAGTGTGTTAGGTATGTTATTTCGCCTTAAGGGCTGTGATTGTGCGGCACATTGATTTTGTGTTTTATGTGTTGTCTGGTTTGTGACGGGAGGTGCAGATTTTATGGGTGTCTGCTTTGGAGCACTCTGGTGCTTTTGCAGGTTTTTATTTAGAACCTCCGAGTATGATTTTGTGTATTTATGTGTATTTTTTGCCAGTGCTGGTTTAGTAGGTCTATGTGAGGCTGGAGGTGTGGTGCAAGTTGTTAACCTTCTCCTCATGACTGTCTCTTCCAGTCTTGGGTGGAGAGACCTTAGCCTCCAGTTTGGCTGTATAATTGCATCTCTCACATACGTTAGTGTTTTGTGGTAAGAGGAGAGGGCTGTCTGTGTACATGGGGCAGTTGGAACATTGCCTCAGGATACCCAGATTCACCAGCTGGACTGGAGAGTACACCTGAAGTTGCCCTTTGGTCATGCCTGAATAGTAGGGTGAGCTGCTTAGTCGCTTGGTTGGTGAGGGCTGAATAAAGAGCCTTGCCCTGCTGGGCAGTCAAGTGTCAGGGTATATTAGTGCTTGCTATTAGGTCTGAGCAAGTGCTGGGGACTGTAGGATGCTTTTTGAGTGCTTAGGTTGTGAGTTAGACTAGTTTCAAGTGAAAAACTGAAGAGGAGACTTAGTGGAGCCAGGAATAATTTAACCCTAGCTAACCGGTGCTGCCTGACACACAAAACCGTGCAAACACGGTTTTTAAAGTGCTAACTTCTGGGCTGGAACCACTCCTCCAGGGACAGATGGCTGCTCAAAGTTCCCCTCTCTCACTGGTGAACAGAGAAACTTTCTTCTATCCAAGCAAGGTATGGGCAACTCAAAAACTTGTAACACAGCCCTGAATTCAGCACTAGCCTGAAAACTGGACTATACTAGCTTAGAAAGGCGGGAAACAAGAAATGTTTTTCTTTTCTTTTTTTTTTTTTTAAAGATAAGGCAAAAACAGTATAAAGTACACTTAAAACGGCTTTAAATGACTACAAGTGATCAGAAAAGGCTATCACACTATGTGTGTGAAAATCAAATCTCGGAGTTTGTGTGTGTCCGTTATTTGGAGCAGGGACACAAAGCAGTGGTTTCACAGAGAGGGTGCTGGAGGACCTGGCTTGGACACTCTTCTGATGACTCAACTCTATGTGCTAGTATGTAGTCTTATTCTGGACTTGGAGGGAGACAGAGAGAGAAATCCAGACCCTGGACTGAGTGCGTTCCCTGTGTGTTCTTAAGGGAAATTGTGCTTAATGCTCAGAGCTGCATCTGGAAATACTGTGTGTATCTATTTTTGTTCCAAGTGAATGTCCCTCTCCAGTGTCAGTAGTGAGGATTCTGGCTTCTTGATTACTTACCCAGAGAGGGGAAGTCATACCAGGTATGTTTTAGCCCAGCTTCTCAGGAAATCTTTGACCTCCCTGATTCAGAAGTGAAGGTCTGGTCCCTTTCTTTGCTGGGTTCTACCTCCCAAGTGGCTTGCCAATCTAGAATGTAGTTATGGTGCAGCTGATGTCTGATCTAGGGCTGCTGCCTTTGGTTCTTTTTTGAGATGTTATTCTTGGCTTCATCTCCAGCCCTTACCTGATCATATTAAGGATGCTTCTCTTGTTAATAAGCACCTTTTTGTTTCTGCTGCTGCTGAGCTTTTTTAAGTCCATCCAGGATAATGACAAGACCTTACAGGAATTGAATTATATTTTTGTCTCTCCTATTCCTAAGTATCAGAGGAATTATCCATTTAAATCTGCTTTTGTAAGCAGATAGCCTTATCCTCCTTGTAAAGGTAAGAAGGGTAATAGGCATGTACCCCCTGCTAAGTCTACTCAGACTCCCACTTCACAGAAGTCTCCTTTTCAAGACAAACTAGGTTCTATCAGACAATTTTGTTCCCCTTTTCTTGGGGCAGGTAACATTATCTGTTTGTCTGTCCTTGCCCCTTTCCAATTGATTAAGGGTCACTCAAGACTTTGGGTTCTGTTCATCATCTGCCAGAGACAGTTCTTGGTGTGGAAATCCCTTCCTCCTTTTCTGAGCATCCCTCAACCTACTCATGAACAGCTTCTTTTCTTTCCAGAACTGCTTCAGAACATTTTGGCACATGGCACCATTCAAAGGAAGGGAAAGGGTTTTAATCCAGGATGTTTCCAGTTCCCATGAAGGAAGGTACCTGGGGACCCATTCTATTTTTTTACTCAGTTCAATGCCCTTTTGAAAGTCCCTTCCTTTTTGGTGTTATCCCTTCAAACCCTGTTCCCTCCTCCTCCTCTTCCCTAGGCTTTCTAAGTATCCCTGCACCTCAAGGATGTTTATCTTCACATCTCGGTTCATCCCCTTTTCAGGAAGTTTTTGTTTCTCTGTTCCTTGCATTTTCAGTTCTTTACTTTGCCTTTGACCTTTCTACTGCCCCAAGGGTATTTACCAAATTCCTCACTCCTGTCCATAGCCTTTTGCGGGATGAGGGGTTCAAATCTTTCCTTAATCTGGACAACCTGCTGATTCAGGTTTCATCCCCCACAGTCTTGCTTCAGCACCTCCAGTTTATGGTTTATATCTTACAAAGCCTGGCGTTTACCATCAACTTCCAGAAATCAGTCCTGGGTCTGTCTAACAATCATGTTTTTGTCAGTTGCAGGAACCAGACCATTTCTGTGCTGGCATCCCTGTCTCCACCCAAGGATCAATCTCTCTCTTAATCACCTTTTTTCATTCTCTTCTTCCTTTGGCTTTAGTCACAGCCAAGGTTTTCTCAGGGTTCTAGGATTTATGGCTACCACTATTCCTATGCTGCCTGTAGCCAGAAGCCATATAAGAACTCCAATGGTTCCCAAAGTAAGTGTGGCTTCAACATTGCCATCCATGGTGTTTTCTAGTTCCTTTCCTTACATGTCTCAAACTTGAACTTCATTGGTGGATTATTCAGCTTTCTCTCAACCCAGGTCTTCATTTTTAACCCCATCCCATCTCAGGAGCATTTTTCATATGCTTCAGACAGAGGGTGGGGAGCTTCCTTTGGTTCCCTCAAGGTCCAGGGTCTCTGGCCTCCTCCTTCCAAGTTTCCTTTTTTAAGCTTTTGTACTCTCCCATATGTAAAGAGTACTGCAACACTGATAAGGGAGGTTGGCGTAATGGTTAAGGTGCTTACCTTAGAAACACAAGGTGCAGGGTTTGATACTGACATGGGGTAATTGGCTAGGCTTAAAATGGCCCATAAGGGTAGTTAGCCTAGTAGTAACCTATGAACCTATGAACCTATTATCACTACCACATTCTTTGATAGTCTATTCATTGGACCATTTTGTTATTCAGTCAAGTTACTTTTTAAAGAAATGTGATGGAAAATACCTGCTGCTGTTTGGCATTCATCCATTAGTGGAAACATCCTAATTGCACATTCCCACAAAAGTTAGATTTCTTATGCGCCTGTCATATTTACCAGCTCTTGTTTTATAAGATGAAGTTCACACTTGATAAAACACAATAATGTATCCTTTCTGTCCTGTTATGGCAGTTTTTTGAAGCTTGAACTCCCTTATATGGTTTAACCTCCTGTTTTGCCTGGATGTGACATACATGCACTATTGTTAAGGATGTGCTTGACCCCAGTCAGATGTTATACCTACAAAGAAAAACTCTAGCCAACAAGATTAAAATGTTTTTAAATAGTTTTCTTTAAGGAGTTTCTGCTATCATGCTGCAAGACCTGAAGCATCCATTGTCAAAGATTAGCTAGTGTGGTGGATGTTCATTTACCTTGTATGCTACTCTGAATGGATGGTCTGCTGAGGTGGAGCACTTGGGTATTATCCTTGAAAGTCTCAAGTTTGGGGAGCTGGGTGAAGACCTAACAGCAGAATGTGGATGTAGAATGCTGGGATGCAGTCCTCCCACAGGACACATGTAAGAAAATCTTGATATAAAAGTGTGGGCACTTATATTTTTGTAAATGTGGATATGAATGAATAGCCGCAATCTTGGCCCATGGAAGAGAACTAATAGGGACATTGCAGCATTGTTAGGAAATGTGTACAATGTTGGAAAAGGCTTTAAGTATGTATATGCAGAGCAAATGAACATTGTTACAGACTCGAGAAATGAAGATGTTTTCAGTACAAGTCACATCCACTGGCATTTTGGATGAAGTGTAGTTAACACACAGTTTATGTAGCATTAGTGTAGTGATTATCCACTTGCCTTGAGTTAAAACACTGAAGTATTCAGATGGCAATCAAAGGCAAGAAGTAAGGCTCTAGAAATGTTATCTTGCATTAAATCAAGTGAATGGTATGATGTGAGATAGTACTAAATAAAATTGTAGGTGTCATATAGATACATTAAGAAATTCCATACACTGAACTATGCTAGATTTGCATCCACTATCAAGAGTATTTACCTCATGGTGATAGTAATTCCTTGATCAACATGATGTCTCCATAACCGCATTGTGATGTGGTGTATGTAACTGTAGCTTGGCCATTTGAGTACCTGAGGTGCATCACATCTCCTATACTATGCTGTTTTTAGGTACAGACTAGAACACTGATGGGGGTGCAGTGGTAGGACTGTTGTGGGCCACTGTACCCAGGGACAATAATGTGTACCATGAGCATGCACCAGTTCTGTCCAGTGATTCTAAACATGTTAGCAAGTAGTTAAAGGGCATTGGCATGGGTATGTCTACACATGGCATATAATCTGATGTATGCCTCATAAGTGAGTAGCTTTGCTATGGGTTGACAGTGGGACACTATTTCCAGCACTTTTGGGGATGTTCCCACGTGAAAATGATGATCTGGGCAGTGAGAGCAATGTGAGCAAAAGTTGTTGATGGGTTTGAGCAAATTAATTTGCTGTGAAGTTTACTAAGGGTGGTGCAAACTTTGTCGGCATATAATATAAGAACCTGAAAAAGAAACACTTATGCCTGCATCTGAAGAATCTTTTCTGCCAGTTGAATTGTGCAATTTTGTAGTGGTTTGTGTGGATGAGGAGAGTCTATCTACTGTTAAATCCAACTTACATTTCAAGAAATTTGTGTACAAATTCATCTCACATCAGCAGCTATTTCTGATTACTTGGCTGTCCTACACTGACTGTATCTTTAGGCTTCTCACATGACACTTCTTATGGAATATGGCTTTGCTGCACCACTTCATTAAAGGACTAGCAATGGTGGTCCATACTTCATTTACTAGTATGGCATACATGTACCATCTGAGCTGGAATGGCAGAATTTGCTTTATTTTGTCTTTGCCATGTGTGGCTATTGTTAACAATTGTGCTTTGCCCTGTGTGGCTATTGATAGCAGTTATGCTTTGCCCTTTATTTCCAGAGTTGCATATGCTGTTCAAGGGGGTATTAAGGCCAGCATTGCCATATTTAGTGATGACAGGTAGGCCACATACATATGTCATTGTTGCTGTGTTTGGAGTTTGGAAATTTGTGCTGTAGTTTTATTTAAATTTTTTATTTTAGTTTTTTAACCATGCAAGTGGGCTGGTATAGGAACCTTTTAGCCACTATCTGGAAAAAAAACTTAAAAACAAAAAATATTGATAAAAAAAACACAATTAACATAATCATTTGACTATCTATAAAGAGCAGCTGTACCAGCTTTATGATATAAATTGCATTGGTATAGTAGTAGAGAATGTTAGAACAAGACTATATTTGCATACTACAGCTGAGCCTGCAAGGGTGAAACAAAAACAAAAAAGTGTAGATAGGCTGAGGTGTAAAGATAAGGAAACCTTGGGGAAAGTAGAGAGGTGAATTAATGAGTGTAGCACTTTAGTGCAACATTTAACAGCTATTTACATATTACAGAAGTCAGTTCTACAGACTTGGAAAATACTGAGTAATGGCGGATGATAAGTGTGAACTTTCCAGAACCAAAAGAAGAAATTAGCCTGATTCTCTAAAGAAGGTGATAAATAAATAAAAGCAAACTTGCTGCTAAAGGTGGACCCACAACAAAAACGGTTACTGAAGAGCAAAAACGTAGGTGAGCCACCACAGTAACCAAATCAGAAGTAAAAACAAATCAAAAATATGATTATCTTTGGTTAGTGCTTTCACGGGATAACAGCTTCTTCAGACCCCCACCCAAAAAAAAAAATAAAAGCAGAAAGCGCTAACCAATAAAGATGATCATCTTCTTGATTTACTTTATTTTTGCTTCTGATTTGGTGACTGTGGTGGCCGACCTACATTTTTGCCTTTCTCTAAAGAAGGTGCAGGTATATTCTGCCACCTGGTGTACCTTATTATTTTTTTTTTTTTGAATTGAGAAAAAATTATCCAAAGCAGTGATTTCCTTTGGGTAAACTGTTCCAGGATACAGGAGCCAGTTTATAAAATGTTCTTTCCCATGTAGTTTAATTTGAGAGATGTTTGAGCACAGATTATAGGAGTTGCCTTGTATTTAATAGTTAGGTAGAGGAAGACATAATCTTTCCTTGAGTAGCTTGAATATGAAAGCATTGAGTAAGTAGCTCTGGCAGTGATTGGCTGCCAGTTGGCCTTTTTTTTATTGATGCACAGTGGTGTTCATTTGCATTTTGTAAGTGGATAAATCTGAGCATTTTCCTTTCTGTAGTTTGGCGTAAGGAATTGTTCTTCTCTGACATTGGGGCAATAATAGGTAAAGACTGCACAAGTCTAGATATAAGAACAATGACAGCAATAGCTTGCCATGCCTCAAGGTTAAGTATGTTGGAGATGCTGTATACTGCTTTAAGCTGCCATAGGATTTCATTGGTAATGTTTTTGCTATGTTTTTGGAAGGACTGTCTAGGGCTGCCTGACTTCAGGTTGTAATATTACAAGAGGACATGTATACATGCATTTGTCCAAATAGATTTAGGTGTCTGCAATCTACTGTTAAAAAAAAAAAATGTGTGTGAGAGATACTTCTAGACGAGATAGACTTGAGTTTATTCCATTAGGCAATTTAGCATAGCTAGCTGTTAAGAGTTATGAGGGTATCACAATGGCATTACAAGCTAGTACAAAGTAACCATAGGTACATCAAGATGGTATAAAGCTTTCTGATTACAAGCAAGAAAGTAGTATATGGTCTAATTAAGACTCACCCTGCTTCTCATACTTTTTGTACTATTCTAAAACTATCTGAGGTACACTTGATAAATGTCTTAACACATAAGTTGTATTTACAGTCAGTACAATTTATTTATTTCTATAAAGGAGTATAATAAAATTTGATTTGAACTGTTTCATGTGCTTTCTCCCTTTTAGGTTGAAACAATCCATGATTTTTGTCATTTATCAGTTCTTAATTTCCTTTGTCACATGTCTGTGTTACTAGGCTACAGAATTCAAAACAAGCTGTGCTCCAACATAAACTTATGTTTTCTTATCAGCACAAGTCCTTGGTCTTGGTCTTGTCAGAGCTTGTTCTTGCACAAGTGTATTCAGTTACGTCCCAAAGATTCTGTCTAACTGAAATGCATGTTTTGTAAAATATATCTACACATGTAAAGAAAAAAAGAGCATCAGTAAGGATCCTGGAAAAATATATCCAAGCGTCTAACATCCTCCATGTTTGTTGTCCCTCAGCCCCAGCAACCTGTATGACTGGCAGTGTACCCACATGTGTACAAGTGTGTGTCTTCATGTTACGTTTGTTGTACAAATGGTGGTGTACTTTAGCAGTGCATATTTACTTGTTGCTGTTGCCCTGTATGATGTATAGTATGCATAGTTTACTCACCATTCATTGAATGTTCGGCCCTTTCAATGGTTTGGTGCATGTCTAAGTGCTCAGTATGGAATCTGCATTGTAGTAGCACAGCACAGTTGTACAGTTGTATAGTGCTTGCTTCTGTTACCTCCATTGCTGCTTGATAGTCCACCATACATGGAATTCAGTGCCATTTGTGAGATGTGTCATGAGGGATGCATCTTTATTGACATTAAATGCTATCTTTGTTGGTGGCTGTGCTGCATTCTGCTTTGAACAGACTCTTATTGTGTGGCATGACATGAGGCAAATTCTGCTGGCCTATTTCAGGGCTATACTATAGGTACCTGTTTGAGGCATGTAGGTGACTGAGCCTTGTTTTTCTGGAGGCCGAGTTTTCTCTGTGCAGTTCTTTGTGTGTCCTTTTTGTATCTGTACTCTGGAGATGTTGAATTAGATTTATTTAACCATAGCTTTAGTGGGTAGGTATGTGTGTCATATGTACACCACCTCCTTTGCTGTCATCTCAGTGGCATTATGACATTTCCTATACCATGTTGGTAAGCTCTACTTTATTGAGATGGTCCTAAATGTCTACTAGCTGTATTAGTCAAACAGTTCATTCTCATTTGCAAGGTGATGGTAATATACGCACATTCTGTGATATTTGGCTTTCACATGCATGGTGACGATGTTATTGTGCACACCTTCTGCAGTGTGGAATTCACTTTTGGGATGATATTGGGGAATAAGTACTCCTGTACATCAGCAGCTTACGGTTGATGACTGCATGCATTGCTCAAAATGCAGCTGCCTTTGAAATAGCTACATGATGATTTTTTTTTTCTGATTTAGCAGAGTATACAGTTGTCTTTGTTATTAGTAAGATCTGAAGTTTGTGGTTCCAATAAAAGTAATACACTGTGGCTGGTATACTGCTTTCCTGAGGTACAGTCAGCCAGCAGGACATTTGAGCCAGAGTTTAATTTTGCCTGATTTGTTGACAGCTTAGGTGCATATTAAAGATTCCATAGGAAATTTTAACGTAAAACACGAGTGTCACTGATATTCTAGCTGAAATCTCATTGTGTTTATATATCACAATGGTCCCCTTTTTAAAAGTGTCTGCGTGGTGAAGAAAATTAGATAAATATACCTGCACATAAATGTCCCCATTTGCTAATGTTTTTTTCTGCTGCCAAGATGCAGGTTGCTGCAATGTCCTTGTTTTCTAGTTGGATAAGGTGTCCGTGCTGTCCAATAGGTATAAGATTCACATAACAGATCACATGCATGCTGTGGAATATATCTGCTAACACTTAAACAGTACAGAAGCTGCTCTTCAGTCAGTCATACAAAGCTCTGCCATTCAGGCAATTTTCATCTGCCTAGCGCTTTGATTTGGTGTGGCAGTGCCACTCAGCATGTTATTCATATGCCATTGAATTACTATTGTGAAATTAAATGTGGTGCCATCAGTGTAGGCCCATGCCTTTTAGCCCGTTGTCTTGTTCAGTACCATTTGTCCACCGTTAATTTTGACTTTTTTTATTTATTATTATAGACTACACATGGAGGACAGGGCTGGGTTTGTGACATTTTGCATGCTGCATATTCTGTTTTGCATTAATGTGTTACTTATTTTTTTTTCTTTGGTTTGGTTTATTTAGAGAAATGGGTAATACCAAATTTGATAAATGGTGACATGTATAACTAAAATCTGTCACAACACAAAGCATGCCTCTACTTTGTGTAAGTTGTTCATGAGTCATAGTCAGCAGTGCAACTAATTTGGGTAGGGTTAACATGTTAGTGAAACGAACATGTATTTGTTGTACTCGGTTATATTCACACAGTAGCTAAGTTTGCATAAGCTGCCCATGTTTCATGCCCAAGTGATAATGTTCATATTGCTTTATATGTAAAAGACCATAAAGTAATGATGCATGTTCTGGGCTGAAACAGATTAAGATGAAGGAAACTGGCCACATAGGTAATTTAAAGGAAATAATTTGAAGGGAAGGCTTCAGATTGTAATACCAAAATGTGTTCTTATTGCAGTATGTGTGGTGCCTTTCATTATGCTTTTTCTTAAATTTTGCAGGTTATCACTACATCTGCCTGAGAAATGAAAGTAACCAGCCCCTGGTGCTCCCTGCTTTGCTTGTGTACACTGAAGCTAAAGATTATATCCCTGATGCTCATCAAGGTAACCATATGTAGCTTTCTACCTTCTTGTTCTTGGATACACATACAGTTTTTGTCCAAAACTTCCATTGATTCCCTTAACATTGTCCTGTGGACCTATTGCCTAGATTAATTTAACAGTGGTAACTGATAATGTGGAATGTTAATGGGCTAGCTGTTTTTCAGTCTCGCTTTAAATTTACAGCATATTAAATTGACATGTTATACTGTACTGGATTTTGATTGGTTATTTGCCACGTGTTGTGCTCTTGTAAATTTTCACCATATTAAATTGACTTGTTTTAGTAGATTCTGATGTCATGTTTTCCTATAGGTAAAAATGTTTATGGAATTAAATGTGTTGAATTGAAATTAATGTGTAAAACTGATCATCCATCCAAGATATGGCCATTACCTTTGCAAAGTAAATATCTTCTTCTGTTTAAATAAAAATGTCCAGTTTTTTGACTGTCATACTGTCCCTACTCAAATCTTCACAGCCGTAAGTAAAATTATTTTAAGTGAAAAAGATCATGTTACTTAAATACAGTTGACTATCGCAGTGTCTCTTCTCACCAGAAATACCAGGTACATTTTATGGCAATATTGTAACTTTTGTCATGGGTAGAAGGTGACAGCTGTCCCCCTCTGCATTACTCCTGTCAAATAATATATTACATGCTGTAGAAATTTTTGGCACCTTGAACAATGCCTATGGTTGGTCATTAACAAAGGAATATTATTGGAAACTGTCCTATAGAACCAGTCTGCCATTTGTTTAAAGGTTGGACATTAGTTGCATTAATTTTTGCCTCAAGCCCTAACAAGTAACTTTGTGCATAGTGTTGGGGGTGTGAGCATCATTTCTTCTGTTAGGAGGACCTGCTTTGTTTTATCTTTTATGTCGATGTATAGGGTGCTTCATAAGGCCCCAGTGGGGATGGCAAGATTATGTATTATGTTGAAGACCCCTCTGTGACCATAGCAAATGCAGTTTCCTCCCTGCAGTGTGTAATGGCAGGAGTTGTAATATGCTTTCTGTTTCTCCTGATCTTTGTGCCATCATGGTAAAGCATTGCTGCTAGCCTGACAAGTATACAATTTTTTGCTTCATTTTGAAAGATTAATAGTACAAGTTGTCTCTGAAGATGCTGAGCATCTTTACATAGTTTAGTGGTGGTTCCTTCTGCACAGAACATATCACAACGTCTGATATTTTCTCTTTGGGCACTGCCAAAAAACTTTCTAATAGTTTATTCAGGAAGCAAATCTGGAATTATTTTGTTTCTGTGCTAGATTTCAGGTTTGCTTTAATTTTCTCTGAATCATTTCTATTTTTGGAATACACTGCATTTCACAAGATGTGTACTTAATTCAACAGGAGATGGGAATGTTTTTTTTTTCTTTTCTTAAAGAAGTGTTTTTAGCCCAGCCCTGTGCCACAGAGGGATAATAGCCTTACTACAGCCCAGGCAACTAGAGCTTGAGTAGTGGCTGTGGCATTGAGAGGTCAACATCAACTTGCCCATCCCAAGAGGAGGTAGGCGCGTAGTCCGACTCTACTGCTGACCCCCTGTCAGTGATGTAGGGGAATGGCAGGAAGCAGTCATGAGCGGTATGTTGACATATGCCACATAATCAGGGAGTTTCTTCTGGTGTCTTGTAGCACATGTATGGAATGTCTGTAGACAGTGGCACTTGGGTCAGGCACCAGCTACAGCAGGACAGAGGTTTAGGTGCAGGTTGTCTGTCAACTCTGGGTTTGACTACTGTCTTGCACCTACCCCTTACTTCATGGGGGAAGTGAACTACATAAAGTGTGTGTGGTGAGATGCAAAATAGTATTTTTGTGATTTAAATTTTTCAAGTTTGTCTTTGTTCTTTTTAATGACAGTATTTTTTTTTTGTGTGTATCTGTAATATGAATATATTATATGTACACACACACTCACACATATGGGTCTATGTCGCTTGAGTGCTCATTTGATTGAATCCCAAATGGTGGAACTCATTTGACTGAAAACATATTTGACAGAAAAGTATCGAAGGTTCTAAAAAGTCTGTCATGATGTCATTTCTTATCATAGGAAATATTAGGGAAGGGAGTCTAGCAGAGTGTGTGGTAATTGCAGTGGTTAGTTTCATGTTGTACCCCCAGATCTGTAGTTGCTTGTTTGTACTTTGGCTGTGATTCACTTTGTGATTTTTTTTCTTTTCTCTGCAGTTTTACAACCATGGAGTTAGTATATATAAGTGTGTGTGTGTGTGGGGGGCTTGCCCTCCTGCAGAAAAAAAAAATTGATGGTATATTTACTGTGGAGATTTTCAGTCAAATGGATTCGACCATTTGGAATTCAGTCAAATGATATAGACCTACACACACACACACACTCTGTGTAACCCATTTGCTGTGGCCTGGGCTGGGAGCGAATGAAATGATCGTGGCCGTCATCCTCAGTGTAGAACAAATGAGCCCGTTGGGTGGCAGACATGTGGAATTATTGGTTTAGGGACAGGTGAGTCAAAAAGAAAGCCCAAAGGTTATTGTATAGTCATATTTTGAAGAAAAGAAACATGCTGCCTGACTGTATGGAATAGTTAAAGAAGCAGGCGTATGATCGAAGTAATCTGCTGCAATTGAATGTACAAGTGATGGTAAGTGTCAAAAACAAGATGATTTATTATTGGGAGATGCTGCACCCCACCCAGTTTCATGTCCTCTATAGTAAGGTCAGATCACAAAGCGGTCTCCTTTGAAATAAAAATTGATTCTGGAACCCAAGTAAAGCCTGTTAACAGTTCAAAACTATTCCAAGGCAAATTACCTTTTATTAAGAGATAAGTTCTCAAACGTCCATGCCCTCCAAATTATATAACAGGAGCCTATGCGAAATTGCCCACAAAAAGTCTGTGCAAGTATGTCAGTAGCTGCATACATGCTGCTGTACATTCAAGAAGTTAGCCAAAATTCAACTGTAAAAGCAAATCACCCTGTTGATGGAATACCAGATTAAACTGATTGTAAAAATCATAGCTAAAATTAGGAATGGTAACACCCAAAAGGATAAAAACTGTCTCATCAAGCTAAGTAGATAACTAAGAGGGCTAATTAAGTCCAAGAAAGCCAACTTTGAGGTAAAGATAGCTTCCCAGACCAAGGACAACCATAAGGCCTAAAAACTTTCTTAAATCAAGTAGATAAACAAACCAGAAACTAGGTCTGCTATATCGGAACAAAAAATTCCTAACCCCTGAATCTAGACTTACCCTGGGCCAGGCACTCCTCCTCCCCTCCCTCTTATACACCCATAGCCGGCCTTAGGCATAGGCCAACTAGGCAGCTGCCTAGGGCACCGCTGTAGCGGGGCATTTTTTCAGTGTTTATTTGGTGTAAGTAGACCAGGATAGAGGCACCAGGTGGTGTGGTGGGGGGCACCGTGGAGCCCTTTTGCCTAGGGCACCAGTCGACCTAAGGCCGCTCCTGTATACGCCGCCCCAATTCTTACCAGTATCCAAGCCTCCACTCTAAACAAACTGCAAGAGACTTACCATAAAATAGCCAGATTCATTACTAACTCCCCATACAACTCACACCACTGCATTTCTTTACTCTCTTCAATGGCTTGAACTTCCCCAGATGTCCTTCAAGGATGCATCTGCAGTCATAACATATGGGTTGTCCTGCCTCAGGCAGCCCTTCGGTCGGCCGGATTCCAAAGTCTGGGTCTGGCCTCGGCTGATGTCGCACCTTCCCCGACGTCAGAGCGTCTGGGGTATAAAAGCATCAGCCGACGCCATTTTCCTCAGTCTTTCTTGCCGCGCGGTGCCCGAAGCAGAAGCTGTTCGCAAGTGCCAGTCGGTCAGATCCAGTGATTTCAGCTACCGAAGACTTTGAAAAAGCTAAGTACCCCGTTGGGGACTCTTTCTTGCTTCAGCCGATGTCAGATAAAGTAAATAATTGTTTAACTTGTGGGAAACAAATACCTCATAAAGATTTCCATTCCTACTGCCTTCCTTGCTTAGGCCCAGACCACGACGTATCGTCCTGTTCAGCCTGTGCTTCCTTCAACCGCCGAACTCTTAGACGTCGGTCGGAGTTTGCAGAGGAATTTTTTGGGGCTAGTTTTGCATATAAAATGCCGTCGGAGACTCCGACATTACATTTGGTGAAAAAACGGAAGGACAAGGACCGACACTCGCGGCCCGCGGTTTCGGCTGAAACCACGGTAAAGCCTACCACGAGTGTCTCGGTTTCAGCCGAAACCGAGTCCTCGGAGATTCCTTCATCCGAATCCACTCAACCAACCACCGCGGCCCGGGAGGCCCCGGCTGAGTCGGCTACCGAGCTACCTACCGAAACCAGTGTCCAGGATATGTCCGACACCATTCCTTTGGACATATCTACTCCTGCACGTGGGGCAGCTAGGCCCCCTGCTTCCATGTCCATTAAGGCCTTCTCCAGGGCTAAAGCTGCTAAACTTTCTAAGGCTTTGCCTCCCAAGACTATCTCCCAGAGGCCTTCCTCTAGTACTCAGATCCTCAGCCTTGCAGAGGACCTTATTTCCTTAATTAGAGGTTCACAACCTCACCCAGACAGGGCCTCTCACCCTCCACCAGACAAAAGGCCCAGGATTGAGCCTTCTGACCCACACTCTTCAGATGAGTCCACGGATGGTTCTGAGTTGTCAGACCACCAGGAGGAGGCTTATTCGCCCTATGAGGATTCTGATGCTGAAGAATCTATCCCTTCGGCCTCCCCTCCTGAAGAGTTTTCCTTTGGTGAGACTCTACACTCCATGAGAGAGCATTTTCAATGGCAAGGTCAGGAATTCTCTGATTCTAGAAAAAGATTAAGGACCTTTTTACATTTGCCTCAGCATAGGCCCTTGGCTATACCTCCTGTTTTGAATGTAATTGATGATGTGTACAATGATGTCAGTACAGCCCCTGATACTCTCCCCCCCGGCCCCTGCCAAACCTGATAGATACTACTGGGTCCTGGATTCTCATTTCCATCTGTATAAAGCCCATTCTGCAGACCCAGAAACTATTACTCTGGGCCCTAAAGGGGTTGCGGCTGCCACTGCCAAAAATCCTCTACCTTCTGAAAGAGAGTCTAGAGCTTTAGAGAGATAGGGAAAGAAGGTATATACTTCAGCAACTCTTTCCGTCAGGGCACTAAATTGTCAATTTCATATGATACAGTACCAAGAGTATTTGTTAGATGAACTGAACAAGAAGCTTTCTTCTCCTGAGCCCCTTGACCGTAAATCCCTTCAGGATTTGGTACACAACTCACAGCAGGTTAGTAATCATTTCTTAGTGTGGTTATGATGCATTGGAGGCTTCATTTAGGTCAGCTATGACTGGGGCAGTTATTCGTAGGCATGCCTGGCTGAAGGAACAATCTTTGCCAGACCATGTTAAAGCTAAACTCCTGGATGCTCCAGTGGAGAAACAAAATTTATTTGGCTCCTCTGCTCAGGAGGTCTTAAAGTATGAAGAAAAGGCAAAATCTGTGCAAACAGTTAAGGATTTCCTACAAGTACAACCACCGAGATTTAGCAGAAACTGGCCTACTAAGAATTGGTCCTTTCCAGACTCGGACAGAGCCCAGAGAGGCAGGAACAGACGCCCCAGAGGCAGAGGCCAATCTAGGGGCTCTTACAGAGGCCGTCAGTGGCAACCTGCCAACCAGAGAGGTAGTGCAACAGCAGCAACAACAACTACTACACCAGGACAGGCTCAATGACTTTACTCTGATTCCGCCCACCAGGGCTCAACTGGAAGCACCCTTGGGCGGAAAGCTTGCTTTATTCTCAAAAAATTGGCATTATATTACAAGGGACACATGGACACTGCAAATAATAGACAAAAGATACAGGTTCCACTTCCACACTTTGCCAAAAAGAAACGGAATGCCAAACCTACCACCAAATCAGAGGGCAGAGGCTTTAAAGCAGATCAACAACTTGCTTCAAATGAAAGCTATAGAAAAAGTACCACTTTCAGAACAAGGCCAAGGATTTTACTCCAGACTATTCCTTGTACCAAGAAAAGAAAATCAATGGAGGCCTATTCTCGACCTGTCCGCACTGAATACTTTCCTCATTGTGCCAAAATTCAAGATGCTGACCCTACAGCAACTTCTTCCCATGTTGGGCAAGAGGTCTTGGCTGGTGACTCTAGATCTCAAGGAGGCATACCTGCACGTCCCTATTCGACCAAACTGCAGAAGACACCTCAGATTTCTTGCAGGATCAGAGCATTATCAATTCTCAGCATTGCCCTTTGGCTTATCTACTGCGCCCAGAGTATTCACGAAATGCCTGGCATCAGTAATTGCACACTGCAGACTTCAGGGGATTCAAATCTACCCTTATCTGGACGACTGCCTTATACAAGCGGACAACAAGGTAAATTTGATAAAAGACTTGGCCTATGCCATCCGCCTACTACAGGCATTGGGATACACAGTCAACATCCAAAAATCAAGACTGGTGCCATACCAAAGGATAACCTTTCTGGGTGCGGATCTAGACACAACCACCCAAATGGCCTTTCTCACAGAAGAAAAACAAAAACAACTTCCAGATTACTTCATGAATCTGACAAGACAAGCTCAGCTTACTGCAAGGAGAATCCTGCAGGCCCTGGGTTACATGGCATCCTGCATAATTCTGATACCACAGGCCAGGCTGCATATGAGAAAATTACAATGGTATCTAAGGAGTGTATGGTCTCAACACAGTCACAGTTTGGAAACTTTGATACCAATCATTCCTTGCCTTCAAAAGGAATTCCTGTGGTGGGCTCAGGCCTGCCAGTCCAACAGAGGGTTGCCTTTCAACAAACCAAGAACAAAACAAACCATCACCACGGACGCTTCAGACCAAGGATGGGGAGCACACATAGAGGACAAATGTATCCAAGGCCTATGGTCTCAAAGACAGCTACACATGCACATAAACCAAAAGGAAATGCTGGCAGTGATGCATGCAATCGAGGCTTTCAAACCCTTCCTCCATCAAGGCCACCTGTTAAAAAGGACAGACAACACCACGGTCATGTGGTACATAAACAAGCAGGGAGGCACACACTCATACCCTCTATGCCGGCTGGCTATGAATCTATGGGAGCTATGCCTGAAACTCAATATCCAACTGCAGTCCTAGTTCGTGCCAGGAAAGGAAAATACACTGGCAGACAGCTTAAGCAGAACTACCATGGATGCACACGAATGGATGCTGCACCCAGACATCTTCCAACTCATAACAAAGGCATGGGGAACGCCGGAGATAGATCTATTCGCATCCCCCCTCAACCATCAACTGAAGACATTCTGCTCAAGGACATACCACCCACAAGCATGGAGGGTGGACTCTCTCTCTTTCAGCTGGAAAGCTCTAAAAGTATATGCCTTCCCACCTCTCCCTTTAATGTACAAGGTTCTACTGAAGATCAGGGAGGAACAGCCAAGAGTGATTCTGATAGCTCCAGACTGGCCAAGGCAACACTGGTATCCACTATTGAGGAGCATGTCACGGGCAAAACCATGGCCTCTCCCCCTCTGGCTTCCTCTTCTGACGCAGAACAATTTCAAGATCATGCATCCCAACTTAAAAACATTGCAGCTAACTGCCTGGAAAATCCCTTAAAACCAAAACAAAATGTTTTATCACAGACAGTGAAGGACATTATCATGGAAGCTCGCCGGCCTTCCACAAGGAAGACATGCTCAGCTAAATGGAAAAGATTTTTCATCTGGAACACATCAAAAGGCTTAGATATGACAGTGGCAAACATGACACATATTCTGGAATACTTAGCAGAACTGTTCCACAATGGCCTTTCCTATTCCTCCATTAAGATTCATGCCTCAGCAATTTCAGCAGAATACAATTTGGATCCACCTATCTTCTCACACCCTCTACTCAAGCAATTTCTGAGAGGGATCAAAAATATCAAACCTCCAAGAAAGCCCCCTTTACCTGCTTGGGATCTCAACTTTGTCTTGGAGAAACTAACACTTCCTCCCTTTGAACCAGCAGCATCAGCGGATCTCCAGTTTCTGTCTTGGAAAACTGCATTCCTTCTGGCAATAACTTCAGCAAGAAGAGTATCCGAGTTACAAGCATTAATGGCAGTACAGCCATTTCTTATCTTCCATCAGGACAGAGTTACACTAAGAACTAATCCTACTTTTATGCCAAAGGTGGTATCTAGGGTATCCTTGAACCAAGCTATTCACTTGCCTACGTTCTTCCCAAATCCACAGAATAGAGGGGAAAAACTTCTGCACACCCTGGATATACACAGACAACTACGCTACTACTTGGACAGAACTAAAAGTAGCAGAAAAACTGACCAACTATTGGTAGCATATGCTGCTGGGGTGCAAGGAAAAGCAATTTCCAAACAGACAATTTCAAAATGGATAGGAAATTGCATTCGATTTTGTTACTCCTTTCATGGAAAGTCAGTTCCTGCAAACATCAGGCCTCATTCCACAAGGGCCACGGCCACCACTACAGCCTTCCTACGAGGGGTGGCTACCAAGGACATTTTAGAAGCTGCTACTTGGAGCTCCATGCATACATTTACCAAACATTACAATCTACCTTTATACTCCAGATCCAGAGCGGGCTTTGCTACTGCAGTCCTGCAGGGGATCTTAACTACACCATCCTTTTCTTAGTGCCTCCTCCCCCAGATTAGCTATGGTATTCTACCCATATGTTATGACTGCAGATGCATCCTTGAAGGACATAGTACAGTTTTGTACCTACCATAAATGTAGATGTCCGATAGGTATGCATCTGCAGTCAGGTTTACCCTCCCTCCTACCCCTCTGTGGTATTCCTAGGGTGTTTACCCCTCTTTTAGCTAGCTGGGGGAATCTATTATGGTGTATTTGTTTGTATATACTTGTGTATATATATATATATATATATATATATATATATATATATATTTGCAAATGTTTGGAATTCTATTACATTTCTCCAAATTTAGCCTTCCTAGAGGGCACCTGGCATCTGGGGCAAGAAAAACTGAGGAAAATGGCGTCGGCTGATGCTTTTATACCCCAGACGCTCTGACGTCGGGGAAGGTGCGACATCAGCCGAGGCCAGACCCAGACTTTGGAATCCGGCCGACCGAAGGGCTGCCTGCGGCAGGACAACCCATATGTTATGACTGCAGATGCATACCTATCGGACATCTACATTTATGGTAGGTACAAAACTGTACTTTTCTGCTGTCTTATCAATATCATATGCTACACTCTATTCTTTATAAACCCTCCTTCTGTCCATCTCTGTCTTTCTTAGTCTCCATCTACATCCCATCTCAGACCCACCAACAATTACTTGATATCTACCACCTAAAAAGGTCAGTAGGCAAACTACTCTACAAACACTCCCTTGCTTGGAACAAACCTTCCCCTTGACTTACGTTCAGTCTCCCACACCTCACACTTTAAAAATGAACTAAAAGCTTATTTTCTCAATTCCAGAACCTGCCCTTGCCATGACCCTACCTAGTCGTCCTTCTCTTTATGTACCCTCAAAAGGACCATACTTAGTACCTCATTACACCTCTCTCTCCAATGTGTCTACTATGCATTTGCACAATTTTATACAAACAAAAAATGTTAATTGTTGACCTATTGAACTATATCAATGTAAAATTGTTACTTAGCTTCTTTTTAATGCAACTTTAACTTTATGCATGTATCCCAACATATGTGAATTGTTTTGCTATAACTGCTATTATATCAATATTGTTTAAAATTGTACTTGTTTTAAAATTTATTACTGGAGCTTTTCTCCTCGGGTCTCCACTGAAAATGGGCCACAAGCTAGGTTGGACAAACCCGGTTAACAAATGTCAATAAATAAATAAAATAGATAACTAAGAGGACTAATTAAGTTCAGGAAAGCCATCGTTGAGGTAAAAATAGCTTCCCAGGCCAAGGACAACCATGAGGCCTTCTTTAGTTATGTCAGAAATGTCAGAGGCAGCACACAACAGTGTGCCGAACTGATTGTAAATGGAGCCAGGAGATCTAGCAAATCTACTGACCAACAACTTCAGCTGCAATTTCATCACCCACTCACCTCCAACCACCTAGCAGGAAATACCATAAAATATAACCCCTTCAACTATTAGTAGGGAGCGGGTCCTAGCTACACACACCTAAGGACAACAGCACAGATTCAACAGGCCCCATTAATATCCTTGTCAGTAATTAACTATAGCGTCTAAACAAGCTCTCTGTCATGTGAATGGAGGACTGCAGTGGTCATTCCTCTACACAAGCGTGAATCCTCAACCAATCCTGGTATCTACAGACCCATTAGTCTGACTAGTGTCATATGCAAAGCAATGGAAATGATTAACAATGACGAAACCTTCAGACACTGGACCACCAGACAGTTTGATTTCATCAAAGGTAGGCCATGCCTACAAAAGCTGGTGGACTTTTTTAAGAATGGTCACCAGTGCGATGGACGTGGGCAAAATAGGACATACTGCCTACCTTGCTCCACTTGGGCATTGTAAGCAAACTCATGGAATTCGGTATAAATCCCTAGGTAACGCACTGAATAGCCAGCTAGCTCACAGATAGGACCCAGGAAGTTATGATAGGAGAGGCAACTTCCACAAAGAGGCCAGCCACTAGTACTGTCCCTCAGAGTTCTGTGCTGGGTCCGCTATACTTTGCAGTCTACTTCTCAGAAGTCATGGCCAACATCAGGGGCCTCTAGTTGACGAAGTTTGCAGACAGTTGCTAACTAGGAGCAGTTATAGAATCATGACAAGATACTAAAATTTTACAGGAAGGTCTAACAAATGACTGGTGCCAAAGCCATGGCTTAAAACTCAGTGCCAAGGAATGTATAATAGTACCTTTGGGATGTTGGCCACTCTGGGGAAACTACTTCACTGATAAAACACCCTTAAGAGTAGAACCAATAAACATAGATTTTGGGACTCATATGCATAGTAAACTGGCATTCCACCAACATGTGTCTAAGGTAGTAAGAAAGTCATTCTGTATTGCTCAACATATAAGTAATAGCATGGCATCTAGGTCTTGTGAAGTCTTTGTGCCACTGTATTAGGCTGTCATCAGACCCATCACTAAGTCTAACACCTCCTTTGATATGTACTTGACGAGGCATAGAAAAACTGGGAACATCTACAGATGTTCCCTTTGAATTCCATGGCTAGGCTTATGAAGGCTGTAGTGATCATTAACTAGTATACAACATGAACATATAAATATATTTATATATATGCACACACCTTTAAAATATATGAAGTGTGTGTGTGTATGTATATATGTGTGTATGTGTGTGTATATATATATATATATATATATATACACACACACACACACACACACACACACACACACACACACACACACACACACACACACACACACACGTACGTGTATGTAGCTGCATTTTGTAGGTTCATAGGCGTTTACAAGGCTAACAACCACAAGGGCCTCTTTAAGCCTAGCCATGCATCCCAAATCACTGACAACAAACTCTGGTAGTCTTGATAAGTGTAAGTAGGGGCTTGGGAGCTGAAACATTTACAAGCAGGGTTCTGGGAGGTCAACCATTTACAAGCTGGTTATGTCCATTAGAGACAGAGGCACCAAACCAGGGATGAATTTCCTGTTCCCCATCCAGTTGTCCAATTTACACTTGAATTGGGTTAGGTAGGAACTTTGTATCACATGGATGGGGAGCCTGTTCCAGAGAAAGGGTAGTCTCTGGGATATGTACCTGTCTCTCCAGCAGGTCCTATGTATATCACAGTCAAGGTTTAACTCTCTAGAATGGGTAACTCTGATGCTGTTTGTTTTATGGATATGCAGGAGTTCCATCAGAGTGGGGTGTGATGATGCCTTGTATGCCAGGCATAGATCCTCCCCTCAGCAGCCTGTAGGAGATAGAATTCAGGGATAGAGCCTTGTGACAGTCTGCAATAGGCATGTTACTTTACTCCCTGTATTGTTTTAGTGAGGAACCTCCGTGGACATTCCGTTTGTTGGATATGCCTGGTTAAGTACATACCAAAGGGGGAGGGGGCATAATACTCAATGATAGGGCTGATGAATGCCAAGTACATTGGAACAATGACTTATTTGGACCTAGATGCCATATCTTTGTTTGTAAGTTGCACAACATAGAATGATTTCCTCACTACTGTAGACGTGTGATGGTCAAAGGCTAGATTACTGTGTGTCCCCAAGTCCCTGACTACTGGGTCATCTCTTGGGGATGTGTTGTCATTATGATAATTACCAGGGATGGATGACTTCCTGAAGGATACTATTATGCATTTTTAGGCATTTAATTTTAGTCCATGGCACTGACACTAGTTGTTTGTCTGTCATCTCTTCCTGGAGAACATTTGTGTCACTGGGTGATTCAGTGACAGCTCCTAATTTGCACTCATCTGCAAATGTAGTCAGCCAGAGGCCATTGACATTGGCCTTCATTTCAGAGAAGTAAATGCCAAAAAGGAGCAGCCCCACAACTGATCCCTGAAGGGACTCCACTTGTGATTGGGCACTTAGAATTAGGGAGTCCACCTCTACAAACTTCCTGGTCCTGTCAATGAGCCCAGATAGCTATCCATTGGGTTACATAAGGTTTTGTACCTAACCTCTTAGGTTTGTTAACAATGCCCAAGTGGGAGATCATGTCAAATACCTTGGCTAGATCACAGTAGGCAGTAGAAACCATTTTGTCCTCATCCATTGCTTTGGTGACCTTCTCAAAGAAGTCCACCAGGTTGAAAAGGCATGACCTGCCCTTTATGAAACCAAATTGAGTCCAGTGTCTCGAGGTTTCCTATGTCATTATTGTTCATTTCTTTGATAATTCTTTCCATGGTTTTGCATATGAGATTAATGAGACTTGTGGGTCTGTAGACTGTAGATGGCCCAGCTTTGTGCAGAGGGATGACTTCTGCTGTTCTGCATTCATGAGGCATGAAGCCTGTTTGGAGACTGCAGTTAAATGGCAATTCTGAGGGCTTGATAGATGATGTTTCATGTTATTTAGAAGGCATCCTGGGATATTGTCTGGGCCCATTGATGCAGTGTCTTTGGCCTTAGAGACAGCATTAAGGACCTGTTCCTTAGTGGTAGCAGGGCGAGTTATATTTGATGGTATTTCCTGAAGGAGTGTTAATGGGGAGAGATAGGTAAAGTTGGGGGTGAATTTGTCAGCCAGTATGTTTGCTATATATTTTTGGCTCAGTTTAGGTGGCCCCATTTACAATGAGCTCTGCACACAACTGTGTATTGCCTTTGATGTTGTGGACATAGCTAAAGAATGCCTTGTAGTTGTCCTTGTCCTAGGAGGCCAAATTTACCTCACATTTGGCTTTGGTAGACTTTTTCTCCTCTGAGGAGTTTTAGTTTGAAAGTGTTTTTATCCTGCTGGGTGCCACACCTCCTAATTTGTGCCATGATTTTCTTCCTTCTGTTATACAGCCTATTGATTTTGTGATTCCACCAAGGTGGCTTGTTTAGTGAGTTAGCTCTGTAGATACTCCTGGTGGGTACAGCTGCCTCTGTGCAGCTATTAACGTGCTTGTATAGGGTTGCTGTGAACAGTTCTGTGTAGGCAACAGTGTTCTCAGGGTTTATGAAGGTTTCACTAGGAAGTTAGCCTTAGATTAGTTCCTAAATATTCCAGGGTTAGCTGGGGTTCCAGGCTTTATTTTTTATTTCAACAGAGACCATATTGTGGTCTGACCTTACCAGAGAAGACATTACACTAGGGGGTGTGCAGCACTCTCTCATATTAGTGAGGAACAGATCCATTATGGTTGCACCACATATTGGTGTATTAACAATCTGGTCCAGGGAGTTTGTTTACAAAATACAGGAATTGATCTGCCTGTATGGTTGGTGACATATATGATTCCTAGTTAATATTGGGGTACTTAATGTCGCCTATGAACATGGTATTGGGTTGAATGATGAGTGTTTCCAATAAGTTTAAATTGTGGTATTGGGTTTCCTGGGTCATAGAGGAGGACCTATAGCTTGCAAGAAAGTGGTATTGGATTTTTTTTTTGGTGATTTGAACATGAAAAAGCTCAAGTGTATTGTGCTGTTTGACCAGCCTTGAAGTATATTTATTTTTGATGTAAATCAGAACACCTCCACCCTTACTCCCTTTCTGTGCTGTAGCTGGTCTAAATGTCTGGAGGGCATTTATAAGTATTTTAGATTTTGATGTTTAGTTATTGATGATCAGTGATAGATATTTTGGAAAAAGTGATTATTTTACATACATATACATACACGCACGCTATATGTATTCAGATATACATATGCATATAGATATGTGTGTGTGTGTGTGTGTGTGTATATAGATATAGATATATATATATATATATATATATATATATATATATATATATATATATATATATATATATATATGTGTGTGTATATATATATATATATATATATATATATAATACTTATAAATATATAATATGGGTCCACTGAATTACTTCCACACACCGTAATGTTGACGGCTGATTGACCACAAAAGGTCAACAGGTGTGATCGATCAACAATCCCTTGGTGGGGAAATATTCCCTTTCCAAGAGGTTTGTGTGACCTTGGAGTTAGTGTATGCAATTAGCTGGATGTGTGGTGGGGCACAAGCCTCCACAGGGAGGGTGTATGGGGGTATGCCCCCTGCAAAAAAAAAAAACTGTTTGGTGTTTTTTTTAGTTCCATGCAGCAATGATTTTACTTGTGCTTGTGCATTTGACTGTTGGTATTTCCAGTGTCAACCTTTTGTGGTTGATGATCTTGCTATCGACCATCGTGGTGTGTCCACATAATTCATTTATTTCATATGTGTGTGTGTGTGTATATATATATATATATATATATATATATATATATACACACACACACACACACACACACACACACACACACACACACACACACGTGTTGTGTTTGTATGTATATATACACATCCTATGTAAAACTACTCTTAAACTCAAACCATGCTGTACTTCAGTTGATGACCTTCCAAGTGAATACCGACCCTGTGTCAGTCTTTATAAACCAGTCCGTCCAGGAATCCTACATTCTCTCTCTCTCTCTCTCTCTCTCTCTCACTCTGGAAAAAGTCACACATTATCCCTCTGGACAAAGAAGGAAATTCAACAGACTACTAACTTTAGACCTATAACAATCTTACCCTCCTCTGTAAAATACTTGAAAAAAATTCTTATTTCCTACAGGAAGAACTCCTGTCCCCTACACAACATGGCTTCCTTCCTTCCCATAGTACTAGCACTGCACTTCTGAGATATATATATATATATATATATATATATATATATATATATATATATATATATATATATATATATACATAGATACTGTCAGTAAAGCTAGAGGTAATGGCTAACTGGTCTCCTCCTCATTTCTAGAGTTGTCTATAGCAATTGGTATAGTTTGTTACAGCAAACCTTTTCTTCAAATGTTCTCATTAGGTCTCTCTCAGCCCACCCTTCTATGGTTTAAAAGCTACCTATCCAGTTGGTATCAGCTAGCCTCTCCCCATACCTCACAGTCGCCACCAGTGTACCACAAGGCTGTGTCCTTGGTCCCATGGCTTCAATAGGAATTTGGAATGCCCTGGCAGATGCAACTGTGAGGTAAAATGTGTGGTATATGTTGCATCTTGCATGGCATGTCCAGCGTTTTACATCGGCAAACCTGTTAGAAAATTAAAAGAAAGGATCTCGGAACGTGTCCAGAACATTAGGAACAAAAAGTTTGTCAGTTCCTTGTATATACACAGTACACAATGCAGGAATTTTAAAAAGTTCCTGTTTTTCATTATAGACAAAGTGAAGGTTGGTGAGGGGGGGGTGACCCTAAGTTAGAAATAGAGATCAGAGAGGTTGAATGGCAAATAAGATTAAATGCCCACAAAAGCCCAGGGATCAATGACTATACATCAGTTAAGCCCATTCTAAGGAGAAGGGCAGCAGTGATATAACTAACAAGTCTGCCACCTAGTGGTACATATTGGATGTTACAACTTTTAAGATGTTCATTCTGTATGCATATATTTTGCTAGTTCGTATGTCCATAGGTTGGTACTAGGCTATTGGCCCTAAGGCCTATGCAAGCCTAGCCATAACAATTCTCTGGAAATTTTTTCCCACAATATTTACTTCTCTGGGCCCCTGTCTAGCAGAGCGACTGACATGATCCCCGGGGTGAATTTCCTATCTCCCATCCAGTCATCAAGGTTCCTTTTGAAGAGGGCCAATGAGGTGCTCTGCTTGACATGTATGGGCAGTCTACTCCAGAGTATGGGGAGTCTCTGGGTCAGGAACCTATCCCTCCAGCATCTTTTGTTCATTGTGATGATAAGGTTTAGATCCCTGGAGCATGTGGCTCTGAGGGATTGGGATTTCTTTAAGTGGAGCATGTCCATCAGCTCAGGGTTTGACATGGCCTTGTATGTTAAGCAGAGATCGCCTTTGAGTAGGCGATATGCCACAGAGTATAGCTGGAGTTTTTTTAGACGGTCAGCATATGGCATCTGCTTTAGGCCTGTGATTCTTTTAGTGAGGTATTTCTGTGGCCTTTCCAGCTGTTGCAGATGTCTTGTGAGGTACATACCAAATGGGGCATTATACTCCATAATGGGTCTAATGAGGGATGAGTACAGTGGGACAATGACCTCCTTTTTTCTGGATGAAAAGCCCTTAGTGATGAGGTGTGCCACGTAGAAGGATTTCCTGACTGTTGTGGCGATGTGGTTATCGAAAGTGAGACCACTGTCCACTTGTGTCCCTAAGTCTCTCATCACACTTTCGATGTTTAGTGTCCTGCCACCTATGTGGTAGTTCATGGGTATATGTTTTTTTCCAAAGGGGATGACTATACATTTCTTGGCATTAAGCTTGAGCCATGACTCTGGCACCAGGCATCTGTTTCTGTAAGGCCCTTTTGTAGAATAACCACATCATTTGGGGATACAGTAATGGCTCCGAGTTTGCAGTCATCTGCAAACTTTGTTAGCCAGAGTCCATTAGTGTTGGCCTGTACTTCAGAGAAGTAGATGCCAAACAAGAGTGGTCCCAGGACTGAACCCTGAGGTACTCCACTTGTCACTTGTCTGGAGCTGGATTTGAAGTCGGCTACTTTTACAGTCTTTTCTATCAGTAAGCCAGTTGGCAACCCATCAAGTGACATAGGGATTTATGCCCAGCTTAGTAAGTTTATCTATGATTCCAGAGTTGGGGATGGTGTCGAAGGCCTTGTAGAGGTCCAGATAGGCTGTGTGGACCTCCTTACCCTCATCCACAGCTCTGGAGACCGATTCGAAGAAGTCAGTCAGATTCAGGAGACAAGATTTGCCCTTCACAAACCCAAACTGGGTGGGGTCCAGTGTCTGGAGGTTGCCAATGTCTTTGTTTATAAGTTCCATGATAATGTGTTCCATGCCCTTGCAGATCAGGCTCGTCAGACTGATGGGACGGTAGTTCCCGGGATCAAAGGTGGATCCTCGCTTGTGGAGTGGGATAACTGTAGCTGTGCGCCACTCGGTGTGCACGAAGCCTGAGGTGAGGCTATGATTAAACATGACACTTAGGTGGGGTGCCAGTTCATTTTGTAGTTCATGTAGTACACAGCCTGGGATGTCATCTGGTCCCATGGATGCTGTATTCGTAGCTTTGGAGAGTGCTGTTTCTACCTTTGTGGCTGTGATTATCGGAATTTGGCAGTCTTTTGGTATTGAGATGGGCCCTTTAGGGGGTGAGAGGGGAGTGAAGTTGGCACTAAATCAATCTGCCAGGATATTGTCATATCCTTGGGATCAGTATATTTAATGCCATTCTGTTGTAGCTCAGAGCAGATCTGAGCATTGCCATTTAGATTCTTGACATAACTATAGAATGCCTTGTGGTTGTCTTTGGAATCTTTGGCAATTTTATTTTCGTAACTAGCTTTTGAGGATTTTATGAGGGATCTCAGCTTCTTACTGAGGCTGGTGAGGGAGTTTTTTGCATCCTGGGATTTTCCTCTTTTCTGCAACAGTTTCTTCCTTCTGTTGTATAGTTTGTTTATAGCAGTGGACCACCACATTGGCTTCCTTTTTTTTTTTTGGAGAAGAGCATCTTGGTTCTGTTTGGGATGGCACGATTCATGCACGAGTGGATGTGCTCGTACAGTGCCTTAGTGTAGGATTCTGCAGTCGAACTTCCAGTTCCGGTCTGCGTGGGTATTATGAAGTTTGCCACTTCTGACTTCCGTAGCATGAAGTTGGCTTTGGAGAAGTTTTTGAAGGAGGTTTCCTTACTGGGGGGTGGGATGTGGATGTCAAGGGTGATTTGCTTATGGTCAGACCTGACCAATTAGGGGGTGACCACTGGTGTGGAGCATCTATCTCCCTTGTTGGTAATGACCAGGTCTAGGATATTGGAGCCCCTGGTGGGACAATGGATTAGTTTATCCTGGGCGTTGGAATTTATGAATTCCAAGAACCATTGGGAAAAGGAGTTGGTACCCGAGTAGTTTTCCCAATTAATGGCAGGGTAGTTGAAATCACCTAGTATTAGGGTGTTTGGTTGTATCTTAATATTTTCCAGCATGTTTAGGAAGGTGTAGTGAGAATCATGGGGTATGGTGGGGGATTTGTAGCAAGCTACAATTTGGATTGCAGTCTTACCTAGTGTTAGTTGCACCTGGAGAATTTCAGATGCATTGTGTTGGGCAACTAGCCTGGAGGTGTGAATATCCTTGGTGAATATGGACAGTCCTCCACCTTTAGTGTTTCGGTCTTGGTTTTGTGGCCGAAAAGTGTGGTAAGAATTGTAGCGTGGTATTGCAGGGGTGCTCTCTGGAGCCTTGAACCAGGTCTCAGTTACTGCACAGATATCGATGTTCTCCATTTTTAGGAGTGCCTCGAGAGGGTGCATTTTGAGGTTTAGACTTCTAGCATTGAGTAGCATTACCTTCAGATTTTGCATGCTTGTATCCGTTACGGTGGTGGTTTTATCCTTTGAACCTTGCCTAAAAAAGGCACTATAGGGGTGGCAAGAGCTTTAGCCAGTAACCTGAATCCCAGGGGTGACAGCTGCAGACCATCTCTGGCAAAGCATCGTGGTTTGTTGATCATGTCTTTCCAGGCAGACAAATACTGGATCCCCTTTGAATGACACCAGAAGCTTAGCCAATTGGTGAAGTCAATCATTTTGTCCTTATACTGTGGTATTATTCTGGGCGAAGGCAAGATGCTACTCACGGCTAGGGTCATACCTGCCTGGGTCACATGATCCAAGAGTTCTTCCATGTCTCTCTTCATGTAGTTCAGGGAGGTACATCTCAAGTCATTTACTCCAGCATGGACAATGACATAGAGTCGTATTTGTACTTGTTGTGGAGTGACTTGAGTGCATGTGATATGTGGCAGATCCTGGCACCCGACATGCAGCTTACTGTAATTTTCTCCTTGTTCAGCCTGGTGAGTGGGACATCAGTGTGCCTGACTATAGAGTCACCTATGACTAAAGTGTTTGGTACATTGTCTTGCCTTAGGGGCTGTTGTTGGGTGGCACACTGGTGTTGTGAGCTATGTGTCACTTTAGTTGTGACTGGTGTTTGTGTGCGTTTCGGCTTTGGAGGTCCTTGTTGCCTGGGCAGTTTAATGTTAAGGGCCGCCGCATATGTGGGTTTAGTGTTGCTATGTGTGGGAATTGATGGTGTGGGTTTTGAAGGGCTATGAGTTGCCAGAGGTGTAATGCAGGTGTTAGCCTTCTCCTCTTGACTGTCTAGCACAGTCTTGACCGGAGAGAGCTTTGCTTCCAATTTGGCTATGTAAGTGCATCTCTCGCAGGTTGTAGTGTTGGGTGGTAGGAGGAGAAGATTGTCTGTGTACATGAGGCAGTTGCCGCATTGCCCCAGTATGCCCAGATTCACCAGGTGGACAGGAGAAACCACTGGAAGCTGACCCTTGGACATGCCCGTTTAGTTGCTTTTTTTGTAAGGTTTAAGAGCTGTTTTTGTTTATTACTTTAAGGTAAAAGAGAGTTGTGCAGAGCCTGTGATGTTTTTTCATTAATCACCAGTTGGATAGTAAATGTTATGTATATACTGCAGTTAGATGAGATTAAGAATGTATTTTTTAGGGGTGTTTTCTCAGGATATGATGTCATGCTGCATGGGAAATAAAAGATGAATGAACAAGTTGACTCAGAAGAAGCCCTATAAGGGGTGAAAGCGCATAGTTCACATGTTTATCTACTTTTATTTGTTTTTATTGTAAGTAAAGTGGTATATCTGCTTTATAGCTGAGCAGGTATTTGTTTTTCTTCATTTTGCAACTTTTCCAATGGTTCCTATTGGCAGACTCCATATGAGAAAGTTCCAGTGGTATTTTGAAAGATCATTCGGCTGCAGCATTGTCATCTTCTGAACTTTTTCATTCAACTCTTGCCTTGTCTAAGGAAGGAATTTCCATGTTGTATCCACTAGTTATCTCAGATTACAGGCCTTCCATGTCCGGTACCTCTTCCTACTCAGGAACTGTTTACAGATGCTTCGGACCTGGCTTGGGGGCTCATTTCAACGAGTTCAGGGGCCAGGTATCTGATCTCAACAGGCTGTGAAAAAACCTATTAACGTCAAGGAAATGAAAGCTCTTATCTTGGCCCTAGAGGCTCTGCATTACCTTTGGAAAATAGGTTCACTTAGAGGTTCCACAGACAACACCATCATCATGTGATACATAAATCTTAATTGTATTTGCAGTGTAGCCTTTCTAGCTTGGGATTTTGCCATCTGCCATCATTTGATTCTTCAGGCAGTCTATACTCCTGAACACAATGTTATGGCAAACAGTCTGAGCAGATCCTCTTTTGTGCATGCTTTACAGAGAGGTTTACCTGGGCATTGCCCATTGGTGGGGTACACCTTGGGTAGATCTTTTTGCCTCCCCTCAGAACAGGCAAGTTCCCAAGTTCTGCTCCAGTGTTCCAAGTCTTCTGGCTTGGAAAATAGATGCCATGTCTTTTTCTTGGAAAAGTATATACCTGTATGTTTATTTCCTTCTTCCGCTGTTGCCAAAGGTCCCACACAAGATCACGTAGAACAGGTGCAAAATCTTGTTGGTGACCCCCTTATTGCCCAGATAGTTTTTCTTTCTCTTTCTTTTTCATCTGGCCAGGGGAAATTATTGCAAATTACCCCACAGAGAGTGGCTCTACTCACACAGGATAAGGGCTCGCTTATTCACCCATATCTTTTCACCCTACAATTCACTTTCTGGATGATAGGTTATGATTCCTTTTGGTACCTGTTTCCTGAGGATGTGCTTCAGGTTGTGCAGGTGGCAAGAAAACCCACTAACAGAGAATCTTGTGTTGGAAAGTGGAAAAGATTTTCATCTTGTTTTCACAACAATGAACAGCACCCTCTTGGTGAGCATTCCTCCTGTTCTTTATTTGTGTGAGTCGATCAGTTCTGGTCTAGCATGCTGTTAAAGCTCATTTATCCATAAGTTTGAGGTTAAACAGTTCCTGAAAGGTGTCTTTCATATTAGGCCTCTACGAAAAACAATTCCTCCTCCTTAGGACTTTAACTTTGTTCGTGAGAAATTGACTTAGCCAACTTTTGAACCACCAACTTCTTCCTCCTCAAACGTTTTACCTGGAACACTATCTTGTTGGTGGCTTTGACTTCTGCCAAGAGAGCAAGGGAGTCACTGAACTTCAGGCCCTTATGGCAGTTCCTTCTCCCTCTTTACTTTTATTTTTCTTCATAGACACAGGTTTTCACTTGGAACCAATCCTTTTATGCCTAAAGTGGTCACTGATTTGTCTTTGAATCAGATCATCCATTTTCCTTCCTTTACAAAATAGTAGTGAGGGGTTTCTCCACCCATTGGATTTGCAATGACAAACTAAAGATATTAGGAAATGGACAACTTTGTGTTGCTTTTCAGGAGAAGAAATTGAGTTTATCAGTTTCTAAGCAAACCATTTCTTCTTGAATTTCTAAAGTAATTTCCATCTTTTATGCTTTTCATGGCAGGCAGCTTCCTACTTCTGTTCAGGCTCATTCTAATAGGGCAGTTACCCTTCTAGAACTTTTTTTCAAGGGTCTCAATGCTAGATCCATTTTGGAAGCTGCTACTTGGTCTTAATTTCATACTTTTACTAAGCGGTACAAGATGAATGTGGTTTCTGTTAACAGAACAAGTTTTGCTAGGTCCATCCTCTATGGGTTTTTGGTGGGTTCCGGCGTGTAGATCGCGAGACGATTGCCCGTGAGCTACAACGCCGAAACAAGAAGGCCGTGGCACCGCTAGATCGTAGAGCGGTGCGGCTGAAATACAGATCCACCGTCGGAACCCACGTCGGTAGAAAAACACACACATAGCGACAACCCCTAAAGCAGCTATGCTGCAAAACCAAACAAGTCACAAGCGCGGAATTCAAACACGCGGCAATTGATTAATAAATAGTACAGCATACAAGCACAAATACCCCACACATACACAGTACACAAGTAAATACACAACAGTATAAACAGTAACAACTTACCAGTAGATCAGCTGAACTCCAGACAAACCCGAACAGTAAACAGTCACAGTAGACCAGAAATATAATCCACACTAGCAGCAGCTGCAGCAGTGTCTTTGTACATGCTCATTAACATCTAGTATGTCCCTGTCTATACGAAGCACTTTTACAGATCAGATATAGTAACCCTTGTACTGCGACTGGAATAGCAGACATATGATATGAAGTGCAACAGAAGGAGAAGTTTCCGACTTCATACCCCTTAGAAAGCACATGCTACTGTAGGAGCGTGTAGAGTAACAACTAACAAACTATGCACAGCACTTTACACAGAATGTGCCAGTGGTTAACAGTATTGGGAATATGTCCATTCCAAGTCCCAGACATATTGATGTACAGCCATAAGTGCAACACACAGTATCTGTTCAGGTACGGCCCCCCTAGTACAATGGCAGGTGGGAACTGTGAACCAAGAAACACTTCCAGACAGAAGTGTCAACCCCCACACCTAGTCTACAGCAGCATGTGTGTTTAGTAGGTTCTGGAAAACCCATCCAGTGTCTCCTGTGGCTGGTGTACAAAGGTATGTAGGCCCATGCAGGCAGAGAAGGGTGCAACACTGAGCAGTATGTAACCTCTGTCACTGAAACTGAGACAGGGCCCCACACCCTGATTGGATAGCAGGTACAACTGGGAGTTAAAAGGGACATGTACACCACATGTAGAAACTGTGTTTAAATCAGGACAGGTAGATGCTTACCACAGTATATACATTTGTTAGCCCCATGGCTGTCTAAACTGCATATAGTGACTCCATAGCATGACAGGCAGTTAGACCAAGGTGTAGTACTGACACCTGCACAGTGAGCTGTTGCAGGCAGCACTACAACACAGGGTCCAACACAGGGCAGTGTAAAGCAAGTATTGTTACATCTTATAGTGAATTGTAGCAGTGACGTCTGTACATCCAGTTCCCAACTATAGATGCTGTGATGGATAATGAGAGGCCATCTACAAGTGGTGTTACCATGATGGAAGCTATGTACCGGTATAGCCCTGGTCAGCTTGGCAACAAATACAGCACAGTGCCCAGCCAACGGGGCAAACCAGTGCTGGTAGTGGAGTGATACCTCTACCATTTGGAGCGTGAACCTCCACCTAAACGGTACTGGGCATGTATTGAGCGGAGACTACAGGCCTCTAGAGGTCGTGCCATCACTGTACGGCAGGAAGAGGGCGAGGAACTGCTGAAATCACTGCCTCACCAGCACGGGCCAGATGCAACAATAGCCCAGGTTGCTACACTGTGAGCAGAACTGCGGCAGAGGGCAGTAACTGGCAATGAGTTGCCAAGTTTGGTGATGCAGAGTGTCCTAGGCACAGCAGATGAGAATGTACTTCAGGAGATGCCTTGGCGTGCCACATTGCATTGTAGCATAACCAGGGTACGTCAGAGGGCACGGGCATCCATGACCACACCTCCAGTAACACTCGCAGATATTGATGTCAGCCACTATCCACTCCGTAGTGGCAGCTTTATCCTCCGTAGAAGATCTGATATGGATGGGACTGATTCCTTGGTTCTACTTACAACAGCACAGAACCTAATTGATCTGTGTAGAGCTGACATAAATCTTGGAGATGGCACCTTCCTTACATGGGCCGATACATGTCATCAGCTGTATACATTACATGGCTGTATTGGGACTCACACCTCAACAAGGATTGTCCCCCTGGTGTACTGTCTCATGACAAGGAAGTCAGAGTCTGCATACTACAGTATGTGGGAGATACTGAAGAGTATGACTGCAGAACAGGAGTGTACCCTGGCTCCACAGTATATAATGACTGATTTCGAGAAGGCAGCGATCCGTGCCGGCCGTAAGGCATTCCCAAAGAGTATTCTGAAAGGGTGCCTTTTCCACTTTGCACAGATCATTTGGCGCCAGATGCAGCATAACCACCTTGTAGCCCTCTATGGTACGGACACTGCGTTCTCTATTGCCATACGCAAGCTAATTGCGTTGGCATTCCTACCAGTTGAAGATGTTGTCCCTGCATTTGTGGACGTTGTGGCTACGTTACCTGAATGTGCACAGCCTATTGGCGTATTCCTGAATCATCATTATGTGCGAGGCCGACCATGCAAGTATGCATCCCACTGCTCTTCACAGCAATGACTACCATCATCCTATCCTTTATGGTTCTGGAATGTTAGTGATGTGACCGGCATGGATTTTCTACGGACTAATAACCAGGTAGAGGCATGACATCGTCGGCTGAAAGTGTTACTGGGATGACCTACTGTGCAGCTATGTGATCTTTTGACTGTCCTGCAACAGGAACAGAACTTAACAGATACCCGACGAGAATCTCTGTTGCAGGGGATGCCTGTGACACCACGTAGGAAGGCCATTGTTGTAAGGGAGCATAGTCTAAAACACATCTTGCAACATAAGTGTGACTATAGTGATGTGCAGGATTTTCTCCGGGCTGTGGCACATTTCTATAAGTTATGATTATATCATGGTTTAGTATGCACCAAGCACTTCCCACATCACTTTACATTTTGCGTTAATAAAGGCTTTGCCCACAGCACACAGGTTTCACTCTACCACTTTGATGCCCACTTGGCATCCTATTCTAGGCACATGTTACAGTGTTAGTTGCACACGGTGGTTTCTAGAGGGTGTAGAATGTAGATCACATAGGGGGGTTGTGTCTCACACCTGTGGTTAGGGTGCAGGGGGTTCCTTTATTTTCACAGGGAATTGTCTGCAGGCATTTGTCACTGCAGCTAAACTGCCATACTGCCATCTGTCCACATCCAGTTGTCTCACAGTGGGTTGTCGCACCGCCTAGGTGCCTGAACCCGTTTTTGGCGGGTTCCTCGGTTACTTTCTCTTACTCCCTTGTTCTAAAGTAATGATAGTACTCTCCTAATAGGAACATAGGAAGTTACTAGGCTGTTAGCCCTGAAGCCCTTACAAGCCTAGCCAAGAATTTAGCCCATGTTCCAACAAGTCAGCACCGTATGCCACTGTCAAGCAGGGACACGGGTGGAATCCCAGGGGTGTATTTTCTGTTCCACATCCAGTTATCCATGTTGCACTTTAAAAGGTGCACATCAGTAATTAGATGATGAAGCATTTAGCTTCCTTAAGAAGGTCAAGGTTACTCCTGTCGTTTACCCATGCTTCATTGAATTTCTTCATTTTGACATTCGGAGCACTGGGCAGAAATCACATCACATCAACACCCATCTCGGGTCTTTGTAATGCTTTGTTTTAATTAAACAGTCATATTCTCCTGGTCTGCACAATTCTAAGTCAGCTGCTAGCTGCCAGACAGTACAGGATGCAGGTCGGGACTGGCACCTACCACAGCCAGGGTGACCAACAGGAAGGGCCCTCCAGGCATTGAGTCACCCCTTACTGTCTCGCTGGCACCCCCGGGGGGGGGGTGCCTCATCCAGCCATGGTGCTGAGCCAGCCCTTCTTCATGCCCGAGCATGACTGATCCTGCCCTTAAAGCCAGTCCTTATCCCGAAATTACAGATCTGGCTTGTCGACTTCCCTTATTTACATTGTTCTAACATGCCAGAGGCCGTTCATGTTGGAGACCTGCTGTGGATATGGGTAAAGCCCAGTGGGAGACTTGCATCCTATTCCCCAGATTTTTAATGGCAAGCGAGAGCTCACCTGATGCTGCCTGCATCGCGACACTTTCCAGGGCATGGGCCTCTCTCTGGTCGAACCCATTCCAGGGCAGAACTCTCTCAGGTGACCCCACCAGCTTCTCCGGGATAATTTGCATCACTGCATTGGATGCTGTGAATTGCCTGTCTCTGTCACTCCGGATTTGGGTATCTGAACCCAACTCCCTTTCGATTGGCCGAGGACGATGGAGGCCATGTCTTGTCCTTTTGGAACGGCGCACGCCTATCTCTCAGGACTGAATTATCCATATCCAACTGCTGTTTACATGAAACCCTTCTCCACTTCAGCCTTTAAAGCTCTCATTTAAATATTTACCACTACCGCTATGATCTGCACCCACGGCAGCTCCACCCGGGCCCTCGCCCTGGGAATCAGTGCCACCACGGCAGCCCTTCTGCACATCATGGCATAGCCCCCTCAGCTCCCAGCACCTGCCATGGCAGGGTATGGGCCTGTCACTCCAGTGCCATTCATTTTCAGAGCTAGTTGATTTGGCATGTGAGTTGTTACACAGTCCTTAGTGGATTCGGACTTTTGTGGCCACCATCCTGCTCTCTATATCAGCCAACACGTTCAGTTCATCCCGCAGTCCCACTTCTGCTTACCAAAAGTGGCCTACTAGGCGCTTGCATTCCACACCCAGCACCAAGCTGGAGAGTTGGGCTTCTTGCGCATTTAAAGTTTGAGTATAGGTTGAGATTGTTTTGCCCCCAAGATCTCTAATCATTCACTTTACCAGATAAAACTTCACCCACCGAGGGCCAGCTATCCTGAGGGAGCCATCTATTAGATGGTTTGATTAGTCTTTTAAACCAATACCCAGGTCGGGCAGCCAATTTACATGTAAGTACCACTACGGACCTCCACCAGCGTTTCCTCTGGGTTCGCCCTGCCCAGGCATACTTCACCATCTTTCTGGTTCTTTTTTTTCCAATCTTTTGATTCAGTGATGGCCTGAACAAAAATATGTATACAGAAAAGAAATCCAATCTTACTTTTTTGTTTCAAAGTTGAAATAAGATGTACCAAAGTTTTCATGCTCAAAGTTGACCAAACACCAGTTCACAATAAACTGAAAAGACAGATGCTTTGTGAGGATACATATATCATATGTTATCTGCCCCCCCCCCCCACCTTAAATAGGGAGTCACTTTCTGTGCATCCTCTTCTGGTATTAAATTAGAATTAAAGTTATGATTGCAAATCCCCACAGACATATTTCAAGGTGCTACTGGCATATTTACATACAGAATGCCTCATATTTATATACAGCATGCCTCCTAACCCCCTACTGCCAAAAGACAGCCACATTATGTGCACCCTTCAAATGTCAGACTGACACAAAATTGAATAAAATAAATAGAATAAGACATATTTCCTATCTGACATGCATAATCAGCATATTTTATTTATTCTCCTCCAAAACATAGTCACCTGTGTATGCAGACGATGTCTGATTGTGAGGAAAATAAAAAAAAAAAAAATATATATATATATATATATATATATATATATATATATAATTGCAGTAATGTTTCCAGCTTGTTACTTCTAGAGAGTGTAGATCTCCTATATAAGCTACAGTGACTCTCTGTGCACCCTGCTGAAGTTTCTGAGGAAAGTTAAAGAAATAATGACCAAACTGTCCCCAGCCCAACAGAAGATATAGTGGTCTCTGATGTTTGGGAGGAATGTTAAAGAAATAATGACAATGTCACCAGCTCCCACACAAGTACAATGACCTTCTGTGCACACCCACAAGCAGGGCTGGTTTTAGACTGGGTGTGGTTCAGGGCAGAGGAGATTCCTATGCCCATATCAAAATCCACTTATACAGCCTTGGTGTGTGGAGGCCACCAGTCCCCTTAAGTTCTGAAGGTTTGGGTATTCGGTGATGCATTTATCCCTCATTATTTTAAAAGATGACTGTTAAACTGTGCAAGTGACAACATGGGCCATTTTAATCCAGACAATCCTGCCAAAGCAGTTATAGTCAGTCCTGTGTACAATTCAGGCACCTGATTGTGGTAAAAGAGGCTGACAGTGTAATGTAGTTCACCTGTGTTCCAAACAGTTGCCACGTATTTAAAATATTACATGTGACTTCACATAATCTCATTAGTCCTAATAAGCAAACAGCAGCAGGCAGCTAGACATTTTCTTCCACAGAAGACGGCCACAGCAATTATACCTGCTTAGTCTATGCATATCAGGTATCCAGTTAAGCTGTCCATCTTACTTCCTACAATCGCATATTAGTCCTTCAAAGCCAGATAGTAACTGTTTGAACTGAGCAAAGACAAGAAGTTAGGTTACTTTTATCCAGCCAACCCAAACTACCACCTAGCAATTAAAGCTACAACATGTAATGGCTGTGTAATATTATTTCTTCTCCACAGTTCACACAAACAAGTTACCACACTTTAAAGTATTCCAGTCCAAGTTGCTCCACATAAATCACAAATCCATAAAAATAATGTCCAAACTATCATGCTGATCACTGGCAGCATTGTTTTAAAACAGTATTAACACTTAATCTGAAGTAGTTAACTTCATTTATCTGCAACCTGTGGGTATTCGGATCCATATCAGATCCAAGCTGGCAACATTTTTCAAGCATCCGCTCCAAGCTCCTGCCCTTATCCATAATCCCTCACATCTCCTACCTTCCCCCAGATCTCGTTTGCTGCTTCATGCATACTCATTGTGGTCTCTATAACTCCAAGTTGAGTGCAGTAAGTGGTACTTTTTGGTATATATTTAATGTGTGTGCAGTCGTTTTTTTGGTCATCCCTTTCCTCCCCTTCGTCGGTTTTTCCGTCAAAAAAAAAAAGTAGTTTAAAAAGTTAGGAATTGTGATGTAGTATAGGCCTAACCATCCTTTGTGTGTATGTTGGTTTAGTTTTGGCCGAGTGGTGTGTTGTGATGGCTGAGCAGCCAAAGCGAACTTTTAAGAAAAGCACAGTGTGTCGCCACAAGCTTTCACCGTCTGATGGCCACACTCTGTGTGTTATTTGCCTGGGTGTTCCCCACCTATCTTTGCCATGTAGTGTGTGTGCAGGGTTCAACCCTAGGGCTTTGAAAGAGAGGAAGGCAAAGCTGATAGCTAAGGGCCTGCTACCAGTTTCTGCTTTGGATTCGACGACCTCGACATCAGCCTTATTGTTAGGAATACTGCAACAGTGATTAAAGGAGGACATAATACAGTTATATAAGAAATTACCATGATATTAGATGTCCTGCTTATCACTGTTGCAGTAGTTCTTCCCTCTCTTTTTTCTTATTCCTCTGGCCAAGGGGTCATCTTTTTCCTTATTCATGGATGTACATGTACCATTTTTCTTTTTTTCCTCATTGGCTGCTCTGTTCTACTGGAATAATTCAGTCCTGAGGATATGGCAATCATACATCACTAATGCACCTTACACTTCAGAGGGAGTACTGTGATAGTGATGAATAGAAAATCTACTGTAATGGTAAGTTCTTACACAGTTGTTCTTTATTCAGCTAATGAAGTGGAATGTTGAGACCCTTAAAAGTTCACAAAGCATGGAAATAAACTTTGAGCAGCATAATGTTCACTCCATTTGAGGTAAGAAGTACAGTTTCTACAGCCAAATTCACAGCAGCAAATTTGAGGTTGGTACAGATATTATATGGGTCACTTTTACTCACTCTTTGAGCATTGATGCTCTTCATTCTAGCAGTTGTCTAAAGGAGCAAGAAAATGCTTTGAATACTTATAATAATGTACTGAATATTTCCAGTTTTGTACTTTCTAATACTGAACTGAGATGTTCTTCCGTATCACTGTTGCAGTATTCATCACTTCTGGGATCTCCTGGCAAGGGTAGCCCATTATGTGGCCAATATACCAAAGCCTTTATTACCTAACAGCATTGTACGTCAGACGTATGCTTCCCACACAAGTGTAGGGCATAAAGGTGACATATGTATGCTATCAGTCCAGATCTTCGTTGTTGCCAGTCTGAGCACTATTATTGTACATCGGTCTGAATTCCCTTCACTTCGCTGGTTACACTGAGCCTACATTTTCAAAATAAGTATCCCAGTGGGGTTCCATTTTCATATATTTTTCAGTGGGTTACATGTCATTCAAGAAAGGGAAATGTCAGTGTGGGAGGCAGATTCATGAAACGAAATATAGGCACTGGAGGTCCAAACAGTTCCAACACAGAATTCTTTATTAGTGAAAAACACAGAAATACATAAACATTGTTCACACACTCCTTTTACGTTTTCATCTTAAAAACTTCATCAGATGAGCATACTAACCCTTATTCTTGTTTAAAAACCTTTGTATACCCCAATTAACCAATGCAAAGCTGTAATAAATTAAATACGTTAATGAATCATGAATAATGAAACATTAGTAAGCCAAATCATAAAATCATTTTAACATTTGTGTAAACCTTTCCGTAAAACTTCATATCTCTGTATATTTTGAACAGTGGATGAATGAATAAAATATGAATACAAATATTAAATAGGTAATAAATTAAAACAAATAACATAAATTTAATACAACAATAAATTCATTTATATATATATATATATATATATGTATATATATATATATATATATATATATATATAGATATAGATATAGATATATATATATATATATATATATATATATATATATATATATATATATATATATATATATACATATGTATATATACTATTACATGGTTTGAGGAATCTATAGCAGGTTTTAGGAACATTTCTTTTAATGAATTCCGTACATGTTTAATTTTAATGGACCTAGTTTTGAAGAATACTTTTATAATTTTTGAAGGAGAGTATTATAGACGACTCAGAGGAGTGGCAATGGGTGCACATTGTGCCCATACTTATGCCAGCATTATCCTTTCATATTGGGAAGGCAAATATGTGTTTAATTCCGAGTACAGGCAATATTGGAGTTTTTAATGGGCGTTTTTTTAGATCTATGCTTGTTTTGGGTCAATACAGAGAACAAGTTCAAAGAATTTTTAGATTATCTATTGAGTACCACCAATTTTGTAAAGTTTACATATGAATTTAATATTACAGAATTAAATTATTTGGATGTAAATATACAAAAGGGTAATAATGGTTTTAGATCTAAAATATACAAGAAAAAGACATTCTCAAATTCATACCTACATTACACCAGTGCCCACCCCCATCAGAAAAGAGGGGTAGTAAAGGGGTAACTGGTTTGTGCAAGTAGGATGACCTCAGATGACAGTGATTTTAAAACTGAGTGTGAATTTTTAATAAAATTGATAAGTCTAGAGGTTACCCTAGTGAACTGTTGAAGAAAACATATGGAGACGTACTAGAGGCAAGGAAAAAGTTTGCTCCCATTTTAGGTATAGAAAACTATAGTTCAGAAAAGATTAACCCAGGTAAAAGCACTGAAAATGAAGTATACCAGTCTGCATTAACTGTTACATTTGACAGGGAAACTGGATTAGTAAGGAGAAACATTGAGAATGAGTGGAACAAATTTTCCAAGATATCAGATCTAAATATTATTTTTGAAAAACCACTCAAGTATACCTATAGGAAGGGAAGCAATATTAAAAATATATTAGAGAGGGATACACATTATAATAATGGGGTTGGATTTTTAAACAACAGGAAAGGTACAAACAAATGTGGTAACTGTAATCAGTGTTCATACATACAGTCTGGAGATGCAATATATTTAAAATGTAGAAATAGGTACATTAGTACTATAGGGAATGCAAATTGTAATACTAAAGGGGTCATATATTTAGCCCTATGTAACACACGTGATTCATTCTATGTTGAAAAAACGGAAAGAAAATTAAAACAAAGTATGTATAAACATAGATATGATATTAGGAGAATGAATGAAAACAATTTATTTTTTATTTTACATTTGTTGACCGGGCTAGTCTAACTGGATACATGTCCATTTTCAGTAGAGGCCCAGGGAGATGAGCTCCAAGACACAAACAAATACAAGTGCAAACAACAAAAGGCAAATATAATAAAAATCATCAACAACGGTAACATGTGCAGTACAGCATAGAGGTTAGCACAGGATGTACAATGAGGGCAAGAGTCATAAACAGTGCAAATTGCAGGTACAGAAACATCATACAGGTAAAGTCAATAGTAGAAAAAGGAAGTTAGTTGTGTAGTGATGTTACTAAGGATATACTTAAAAATAGGTATATATAGAGGAGAGAAATAATGTAAAAAAAGGGAGAGATGAGAAAAATATAATAAGAAGGAAGATATAACTGTGGATGATGAGCACTGGATAGGCAAAGTCAAGTTTGAAGAGATAGATGACTAGTCTGGTTTGGTACAGGGGCGTAGCCAGCATGATTTGATGTAAAGTTTGTCTGTTTTTGAAGAGTGATAAAGAGGTGAGTGAGGAGAGGTCATTAGTGAGAAGATTCCAGGATTTACCTACAGTATTAGAGAAGAGAGAATCCCCAGCCCTGTTATTAGGTTTAGAGGTGTGTACAAGAAGTTTGTGTGATGAGCGTAAGGGCTTCAGATTTTTATGGAGGTGATGAGGCTAGATAAAATTGGAGTATTAGAAGGTTTATAAAGAATGTTGTGGGCATTGATTGGTTGGTGAAATTTAATCAGGTGTTGTAGTTCTAACCATCCTAGCTGATTTAGATTTATAAAATGGTGGATTCTAAATGGGTTGCCTGTTGCAAATCTTGCAATGTTGTTGTAGGACATTTCCAATTTGCTGAGGTTATTCTTGGGTAGATTAGTAGAAATTGGTGAGGCATAGAGGAGTGTAGAGATCAAATGAGTGTGAGCTATAGTAGTTTTGGCAGAAGGAGAAAGGAAGGGTTTAATCCTATAGTGTGTGCCAATTTTTTTATTGACAGTCTTTATAGCATTGTTGATGTGGATGTCGAAGTTCAGATTATTGTCGATGGTGACACCTAGTAGTTTGGTGGTAGAGTCTGGAGATATTATTGTTCCATTGGTGGAGGTCACAGAGAAATGAAGAGGAGAGGACTTTTGAGTAGGAGTGAAGAGGAGGAGTTTGGTTTTCTTTGGGTTCAAAAGAAGGCAACGCTGAGTGAACCATTGTTCAACTATGTTGAATACCTTCTGGGTGAGAGAGTGAAGGTCATGGGAGGATGTTGCTGAGCATAATAGTGTGGAGTCGTCAGCATATTGTATGCAAGTGGCTTAGGGGATAGCTAGATGAAGGTCATTAATAAATATGGAGAAGAGGAGAGGTCCTAGTATGGACCCCTGAGGGACACCTAAGGTAATGGGTAGATGGGTGGATAGAGTGTTATGCCATAATACTGCTTGCTGTCGTTTGTCAAGGTAGAATTGGAACCATTTTATGGAAAGTGGATCTAATGACAGAGATTTTAGCATGTTTATGAGAATCTGGTGGGTTACCATGTCAAATGCTTTAGACAGGTTGATAAGTAGAGCAGAATTAAGATTATTCAGGTTGCAATGCCTGTTAATGTAATCAGTAAAGGAAAGGAGGGCAGTGGTAGTGCTGTGTGAGGGTCTGAAACCATGTTGACAGTTGGAAAGTAAATTGTTTTCAATTAAGTGGTTGAGTAATTGCCTATGGATACATTTCTCCATATTCTTAGCTAAAGGAGAAAGTAGGGCAATAGGGCGATAGTTTGATAGCTCAGTGGAGTGTCCACCTTTATGCAGGGGGATAATATGGGAGACTTTCCATAAGCTTTGTTTAAACCTACACAAGTGTGTAATGGGGCTAAATATTGTTTTTCGTGATTGAAGTAATACCTGTAGACCCGAGAGTAGGCCCCTGGGAAACCAGGTTAGAGTATAGAGAGTAGTTTCGGAAGCCAGCAACCATCCAGGGTTGAATGATAGTTTCATTGTTACCTGTATTGAAGCTTAGATCAGCCAAATTGTAAAATATTTACGAGACAATTTCCTTATAAATATGCACAACTATACAACTGTAAACATATTTATATTTTTATTCAACAAAACAAGTTTTTAAGAACAAGTTTTGGTTTTATTAACTTACATAGCCAATATTTTTGCATTTTAGATTTATGTGGTGTGTTTTCATGTTTGTCCAGTAGATGGTGCTATTACATTGTGTTACATATAAATGACTTATTGTATTAAATGAAAAATGTTATTCTTTAAATTTATTACCTATTTAGTATTTATATTCAAATTTTATTCATTCATCCACTGTTCAAAATATACAGAAATATGTTTTACTGAAAGGTTTGCACAAATGTTAAAATGATTTTATGATTTCATTTGGCTTACTAATGTTTTATTATTCATGATTCATTAACATATTTTATTTATTACAGCTTTGCATTGGTTAATTGGGGGATACAAAGGTTTTTAAACAAGATTAAGTGTCAGTACGCTCTTCTGATGAAGTTTTTAAGTTGAAAACTTAAAAGGAGTGTGTGAACAACGTTTGCGTTTTTCTCTAATAAGAATTCTGTGTTGGGACTGGTTGGACCTCCAATGCCTATATTTCATTTATTAGTCTACATTGGGGCACTTTTACCACCTTTTTGGGAGGCAGATTCCCCATAAGGACCACCACGATAGGTGCTTGTTTTGCTTAGGTGCATCTCACAACCACACTGTTTTTTCATTGTTTTGTACCAAAGACTGTACGTAGCCGTCTTTCTTCCTTTTCCATTTGTCTGCAGAAACATTGTCTCAAGCTGTTTTTGCAAGATACCATGGCAGAATCTGCACACCATGAGGTACAGCCACTGCTCAAGAACAAGGCCAGGAAGTCTAGACCTGAGCCTGCTGCTATCCCCTGGATTCCACTCTGTTGAGGTACATGAGAACCGGGAGGACAGTCCAGTATTAGCTTTGGTTTCTTCTGCCACAACCTTCTCAGAGGCCAGCATGGAACCTGCTTCTTTTGCACATCCTGTGAGGTTTCGCAAATGCGTGTCATAGGCATTGAGGGGGAACAGTGGCTGATTATCTCCAAGACGCCAAAAGGGATTCCTCAAATCCTTGTTAGGAAAAGATGCTGGGTGCCTTGACTGAATTCAGGCAGGGGTCTGAACCACTGTGTTTTGTCAAGGCAGATGCCCCATTGAAGAAAAGACAGAAAAAATAAACCTGTGGTGTCTACTGCCAGGGATCTAAAAAGGGAATGGCAAGACTTCACTTAAGTTTTGTTCAGTGCTTTGAAGCCTCCTCAGGGGATTTTGTTTCCTGTACCCCCGTGTTCCTCTGTCCCCAAAAGGACAAGGGACCCCTGAGTCCTCTGATAAGGATTCTGATTCTGACTCTTTAGCCTACTCCTCTCAGTTGCCCTCTCCTTTAGACCATGGGTCACGAGAAGAGGAATCTGTCAGTCCTTATTTTGCTTTGGAGGAGCCATCCTTTGGAGAGACCGTCCTGCATGTTATGGAACATTTTAAGTGGATTTGCTGCCAGGTATTAGATGTCCAGAAGGGGTATTCTGAGTTATTACAGATGGACTCTCCTAAAGCTGACTGATCTGTTGAATACCTTCTCAGCTGTTTCCCTTGCAATAGACTCCTAGCCTTCAGCCCTAAGAAGCCTGACAGGTTCTATAAGGTGCCAGATGACTGCAAGTTCTTGTACAAATGCCCTTCATCTGACCAGTGGTGATTTCTGTGTCTACTGATAAGCCTTCTAGACTGTTGCCATCTTCTATGCTCCTTCCCATTATGACAGTAGAGCTATAGAGAGGCTTGTTAAAGTATACACTTCCTCTACCTTAGTCTTTAGGGCTATAAATTACCAGACCCATATGACAAGATACATTTTGTCTCTTGTTTCCCAGATTGTAAAGATTGTCTCTGATATGCCTAACTCTGAGGGTAAGGCCTCAGCTTTTTCCTTACTAGGTTTCCACTACTCAGGTTGTCTGTCGCTTTATAAAGTGCAGCTATGATGGAGTGGATGCCTCTTCTAGGGCTGCTGCTTCTGGCTCTGTGACGAGGTGCTATTCCTGGCTTCTCCTTTAAGCCTAACCAGATGATATTAAAGCAAAACTTCTGGATGATCCTCTGGATAACCAAAACTTGTTTGACACTGCTGGGATAGAGCTCTTTAAGACCTTGCAGGATCAGGATAAGATCATGAAAGATTTGAAGCACATCTTTGTTTTTCTCATTCCAGAGTTTCAGAGGAACTATCCTAATAAGACTCCTTTTTTGTGTAAACTGCCTAGGCAGTCTTTCAAGGATAAGAAAGCTCTTAGATGCATCTTTTCTGATAGGTGTACTCAAATACCTAGGCCCCATAAGTAGTCCTTTTCTGACAAGTCTGCAGCTGTCAGACTTTCTGCCCTCCCTTCCTTTCAGACAGGTTCCCTTAAACCTCAGCCCCCCCCCCCCCCCCCCCCCAGTTTGGAAAAAAAATTACCACAGACTCTTGGTTCCTCTCAGTTATAAAGAATGGTTACTTTATGGCCTGAAAAACCCTTCCCTCCTCCTCCAATATCCCTCAACCTCCTGCAGAACAGCTCCTTCATTTTCCAGGAGTATTGCAGGGTCTAGTAAACCAAGTAATGTCACTATGATTAAATTCAGAAAGACCACAATATTCAAATAGCAAAACTTGAAATTTCAAAACCACATACAACAGTATAGTTTAAAATAGCGGCAAACTTTAAGAAAATGTCACAACATGTGTGATATTTTATTAAAGTTCAGTTGTTTTAACCGATGCTGTTGTCAGTGGTTTTGGAAATTCAGGTTTTGTTATTTGCAGTATTGCAGGGTCTGTTAGCCCTAGGGTACCATTGTGCTGGTTCCACAGACCAAGAGGGGTCTAGGGTTTTATTCCAGAATGTTTCTGGTCACCAGGAAAGAGGGTTTTGGATCTCTCTTTTCTGAACACTTCTCATAGTGCCATCCTTTTGAATGCTTTCTCTTCAGACTCTATTTCTCCTCTTGTTTCCGCAGGCCTTTCTAGTTTCCCTAGACCTAAAGGAAGCTTACCTTCATATTCCTTTCTACACTCTATTCAGGAAATTGTGTTTCTCTGTTAATTTTCAGTTCTCTGCTTTGCCCTTTGGGCTCTCAGTGGTCCCAGCAGTATTCACCAAATGCCTAGTTCTAGTGGTCGCCTTTTGCAGGCTTTGAGGCATTCAGATTTTTTCCCTGTCTTGATGACCTCTTACGTCAGGCCTCATCCCAAGCCAAACTAGTGCAGGATCTTCATTTTACCCAGGTTTTATTGCACAGCTTGGGGTTCACGGTCATCCTTCAGAAATCTATGTTGACTCCGTCTCAGGACCACATCTTTCTAGGCTTCAGGATCTAAACTGTTTCAATGCTAGCCTCTCTTCCTGCCACCAAGGTTCTGTTTCTTGAATTATTTTCTTTCCCTTCCTGTCTTCCATCCAGGGAGTTTCTAAGGGCTCTGGGGTTTATGGATTCTACTGAACCACATGCTTTCCTGGGCCAGGCTTCATATGAGAAAATTTCAGTGGTATCCCAAATCAGCATGGCTTCAGCACTGCCACCCACTAGACTGTCTGTTTCCTCTGCTCCCTTGTCTCAAACTGGAACTTCACTGGTGGATTCCACAGGAATCTGTCTAGATGGTCCCTTCCAACCTCCTCCGCTACAGTTATGCCACAGAGCTGGGGTGGGGAGCTGATTCAGGCATGTGAAGGTTCATGTCCTTTGATCCCCTTAGCTGGCAGATCACATCAACATCAAGGAAATGAGAGTTCTCATTCTGGCTCTTCAAGCTTTCCACTCACTCTGGGTGCCAGGTCTCTTGAAGGCTTTTCACAGACAGCACCGCAGTCATGGTAAATCAACAAGCAAGGGAGCATAAGGTCCTAACTTCTTTGCAGGCTAGCCCTTCAAGCCTGGAAAATGGCCATCAATCTGCCAGTGACCCGACAGGCAGTCTACATACCTTCAGAGTCCAGTCTTCTGGCAGATTCTGTCAACAGGTCCAGGACGCAGCCTCACAAATAGATATAGTTCATCTTTGGGGTATTCCTCAACTGGAGCTTTTTGCCTCCCTTCTGAACAGGCAACTCCTTCAGTTTTGTTTCAGAGTCCTAAGTCCTTTGGATTGGAAAGTGGACATCATGTCTTTCTCTTGGAAATAAATGCTCTGATGTCAATCTTCACTTAATCCTTGACCATGGGTTGGATTCCGTATATCTGAAACAACTCTGCCATTATTCCAGCTTGCGCCATCCAAAACTCTCAAGCTAAGCCTTCCCCATAATGCTCCTCGCAGGATTACCACAGATCTCATTATCTGCTTTCAGTGCTAGACGCATCTATCGAAATAACTCTTGAGCAAGCTAATTCTTCTCTTCTGCAAGTAAGATTTCTCTTGAAATCTCCACCATTAACAAATGGCTTCTTCAGAGTTGATAAGAGATAAATACATCACTTCATTTATATTTTAAAAGACATTTTGTCCATCCAATCACTTAACCCCACTCATAAATATTTAATTAACTCAAAACCAGACTTCCCTTTCTTAAAAGTGACATATATATGTTTTTCTATCTAAACAAATATATATAAAAAATAATTAACACAAGACATATGTAATTAACAACTAAATGTTTAAAAAATATATACCTAGTATATTATGTGTAAAAAAATATATATTTCATATTTTGTGTGCAAAAATACAATATTACACAAACGCTACATCCTTGATTGTGAAAACTTTATCAAGAAATGTCTATCTATATATATATATATATATATATATATATATATATATATATATATATAGGCTGTCATTATAATAACAACTAAATATTAGATTTCATTAGCTCTTTGTTTTAATATTGGCATAATAGATATGTTTTCATTCAGTCCAGGGGGACATGTTGCATTTAATTTGCCATTTATATTCTAGTTTTTCTACTCTGTTTTTCATCTCCCCCTCTTTCACTTGGAATCACTCGATCAAGTACAAAGAAGCTAAACGTCTTGTAGTTTGAACATGCAGTGCTATGAATAAACAGAGCATTATTTACATCTTTGTTCTTAATTGAGCTAACATGTTCAGCTATCCTATCTTTAAGTCTTCTTATAGTTTTTCCCACGTAAAAACCTGGACAGGTGCTGCAACTAGCCAAATAACGCTAGCATGTTTTTATTGCAACTACATCTGCCTGGCCATGGTATGGACCTATTATATCCAACTACTGTGACATATGGGCCATCATGAATATACTTGCAATACCTGCAAGCACCACATTTATACATAACTGAAAGTGTACTTGTAGAAATTGGTGCCTCTAGGATATTTTTAACATTTTTTCCCCTGCAAAATACTACTCTTGGTGTCTGTCCCAATCTTTGCTTCATGTTGGTGTCAAAACTTGTGTCCCATATTCTCCTATTTCTAAAATTGTGGATATTTGGTGATTATATTTCAATACAAGGGCATCTGATTTATAAGGTTCAACTTTCTTCTCTGGACATTGATTTCCTCCCCATAAAATCGGGGGAAAGGAAGTATTTCTATTCCTTTGTACTTCATTTCACATCTCCAAAAGTAGTTTCAATGGGTATCCTCTGTCCAAAAACATACCTATTAGAACATATATTTCTTTTTGGTATGTAATGTTATCACTAATTAAAAGTGACAACCTTACCATTTGGCCCTTAATACTTTTATGGTGGTGGAAAAGATGGCAACTTTAGTAATGTAGCAAAGAATTGCTACATGTTTCTTTTGTAAATATATTACTTTGTATACCGTCCGACATTTATGTGAGGTGGATTTCAAGAAAGTCTATCATCTCACCATTCCAGTTACTAGTAAATGTAAAAAAAGTGGTAGTAGTGTTTAAATCTACAGATTGTTGGGCCTATTTCTCATCACCATTCCACAGTATTAGTATGTCGTCCAGAAAATTATTATATAAAACTATATGGTCACTAAAAGGAGATTGGAACACAAACCTTTCTTCCCAATCCAGAAGAACCAAGTTGGCAAAGCCAGGGGCACACTTTTCCCCCATGGCTACTCCTGATATCTGATGGAATATTTCCCCCTCAAAACTCGAGTAATTATTCTTTAATACTATTTCTATTAAGGCAACTAGTATGTCTATCTTTAAGTTTCCTACTTTTTACAAGGCTTTCTCTAAAGTAATACAAACCTTCATTATGTGGAATGACAAAAAAGATTTACCACATTTATGGTAAGGATAGAAAAATTATCATTGTTCAGGTCCCTTATAACACTCGAGCGTTTGAGGCAATGCCAAGAATCTTCAAGTATGTGTTCAATCCCAGCTACCACCTGTTGTAGTCCCATATCCACAAACGAAGCCATTGGCTCAGTTTTTGAGCCTTCGCTGCCACTATTGGTCTGAATGGGTTTTTTTTATATTTTTGTGGATTTTGGGAATCGCAAACACAACTGGCATAGCTGGGTATTCCACATTGAAGTAATTAAATTCACTTTCATGTATTACCCCTTGAAAGAGCGCATCAAGCAAAAACAAATCTATTCTATGATGAGCAATATTTATCTCGTTTTTGGAGACCCTCTGATATCTAGAATAATTGTTTAAAATTTCTTGCATCTTTGCTACATAGTCGAAGTGAGACATTATGACAACCCCCCCCCCCTTATTAGGCTTCATAATCCTCACTTCACTATTATTGGCCAATTCAAATAAAACTTTTCTTTCTTCAGTGCTAAGATTACCACATTTAACAAAATTATCAGTTTTTACCATATTTCTCCTAATTTCGTTGACGCACAACTTTTCAAAAATCATAATATCCTTATGAACTGGAGGTATAAATGTACTTCTCATTTTAGGAATAAAAGGCAACAAACTTTTCATTATTTTGGTCATTAAAAAATAGTGACAAATTCAATTGCCTTATAAACAGTTTAAAGCTAGTATAGACATCCACAAAATCTAAGTAAAATGCAGGCACAAAAGTAAAACCTTTACACAACAAGTTATGATGTACACATTTCATTTTCAAGGCACTATAGTTGTAAATTGTGAAACCATCTTTTTTACTGATATCACAACCATTCTGAATTTCAAACTGCAAAAGCGAACTGTCCACCTCATCTTGTGAGTTTTCTGCCCTTATCCGGCAGTTAAAATTGCTGGAATTCAATCTCTTCTTGTTCGCCCACTGGCATTGCCTGTTGTAAAAAACATTCTGTTGTTGCTGGTAATGACCCACATATTGTTGATTCTCTTACCCCCCTCCCCTTCTGTTCATCAAACGTTCCAATCTCCTCAACTGTGGAGGCTGATCTAAAAAATGTTCACCATGCCGTACATTACCATTCTCGTTCTGATCAGACAAGCCTCTGTTCTGGTTAGACAAACCTCTATCAGGGTTGTCCTCATTGTCCCTTTCGCCTCTCCACCTATTCAAATTATTAGCAGTAGTTTCAGAGGTGCCATTGGGGTATGCCAAATTATTTTTATAGTCATTAGTTTCCCTTGCCAGTTTCTTGATCTTAATTTGAACATTTTTGTTAAATTGGTCTTAATTGTTAAGCTCCAAATGATAGTTATAAACAGGTTGGAAAAACATTCATCGACTATACTTCTGTTCAAAGAAACTATTTCTTTCTCAAGTGAAACCAACTTACTCTGATTGTTCTTTACAATAATGTCCAACATTTGCAAGCCAGTGTTGTTAAATAAATCAACCAGTTCCTGGATATGATAGGATAGCTGAACATATTTGTTTAGATAGAAAAACATATGTATGTCACTTTTAAGAAAGGGCAGTCTGTTTTTTGAGTTAAGTATTTATGAGTGGGTCAAGTGATTGGATGGGCAAAATGTCTTTTAAAATATGAATGAAGTGATGCATTTGTCTCTTATCAACTCTGAAGAAGCCATTTGTTAATGGCGAAAATGCTTAGTTTTTAAGAGTATTTGTTATTTATTAAACAAATGGAATTCTATGTCTGTTTTGTGGGTTTTTTTGTTATTTCTTACTAGTTTTACCCTTATTGGGTGCAGTTTTGTTTATTTCTCTTGAAATCTCCTTTTTAGTGACTTCTTTCCCTTTTTCTTTTACCCAGCTTCTCTATTACAGCGTTTGTTTCTTAACACAAGTAGTGTTTTCTTGTACATACCATCGTTGCTATTTTTTCCCCTTGCCATAAGGTAATTCTTTATACCATCGCTGGTATCTTTACTTCACTTTCTTTCTTTACCATTAGTTAAATCTTTCATTCCATTGTTGGTACAAGTCTTCCAAAAAAAAAGAAACTTTAAACAATAATGTCTTAATTTTGTTTTTCCGCCATCCTTTCTGCCTGTGTATTTATTTGTAATGGCTGAAAAAAACAAGGGAACTTCTGGTATCAAGATATGCCAGAAGTATGAGCATAAATTACCCAACTCGGACAGACGCTCCTTGTGTGTATTGTTTGGGCCTTGTGCACCTTCAGGAAGACTGTGCCATCTGTCATGGCTTCAGTCACTAAGCCCTGATTGAGAGAAAAAACAAGTTCATTCTAAAAAGTCTTATTAAAACCTCTTTCAATGAAGCCATATCTGGTTCTCCAAAATCAAAAATTAACATTGGCTCACCTTTTTCATCTTTTTCCTCATCTAAACATGAACATTTATTTATTTATTTATTTCCAGTTTGATAACCAGGGTGGTCCACTGGGCTCAAGGAGCCTGTTTTCAGTGGAGGCCCGGGGAGAAAAGCTCCAAAATTACAAAGATAAAATGATACAAAGATACAATGAAAATACAATAAAAATATGATAAAAAGTACAATAAAATGCAGTTATGAATAAATCCTAGTGTTATATAATATTTTAAACAAAATTGTAAGATGATACAGTGAGATGTAGCAAAAAAATGCAGTGCAATAAGTAGAGTATAGGAGACTTGATGATAGTTCATAAAGAACATGCATGGTAACGAAGTATGCAGAGTAGTAGTAGGAATAAATACCTAAAAGTGGAGGAAGGGGAGAGAGGTGGTTGAGTAATAAAGCAAGAGGCAATTGTTTATTAGAAAGAAGAACATGCGAGAAAAAAACAATAGGGGGTAATAGAAGGGGAAGGAGGGTAAAGTTAGTAGAAGAGTGTTGGACACAATTTGTAGAATGTTAGAGTCATTAGTTAGTCAAATGTAATATACGTTTAGTTAGAAGAAGTATATAGGGGGAGAGAGAGTACAGTAAGAAGGCTATGTATAGTATTTACATTATATACATTAAAGGTTTATAAGTTATGTTAGAAATATCAAGGGGAAGCTGTTGGGCAGACTAGCAAGGTGAAGAAGTATTTAATGAAGAACAAGTAGGAATGACTTTATTAGGATTAGGGGGGCAGAGAGCAATTACATTTCCAATTTTGGGAGAGATGAGAATGGAGCTGGGATCTGAAGAGTTCTTCAGTGAAGAAGAGCATCTCAGTGCCAACAATATCTTCAGCAGCGTTATCAAAAAAGCCTAAGGCTTCCCTGGTTCCTGCAGTTTCATTGAAACTGACTGGGGGAAAAGACCTTACCTTTAGTGCCGTTGGTGCCTATCTCTGCACTGACCGCTTCGGCACAGACTGCTTCTATTATTTCAGAGCAGACATCTTCAGAACCAAAGGAATTCCTCTTTAAAGATTAGCCACATAGTTATTCCCCCTCACTAAACCTTTTCGTAGACAGACCTCTAAGCCCCTTCTTAGAGAAACCCAGATCCCCGTTGGTCTGTTCTGTCCATTCCACCAAGAAGTCTCATGGAGTCTTGATAGTTTTGAGGTTGGTGGACCAGCTCTTGGCAGCGAGGGGATTGTCCACTTCTACAGTTTCTAACCTATCTGGCTCTGGAACATTATCTATCTCTATGCCAATGATTGTTCCTTCTCTTGACTCCAACTGAGCCTTCAGAGTTCCTAGTGCCTGTCTTAGTGCTGGTCAGAGCTACTTCTCTGGTGCCAAGTATGGAGGTGAGCTCTTCAGTTCTGTCAGAACTGGAGACCTTCCAGGGTTACGGCTTTGTTGCCGGTTCCGGGGGGCATGGTTTCACTCTGATGTTGTCTGAGCTGTCCATGCCCCTCAGAGTATTGGCACATGTTAGCTCAACACCAACTTTGGAGGCAACCTCCTCAGTGCAGGATGGGACCATCTGTTCTGTAGGAGTCTATTTCAGTTCCGAGCTCCCATTCCTGTATGGGGGGGGGGTTACCTTCCAGGCCATGGAGAGGGCCTTGTCTACAGCAGGCACACAGTCAACACCACTTTCATTGGACCAGCAGCCCTGCCCTTCCCCTCAACTGGAGCTTTCTCCATCCTCTAGAGTGGTTTGACTCTGAAGAATCCATATGAATTTTATGGCAAAAGCTCTTAGTCTGTTGGTGCTGTATTACTATTTGCTACAAATTTACTGCCTTGTTTTTTCTTAGTTTATTAGCCTTGTAGCTGTTGTGTTGTTTTTACTTCCTCCATCCTGTACCCTGAGACAGCAGGCACAGAAGCCTCAGGATCCATCCATAGTTCTCATGTCCTCTTCAGATACTTCTTCGGCCCATTCCACCGAAGAGGGACACTTGAATAGGAAGTGCAAGAGGAAGCTCTTAGACTCCTCTGAAGAATCTTTCACTGAAGATACTGATTTTGATGAAGGGGAAGGTTCCCCAAAATCACCCTCAAAAGATGTCTCCTTTGGAGACATTCTAGGGTTCCTGAAACAGAGGTGTGGCTGGACTACCCTTCAGCCTTCCTCAGAGGAGTCTGTATACCTGGAGGCTTTCCAAGCATGACTCTCTACCACCTGGAGCTCTCCACCCACTGACAGCCTGATTAAATTGATTGCACAGCAGGCTTGGAAGATACCTGATTCTGTCGAGCTAATCCCAAAGAGACCAGACCGTATTTTGTCAGCTCCTCAGGATCAGCAGCATTGGGTGAAAGGAATGCCAACAGCTCCAATGGTGGTAGCTGCAGCCACCAAAAAGGAACTTGAGATGAAAGTCCTACTATCAGTCCTCCTAATAAAGAGTCTAGGATAATGGATAGATTTGGGAAGCATGCATATGCTTCATCACCTTTGTACTAAGGTCCTTCAATTACATGGAACATTTCACGAGACTTCAACGAAATCTGATAAAAAACTGAGATACTCTGACAGGAGCAGTAGCTGTGGGGGTACAAAAAAAAGGTAACTTCTCAGCTAGCAACCCTAGATTGTATTTGCAACTCTTCCATGATACTTATTGCCCATGCAGCTGAAGGGACAACGAGGGCAACAGGATCGGATGTAGCCATTAGGAGACATGCCTGGATGTGCTTAAGTCGTCTTTCATCAATGCTCTTTTTGATGGAACATCTCTTTTTGGCCCCAAAGTTATACACTTTTGCCAGATGTGAGAAAGATGGAAAGACCCTTTCTGCCTTGGGCGTATGCTTTTCCACTCCTGAACGGTCTTACTCCAGGAACCAGAGAAGTCGGAAGCTATGGTTGAAGTCGTTCCATGGATCTTTCTTCCCCCCCAGGGCAGAGGGGAAGTAACAGTGGAAGACACATGCACGAGGTAGCCCGCAAAATCAGGGTTCCAGGGATTCTTTCCCTGGTAACTCTCATCAGCGCTCCTGAATGGAGGCCCAATTGCCGTCCTCTGGAGGCAGTCAAGGGACGATTATCTCTTCACCTACATGTGTGACTCCGGATAACAATGGAGAGTTGGGTGCAGAGGATCATAACCAGAGGTTACAGTATCCCTTTCTCAGAAAAACCCAGAAAATTAAAGAGAATCCCAGACGTTCCACCCAGTCACAGGAATGTAGCAGTCTTAGAAATTCAAAAACTGCTTGACAAAGGAGTCATCCAAGCAGTCCCACCAGACCAGATAGGATCCGAAGTTTACTCAAGATTCCTTTTAGTGCCATAGAAAACAGGAGACTAGAGGCCAATTCTGGATCTCAGTTAGTTGAACAAATCAGTTCAACAAACCAAATTCCGGGTGGTCACGGTTCAGTCTATACTTCTGTTCTTAGGAAAAGATGACTAGTTGTGCTCAATAGATCTTCAGGATGTGTATTATCACAAAAATGGACAAGCAATCCAGAAGATTCCTGTACTTCTGGCTGGGAGCCAGTCATCAGTTCAGAGCCCTTTGGTCTCACCACAGCCCCCAGGGTGTTCTTAAAAGGCAGAAAATGTGGCTTAACCTGGTTATTTTCTTCAAAATGATCTAAGTGGTCCTTACCAATGATTTAAACACTAGCACCCATGCAGAGATTTTGGACAAATTCACCCAAAATAGCAATTATTAACGTGTCTATAGTTTGTTGGATAGGTAATTATTTGTTGGACTGAACCTATACAGTTAAGGTCAGGGGTGGGGTTTTGCTATCCATGGAAAAATGCCACGAGTGATGTTCTCACTGGGCTCTATAGTGAGCGCTCTCCTCTTTCACATATACTGTCTGACACAAAAGCAGAGGCCGACGGTTAAGGAAGTTTGGTGATGATAGCAAACTTGGAGCAGATATCAAATCCCATTTGGGCTAGACAAAGCCAATGCTTTCTGCCTTAATTGTGGTCTTACCATCATTAAGAAATGAAACCTAGTTGTCTTCAGTAAAATTAGCATCACTAGCTTATGTCACATACAGTGGATATAAAAAGTTTACACACCCCTGTTAAAATGCCAGGTTTTTGTGATCTAAAAAATGAGACCACAGTAAGTAATTTCAAAACTTTTCCCACCTTTAATGTGACCTATAACGTGTACAATTCAATTGAAAAACAAATCTGTTAGGGGGAAAAAACATAAATAAAAAAAACGTACAGTAAACTGGTTGCATAAGTGTGCACACCCTTTAATACTTTGTTGAAGCACCTTTTGATTTAATTACAGCATTCAGTCTTCTTGGGAACACACTTGCCATCAATTAAAGAGACTCTGATTAACCCCAAATAATGTTCAACTGTCATATTAGGATTTTTTTGACATTTACTCAGTCGCCTGCTACAGCAAATGCCATGCTTCGCAGTGAGCTTACAAAGCATCAACAGGATCTCATTATTGAAAGGTATCAGCCAGGAGAAGGGTACAAAAACATTTCCACAGCATTGGATGTACCATGAAATGCAGTGAAGACAGTCATCAAAAAGTGGATAAAATATGGGACAACAGTGACATTGCAAAGAACTGGATGTCCCTCCAAAACTGATGATAAGATGAAAACTGGTTAGGGAGGCTGACAAGAGACCAACAGCAACACTGAAGGAGTTGAAGAAATTTCTGGCAAGTACTGGTTGTGTACTACATGTGACAACAATCTCCCGTATTTTCCATATGTCTGGGCTATGGGGTAGGGTTGCAAGACAGAAGCCTTTCCTTACACAGAAAAACATCCAGGCCCAGCTAACATTTGCAAAACAATACATCAAGTCTCCCAAAACCATGTGGGGAAAAATGTGTTATGGTCTGATGAGACCAAGGTTGAACTTTTTGGACGCAATTCCAAAAGGTACATTTGGTGCAAAAACAGCACTTTGCATCACCAAAAGAACACCCCAGGTGAAGCATGGTGGTGGCAGTATCATGCTTTGGGGTTGCTTTTCTTCAGCTGGAACTAGGGTTTTAGTCAAGGTGAAGGGAATTATGAACAGTTCCAAATACATGTCATTTTTGGCCCAAAACCTTCAGACGACTGCTAGAAAGCTGAAGATGAAGAGGAATTTCACCTTTCAACATGACATTGACCCCAAACATGCAACCAAATCAACAAAAGAATGGCTTCATCAGATGAAATTAAAGTTTTGGAATGGCCCAGCCAATGCCCAGACCTAAATCCAATAGAAAATCTGTGGGGTGACCTGAAGAGGGCTGTGCACAAGAGATGCCCTCGCAATCTGACAGATTTGGAGCGCTTTTGCAAGGAAGAGTCTGCAAATATTGCCAAGTCAAGATGTGCCATGCTGATAGACTCCTACCCAAGAAGACTGAATGCTGAAATTAAATCAAAAGGTGCTTCAACAAAGTATTAGTTTAAGGCTGTGCACACTTCTGCAACCTGCTTATTGTACGTTTTTTTACATTTTATATTTTTCCCTTAACAGATTTGTTTGTTTTTCAATTGAGGGACAGGTTCATAACCCAGAGACTGCCTGTGGTATGGAATAGACTTCTCATACATGTCAAACAGAGCACATCACTGGCCCTCTTCAAGAGAAATTGTGATGAGTGGATGGGAAATAGAAAATTCACCCCGGGGATCACTCCAGTGGCTCTACTCGACAGAGGCTCTGGGAACTAAGATCAGGTGGCACGATGCCTGGGTAATCCTATGGGCTAGGCTTGTAAAGGCTCCAAGGCCATTAGCCTAGTACCCATCTATGAATTGTAAAGGTTATAGGTCACATTAAAGGTGGGAAAAGTTTTGAAATGATTTATTGTGGTCTCATTATATCACAAAAACCTGGCATTTTAACAGTGGTATGTAAACTGTTTATATCCACTGTAGATAATATGCTTCTTAAATCTGACACAGTCATCAGGGATTTGGTACATGTTTTGATAATAAATTCTCCTTTGACCATCATGCCTGCGTCATGGTTATATAAACCTTCTGTTTTCTATAACATCTCCATCATGGTACTTCCCCAACATCTAAAGAAGTTATACTTTCACCCAGGGGTGTAGCTAGGATTTTCAAATTTGTACTCACAGCTCTCAAACTGCTACCCCCCTCCCCAGGCAAGCTACGGCCATTCTCATAATTCACAGTTTGCTCTTTTAGTGTCTATGAAGAGGCATTCGCTGTAATGCCTCTTCAGTAATATAATATAGATTCACTCAAACTCGGTTCCTTGAATTGAAAATGAACCTGAAAGTCAGGTCTTTGAAAAAATGCAGCATGGTAGTTGGGGTAGAGAATTCATGCTTTTGTTTTCTGTAACTAAGGTACAGGTTTTGAGCTTGAGTAAATTACTAACCACCTTCTACCCCTAACTAGGGTGTTTCATTCACACACACACCCCTACCTACCTCTTTGTTCAAAAAATATGGACAAAGTCTAAAATAAACAGGGACAGATATTAAAAATGATCTTGTGAACTTAGAAAGTTGCTAGAATAACAGGATTTGTGCTAGTATGAGAAAGTTGCTAGAATAACAGGATTTGTGTTAGTATGAATTTTTCTAAAGGACAAATGTCTGTCATTATTTAGCAACTTCAGCCTTTAATGATTTTCTAGAAAATCACAAAATTTATGAGGAACAGACAAAAAATATGGGGCAAAAATCTGGACATTCTGCAAAATTTGGACAGTTGAGAGGTATGCTACCTACCTACCTCACACACACACACACCTCTCAACCTCTTAGAGCAACAAACTCATAAATAAAACTGAGGCAAAGGCCCAAAAATAAGGACTTTTTTTAAATATTGCTCTTATAAACTTAGAAAGATAATAGAATAGTAGGAGGTCTTGCATTAGTATGAATTTTCTGAAAGGTATGAAATCTGAAACTCAAATGTCTGCCATTATTTCCTAACTTCAGTCTTTAACGATTTGCCAGAAAACCGCAATTTTATGAAAAACAGACCAAAAATGTGATGCAAAAATATAAAATTGCCACACAATACAGCTGGAAACCTGTCAAAGAAGGGACACCATTTTAATATGAGCACAGTTAACTTGAACAGATGACAAAATTAGAGAATCTACATGCATTTCTGAAATAAAAGTAATGTATAACTCTGATCATTACAGTTATTTATAAAAGTAAACCCTCCACGTTTTCTTCCAAAATTGCTATTTTACGGAAAGATTAGGGGGAGAGCAACATTTTGAGCCAAAATTGGGGACAGTTGAGAGGTTTGGATATTCCTAATTCTATAAAGCAATTTATTTGCACATACCTCTCAACCTCTTAATGCAGGAAATCTGGACAAGGCCAAATATATTGGGGGAACATACAAACACTACTAAAAATTGATCTTGTATAAACTTAAGACAGTTGACAGAATATCAGGTCTTGCTTTAGCATGCATTTTTCTGAAGATTGTGACGTCTGAAACTTAATGTCGGTCATTATTTAGTGACTTCATTCCTAAATGATTTGCCAGAAAAGTTTTATTTTGCATTTTACAGCACGAACACCAACAAATATCTGCTAAACAAAGCAATGCAGTCTCACAACGAAACTAGACTTAGCATTAAAACTTCTCTGCCCTTGAAACTCACATTCATTGAAACCCACATTCAAAGAAAATACATTTTGCCAGTGGCAGATAAAGATTAACTTTGGGCTGTTTTCAAATCATAGGCCCCTTGCACATGAAACATACACATGCTCTTTGATACACCTTCCTGATTGTATTGAATTATATTCCTTGTACAATACAGTATAGTTGTTGGAGAACGTTTTAAATTTATTGGTTTGAACATTTTTCCAGTAAACAATGAAACAAAATGCATGCACCAATAATGACAAAACAGCCCAATTCATAACATTTCCATCATAAAAGTCTACTCAAACTTCTACAGTCCACCAGTATCAGTAAATATGCACAATCTCTGAACTAGTAAAAGCCATCTACATAATACCACATTAAAGAAATCTGCAACTAATGAAGAGGCTGCTGCTAGCAAACAACTTTATATTTCATAGTTTCATCTACAAATAAAGTGCCTGTTGCCCTTGAGGAATAAATTGCCTATGTTGCATTAAAAACAATGATACGCTAGTAATATTGCAATAGGGAATGGATGGCAAACTGATAACATGTTCATAGTTACTACTAGATATCTTCGCCAAAACGGACTACAGCATCCACCCCTCTTTTACAACACAGTACAGTATCAGCAATGCATCTACCTACTGTGGGAGAAGAACCCACAGCCTTCTGCATCAAAGGCAAGTACACTACCTGTTGTGCTATTAACAGTACAAGCAGACTCAGCATAAGCAGCACTAAACTTTAGTTCCCCTGCAGCTCTCAGCTCCTTTTAAAATGTCAACACTCAACTGTATCTCTGAACTTTGCAGCACAAGAAATCTGGAAAAAGCCAACATTTATTGGGGGCAGGGGGGCAAAAGCCCAAAAACCAGGGACACATTTTAAACATTGCTTGTATAATTTTGGAAAGTTGCTAGAATAAAATGTGTTATCACCATGCATGTCTTGAACCCAGAATCATATGCAATACAGTCAGTGCAACACACCACTATGCTAAATCAGCAGTTTGAAAAATAGGACGACTGAAACTTAATGGCTATCATTTAGATAGCTCTCAACCTCTTAGCACAAAAAAACCTGGACAAACAAAGCCAATAATGAGGGAATACAAACAGTTCTCACTTCACACCTTAGCACAAAAAACCTGGACACACAACAAAAACAGTAATGGGGGAAATGCAACTTCAGTTCTCAGCATAGCTAACAACCATTAGAAAAGCAAATCTGAACAAAGTTCAGAAATGGTGGTGGTTAAGGACTTTAGGCTCTTCTTACCATGAAGCAAAGGTACAGGGTTTGAGCCTGAACACTTATAGCCAGCAGGTGACACACGCTCTTTCTAATGATAACACATTGGGTAGCTTAAACTCTATGTATAACCAAAAAATATACTGGACTCACTATTTGAGCTTTCCCCATGAACTTCTTGATATCAGCTTTTGAACACACAATAAATTTGTTGTGACTGGAGCCCCAATCATAATTCTCTATATTCTTTTGCCTGAAGATCAACATTTATTTTCTGTAACTCTTTGATGATATCTAGTGGTTTATCACATTTTGAAAGCCATTTTACTAAAATTTTAATAATGGGCTAAATATACATTGTCACCGTATTGGAGAATAAACATTCTTCAAGAGAGTATTAATGTTGAAAGACTACGTTGAAGTGTAAGTGCACATGAAGTTCAAGTTTAGTTGAGAAACATAGTGGTCGGTATAGTTTTTCATTGCGCAGCCCCAGAGAAACTCAACAGAGAAGTCAATTGTATTTTAGGGTAGTAGCAGGTGTTATTTCATTTACAAGCTGTTTGACAGACTAAATACCAACTTTTGGGAGTGACTGTGTAAATAAATTATCGATCGGTGTGATTATCTATACTTGACTCAATGAATTATTGCACAAGTCAAATTCTAAAACTCAAACACACACTATACATAAAAGCGTTTTAATCAAAGCTGTTGATTTGTCCAGAAAAGGAAGAAAAACAAAAATATGGGAGTGAAATCGGTTGTGTATCCTGGCATACTGACTATTCGAAACTTTTTTTTAATCTCAACAGTTTACAACATCGTTAACTACTTTAAGTAACAAGTTACATAAATGAGTACACTTCTGCTCCAAGATAAAAAAATAAACTTAAAATGATTATAGGAGTTCGTAGTTAGAATGGCGGCATTTGGAAGGGTGTGTGCATTTTAATAGGTTCATAGGTTAGTACTAAGCTGACTGCCCTTGCGAGCCATTTTAAGCCTAGCTAATTATCCCTTGTGAGACTCAAAACCTGCACCTTGTGTTTGTAAGGCAAACATCTTAACCATTAGGCCACCCTCCCAACCCCCAGACCGATGTGGACAACAATATGAGGCTGTAACTACAAAAGCAGAAACTTGTCCAAATGCAATATTACAGGTATCTGGTAACCAAAGGGGTGGGGGTGGGGTTCTGTCCAGAGTTACATTCAGAAATTGGAAGGGCTCTGCATAAAACCATTAAGTGTCAGGGTTTCACATCAGGATTCATATCACTGCTGCTCCTTTCTGAATAAGATAAATACAAGAAACTAAAAGCTCCTGTGGTTTACTGAACTCATTTAGTATTCGCCAGTAGCTTATCTCTCCTTTTTATGTTGCAGCCTACTTGAGATTCTTTTGTACTAGGCTCTCCTTTTGATGTTTGCAGGGCACACCCTGCTGGATGGAGATGGAGCTCCGGGAATCGAAAACATCATAACCACCTAGATATCCCTCAAACAATACCTGTACAGTAACGGCTCTATGACCCCAACCCTAAAGCCTGCAACTGAGAAGCAATACACTTCACAAGCCAGTGCATTTTGTTTTCTGACTCTTGGATTGTACAATAAAAATTGTGTACAGGACACCACTATAAATTACTAGCAAGGCAGATGCTGTTCTGCCCAATCAGCGGTTGTTGCTAAGACTTTGAGGGCTTCCCTGATTTGTGCCTTTGCTCAATTTGAATACTGAAGAAACATGCCCCTATAAAATAAGATTTGTAATCTACACACAAACACACACACACACACACACACACATACCCACACACACACCTTCCTTACCTGATAATCTGTTCGTGACACTCGATTGCTTTCTATCTTCACATTTCCCACTCGTGATAATCCATTTGCAGTTGTCTTCTTCCACTTGCTCACTACTGCACATTTCCCGCTTGCGGCCAGCCGGACATGACGTGAGCTCACTTCCGACTGGCTCGTATCCCCCTTAAAGGAGCCAACAACCTTTAAAAATACGTACTTTTTTTTTTTTTTAAGATGCTACCCCCTCTTCTAAGAAGTTGTACTGAAATCAGTACAGTGCGTATGCCTCCCGACGTCCCTGCTTTCACCTTATTCCTCCCTTATTAGACCCATCATTGAATGTAATGCCCCCTTGGCATGTACCCTGATAAGCACTGAATCCAAATTGAGAGACACCAGTTTTTTTCTCACCAGAAAGGTCTTGGTCTGAGTACCCTTATCTTCTCTTGTAGAATAAAGACTTATCCTTCTACTAAGTGCTTTACAGGCTCCTGAGTCATGATCTCCGCTCAGCTGTTTATAGTGAAACAACTCAATCAGCTTTGTGTTCCTTCACATGTAACCAGTAGTAAAATGAACGTGTACTCTGCAAACCTAAACCTATACTGCCACATCAGCAGTACCATATGAAGTGACAGTTACCTAACCCAGCATATCTTCATTTCTAGAGTACGCCACCTTTGCATATCAAATAAAGTACTCAACTGGCATCCTTTGAAACCAGTCATTATTACTGAATGGATGATCACCTGAAGTATGTGGAGATTTTCTGCTTAATGGAGGGCACTTGTAGTCTTCTAACATTTTTAATGATGTGACAGTGCTTTCAATGACCTCACTGGCCACACACACAGTTAAGGATCTGAGTGTGTAAGATTATAGGGCCTCTTAGTTAAGAACCTATGAATGTGTATACGATTATAGGACCAGCCCTTACATTTATAAATAGTCAAAGGGTTATAAAAAATATTTTTCAATCTATTTAGGTGGCAGTGAGTAAAACTTCCACAGAGAACTCTAAAGTGAATTGAGGTTGCAGCTGATCCTGATGCTGCAGATGTCTTGCCAGCAGTCTGTATTACGTCATCCTAGTCGTAAGGAGAGAGTGTTTCTGTGAAAGGATACACTTGTGCATCTGCTGTCTTATGGTGCAAGGTGTTTAACATGCAAAGCTTTTTACATTAGGTATGTTTGTAACTAAGCTTTCTTTAAAATGGTGTGGTCTTTTCAGACATGGTGTGCATTTCTTTACTTTTCATCTTTCTGTCTTCAGAGTAAAGGAATTGCAAATATGTAAATGTATATTCTAGGGCAATTCTAGGGGCTTTAACCCAGTGTGTTGCAAACTTTAGTTCTTTTAGATGCTGCCTTTATTATAATTCTAATATGTTTTTTTTTTAATGCAGAATATGCATGGGCACTAACGAATCCCATTAAACATGTTAACCTCCTGGACCAGAGGGCAAAGCAGCTGTTGGGTCTGATAGATGAAAATGAGGTAAAGCCAAGGAGCAAAGCTAATATTATGAAAGTATTTTACTGTGCTTTGAATGTGAATACACAAAATGGAAATGTGGCCTCAGACAAAAATGTTTAAAAACATTTTATTCGGAGAATACTGCGCATTTAAAACTTTCTGTATTTTTTGTCTTGAGTGCTTACATTCACTGTACTACTTTCTTTCTAGAAGGATTAATGTTTAATACTTCACAATTTCTACAAATTAAGTTCTAAGCCTGTATAAGCATTTCACTATGATTTTGTGATGAACTGATTCCACCCCATTGTCACACCACAGTTCTTTTGGCATTTAATGTGGAATTTAGATGAAAACAAATAGTAGTAATGAGTTAGGGGGGGGTGTACTGCCTTGATGGTCTTTATGCATGCAGGGAAACCAACTGCATAAATAAGTCTTGAGTGTGTGACTTTCCCTGTGCTAAAAAAATTCTACTTTATCAGCTTCAGGGGGTGGAACCCTTAAGTCCTCATCAGTAAAAGTTTTGGAAGAACCAGGAGAGTGACTGCACTTTTATCTATTGCATCTATTGTATTGATCTATGCCTTCCTGGATGGGTCACGGTTGGAAAGATTATTTCACTTAACAAGCAAACAGTATAGAAGATTATGAAGGATCTTCGATCATAACCAAGTTATGCATTTGAGACATGGATGCCAAGAAATTTGCCTTGAGTGAAGTGAAGCAAAACTTGAGATGTGAATCCTGGTACCAGTGTTTTCAGACTTGGTAAACTGGTGATCTGATGATGTCATCTTCATTCCTCCTCTCAATAGGGTCTCGGATCTGAACTTTGGATCCATCTCAGCCACATAGAGCTTTACCAGCAAAAAATATAGAAGATTGACAGGTCTTCAGTCACAACCAGGTTATTATGCATTTGATGTACTGATGTCGAGAAATTCGCCTCTGGAGTGGAGTGTGGCAAAGCTCTAGACTTTAATCTTGGCGTCCATGCTAAGAACACACAAGAGTTATGATTCAAAAGACACAATTGTAATTGTGTGTAGTGCATGGACCATTATCTTTTCTATATACTCCCAATTAAAGGGAAAAAAGTGTAGGAATGCAAAGTATTTTACAGCTTTGAATGGCATAACACATTTAACATTGCCAAACAGACAGTGGGGAGCAGTGGTGTGTGCTGTTAGACCCTTAACTCCACTTTACCACACTTTTTGTTTAAAATTATGGCAGAGTGAAATAATAGCTTTTAAAGCTGTTGCTGCTTCTACCAGCTTTTCACTGGTGGATGGGACTGGCAGCTGTTACTTTGTAGCATAAGATTAGAGTTTAACAGAACTTAAAGATGCTTAGCAGAAGCTTGGTAAGCACCTTTCTGACATCAGAAAGGTTATTAGTTTGTCTTTACAATTCCAGAGAGTAAAATCTAAGTTCATTGTATTACAAGTAAATCGTTAATTGTAAACACTTTATCAGAGTTACTAAATATTGAATCACTTGAACAGATTTTTCTGTACCAAAAATGTACAAAGGTGATTGTCTGAAAAATCAAGAAACTTTTTTTTAAGAACTTAGTCTGAAAAAGATTAATCAGAAATGAGGCTTAAAAAAACTTTCTTCACACACTTATCTGTAATGGGAACATTCCCTCAAAGGTTCACACTTTAGTAATAACCCAGCATGTTGTACAAAAAAATGATTAAAAAAAAAAAAAAATCTCTGCTTTGATCAGCTTCAGATGCTAAAACAGTTAGTTTGTACAGTGCACCAGTATTTTTAGATGTAGTAAACTGGTGATCTGATGATGTCTTAATTCCTCCTCTCAATAGGGTCTCAGATCTGAACTTTGGATCCATCTCAGGCACATTCTTCAGACTTGGATCCAACTCTTGAGCTCTTCCCTCTTACCCATAATGCACCACATGCACCCAAGCACCTCAGATCATGTTTGCCTCTTCAGTGTCCAGATGTGGATCTCTCTGCTCTCGAGTGATAGTTACCCTTTCCAGGAAAGTTATAACTTTTTGGGATAGCATTACTGTAAGTCCTCCTTCTGTAGTTCTTCCTTTGTGTGTGTGTGCGCGTGTGTGTGTGTGTGTGTGTGTGTGTGTGTGTGTGTGTGTGTGTGTATGTATATGCATATGCAAGAGTTATAAAAAAAAAAAAAAATCAGTCAGTAGTTAAAGTTAGACTTAGTTATCTGTAAAATTATTTATAGTGAAGATCCTTTAGTCTTATTAGTCTTACTTAAGCTCTAGTCTAAGGTTAACTAAAGTCTTCAACTGTTCCTAGGCTGTCCTTTTGTTTTTGGCAGGCTTTGATAGTTATGTCGGACAAACCTTCTCCCGGCTTTAAACATTGCAGTTCTTGTGGGCATAAAATCCCCAAGCAGGATGCCCACAAGGAGAGAGTGTATTTCTTAGGGGCAGACCACTTAAAGGCATAGTATGCTGACTGTGCGTCATTTAATCCTCGAGCTCTTGCTGAATTGATTCTGAGGGGTCTTCTTCCATCGGCTCCTGAGGGTCAGACCGCTTCCTTGGCCTCTAACTCATATTCTGCTACCAAAGAGGCAAAAAAGGGCTCTCCATGAGAGACCCTCAAGAGCCTAAAGCCAAGAAAAAGTTTGGATCCGACCCCCTCGCATCTGAAGAAAGTGTCTACCCCTTTGGATCCATCAGCATCCTTGGATCCAGTGGAAGTTATTTCTTTATGGTCATCTCCACTGTTGGCTCTGGTGTCTGCTCCATTGACGTAGGATCCAAGAGCCTCAAGCAAGTCTCCAGCTCACTCAGCTAGCTCTAAGCACTCCCGACCCCACTCTGATTCAGATCCTCTAGAAGCTGGTCCGAGGTGGACATGGGCATGATGATAAGGAGATTCCTCAAGGCCCTGATCCAGATGGCGATAGTCTCTGCTCTGTCCCCTGTCAGATCCGTGAGCTACCCAGGCCATACCATCAGGACTCCTTCTCCGAACCAGCCTTCGGTTTCAGAATGGCAGGGTTCGGGACTCCCATGCATGTCAGGTTCGGTGCAGGGGAAGCTCCCTTCCTCGACACTGATGTTACCCTTGATCAACCCTGTTCTGATTCTCTCGGAGCAGAGTAAGTCTTTGAGCCTTGGTGTCAGTGCTGGGTCTGGAGGACTGGGGTCTGCTTCATCTTTGTCAGAGTCATCTCTTCCCCTAGGTGCCTCAGCACTTGACAGCTTGGGTCTGATGCCTTCTGGAGGCTGCGGATCTGGGGTGAGTCTTAGCTGTTTTTCCCTGTGTGGCTTCATGGGAATCAGACATGATCTCTCCCAGTCCATCGACTTTTAGGGTAGTGGCGAGGGTTTTCTCCAAACTTGGAGATCCATCACCACATGTCCTGCAATGCACTCCTGTACCCCCATTGGGTCAAGATCTTGAGCCCATTCGTCCTGCCATGAGTCAACCTGTCCCGAGCAACCTTCAAGAACTTCCTGCCCAGGAGGGTTCCCCTTCTTCTGACACTTCCCCAGAGTACCCTGCTGAGGAAGTCCCCCGGAAGAAGTGCAAAAGAGATGCATTGACTGTCCATTGGAGTCCTTAACCGAAGACACTGACTTCGGTGAGGGGGGAGGATCCCCCCGATCCCCACCTGAGGACGTCTCATTCAGGGACATTCTAGAAATCCTGAAGCAAACATTCTAGAAATCCTGAAGCAAACATTCTAGAAATCCTGAAGCAGAAAGGTGGGTGGTCTACCCAACCTTCTCCTCCTGAGAGGAGTCAGTGCTCTTGGAGGTGTTTGGGGCGGGCCCATCTATGACCTGCATGACCCCTCCGACAGACGACCTCATTGATCCTGAAGTCAATAAAATCAGCGTAAAAAATTCAACAAAAAGCAAATTAAAAGTCATGCTCCAAAACGCTAGGAGTCTAAACATGAGACTGCACTCATTGCAAGCATTCTTAACCCTGGAAAATGCTGACATCTGTGCAGTCACAGAAACCTGGTTCAAAGCTTCGGAGAGCACCCCAGCCTTACCTGGTTACTCATCCTATCATACATTCAGACCCCAAACTGTGGGCCTGTAAAGCCAAAGGAGGTGGAGTTTCAATATACATTAAAGACCTACACACCTCCAGGCTTGTCAAACAGTATGACGCACAGGAGACACTCCGGGTGCAGTTTACCATTGACAAGACCCATGTTCAAATCATAGCTAGCTACTGACCCCCAAATCTGACTCAAGATGCCCAATTCACCTATTTGGACCTGTTCGAATCTATCAAGATTCATCTCTTTACCCTGATCCTGGGTGACTTTAACTTCCCAAACGTAGATTGGAAGAACTACTCATGCCAGAACACAAATGCTCGGAGATTCCTCAATTTTGTCAATGCATATGCCTTTGAACAGCTAGTCGATATCCCCACAAGAGGCGATAATATCTTGGACTTGGTATTAACCAACATGAGTAACCACTGCAGCATCCCTATAGTATCATCCTCCCTGGTAAGATCCAACCATAAAGTGGTAACTTTTGACGTCACCATCTCCCGAACCCGCCTCTGCCTAGGATCAGACATAAAAACTTCTCCTAAGGGATGGTATAAACAGCTTCACAACCCTCTCTGTAGGAACTGGCACCAATATCCAAAACTACACCAAAGCACTAAACGAGCATTTACATAGATGCATGGAATCTGGAATACCCGACAGGACTAAATCATCCTCCGTAAGGAAGAGTAAACCTGTCTGGTGGACATCTGCAATAAATAAACTCTATAACAAAATTGAACAATTGCTGTCCAAGACCAAGAAGGAGCAGGTGCTCAATTGGAAGCAATGTTTCCCTAGCCTGAACAAAGCAAACTTTGAGTCCAAATTGGCCACATCTGCTAGAGGCAGTCATAAGGCCTTCTTCACATATGTCCACAACCTCAAAGGAAGCACCCAGATCTGTTCAGAACAGGTGGTCAAGGACACCTCATATACAAAGGGCATAACTATAGCAAACTTGGTGGCTGATGGATTCAGCAAAAACTTCATCCCTCTGCCCCCCATCAGTAAATCAGGGATATCCCCAGTACCTGCCCCCTTCCCTGTATATCTAGGGAACAGGTAATCACTGCTCTCTCAATAGCAAAAAATACAGCCTCCATGGGACCCGATAACATACCATGCTGCATCCTACATGAACTCAGGCAGGAACTTGCAGCACCATTAGGTGCCCTATTCAACCAAAGCCTGAGTACCAGCTTTGTCCCAGCTTGAGTGAAGGACAGCCACTGTCATCCCTTTACGCAAAGGTGGAGCATCCACCGATCCTGGAAATTATAGACTCATCAGCCTAACTAGCCTGATCTGCAAGGCCACAGAATGGATTATCATGGACCTCATTAACAAGGATTGGCAACCTCCAAACACTCAATCCCACACAGTTTGGCTTCTTCAAAGGGAGGTCATGTCTGCTAAATCTGGCTAACTACTTTGAGACAGTCACCAAAGCCATGGACGAGGGGAAGACGGCGCACACTGCGTTCCTTGACCTGGCCAAAGCCTTTGACACTATTCCACACTTGGGCATAATAGATAAACTGTCTCAACTAGGTATCAAATCCGTATGTTACCAGATGGGTAGCAAACTGGCTCACTGATAGAACCCACCTAGTCAAAATAGGGGAAGCCACCTCAAACAGACCCGTAACAAGCAGCGTACGGCCCCAGGGTTCAGTCTTGGGGCCTCTGTTTTTTGGGATATACTTTCCTGAGGTGCAGGCCAAAACCAGTGGGCTATGGCTGACCATATTTTCAGATAACTGCAAGCTGGGTGCTGTCATCAATTCCCCTAGTGATGTAGACATCCTCCAAGAGGGTCTCACTCAGACAAATGACTGGTGCCAGAAACATGGCCTCAAGCTAAATACCAAAAAATGCATCATCATACCCATTGGGGGAGAGTGCCATCTCCACAAATTATCACATTAATAACAATGTCCTAAGCACGCAGTCAGTCGTGAGGATTTGTGCACCCAGATTGATAGGAACCTGACTTTTGACCACCATGTTGCTTCCGTTGTATGGAAATCCTTCTACATTGCCCACCTCATAAGTAAGGGCATCTCATCCAGGTACAAGGAGGTCATAACATGCCTGTATTCTTCCCTTATAAGGCCCATTATTGAGTACAGTGCCCCTTTCGGCATGTACCTCGCAAAGCACATGCAGCAGCTGGAGAGACCACAGAGGTTCCTCATCAGGAGAATCCAGGGCCTCGAACATCTACCATACACAGGCTAAAAGCCCTTTCCCTCTACTCAGTTTCATACAGACTCCTCAGAGGTGACCTCTGTCTGGCATACAAGGTGATCGCGGACCCCACCTTGATGGGGCTGCTGCATATCTGCAAGTTGAGCTCCACTCGAGTAACTTGCTAGCACCGCCTTAACCTGGTCTGTGACGTTAACAGGACAGATTTGTGTCCCAGAGATTCCCCCATCTATGGAATAGATTACCTCTCCACGTCAAGCAGAGTACCTCTTTAACCCCTTTTTTATTGCAACCTGAATAACTGGATGGGAAGCAGAAAATATACCCATGGGATTCCACCCGTGTCCCTGCTGGACAGGGGCATCGGGTGCTGACTTGTCTAAACATGGGCTAAACTCTTGGCTGGGCTTATAATGGCCTCAGGGGCAGTAGCCTAGTAACCTCCTATGATTTGGTTTCCCACCAGGCATGGATGGAACCAGACACCATCGAGCCCATTGCCAAGCATCCTGATAAGTTCCTGGTACCTCCAGCAGACAACATTGCAGCAAGAGTCCCATAATTGATGCCATCGTGGTGGTGGCAGCTACTAAGAAAGAGATGGCAGAAGAGACTGCCCAATGTCCATCTGCCTAACAAGGAGTCTAGACCAGTGGACAGGATTGGAAAGCACGTTTACACTTCAGCCACCTTTGCGCTAAGGTTGTTAAACTACCTGGCCCACCTTACTCGGCTACAGAGAGCTGATCAAGGAGCTTTCAGCCTCTCACTCAAAGTCCATGCCTGCAGAGGAATTTAAGAAAGTTTCTCCCAAGCTGACCACTCCGTCTTCTGTCACCAACTCCTCAATGAGGTTGATCTTCCATACAATGGAAGGTACGTCGCAAGCGGCCAGTTCAGGACTTTCCCTAAGGAGACATGCCTGGATTGAGGCTATGTGACTTTGCAGAGAACTTTAAGGCATCATTTGGGAATGCCCTCTATGATGGCTCTTCTCTGTTTGGGCTGTCCATTTGAGGTACTCATCTGCAGCGAAAAGGGTGGGAAGAACTTTTCTGCTGTAGGAATCAAATTTTCTACATCCCAGAGGTCCTTCTCCAGGAACCAGTGCAGAGGCAAGAAAATGTGGTTTTGTAAATCCCAAAGGCCTTTCCAGGACCTGCACGGGGAACCCTCTTCTAGAGGCACAGGAGGAGGGTTTTGATGGTAGATGTCGCCCTAGAGGTCAAGGGGGCCTGTAAAACCAGGGCTTTATAAACAACTTTTCCGACGAGCTCTATCAGCGCTCCTGAAGCACTGCCCGCCTGTCCATCTCTGGAGGCAGTTGTGGGTCAATTAGCTTTGTACTCAGAAGCCTGAACCCATTTGACTCAAAACCCCCTGGGTGCTAAGCATAATATCCAGAGGCTACTACATTCCCATTTCCCTTCATCCCCCAAACTCCAAGAACCTCCCCGACATGCCACCCAGTCAGAGTGAGCAGGCAGCATTGGAAATTCAACAAGTGCTGCAAAATGAGTCCTTCAAGAGGTCCCAGCCAAAGAAAGAGGATTCAGAACCTATTCCCGCTTCTTTTTGATTCTGAAAAAGGCAGGGCACCTAAGTCCCATTCTGGACCTAAGCAAGATAAATGGTTAAGTAAAGAAGTTGAGGTTTTCACTGGTTAGTGTTCTGTCCATTCTGCCATTGCTGCGCAAGCATGACTGGATGTGCTCGATAGATTTCAAGGATGTGAACTATTACGTCAAAATAGACAGGTGGTCCAGGAGATACCTGCACTTTCAGCTGGGAGCCAATCATTTCCAGTTTAGAGCACTGCCCTTTGGGCTCACCACAGGCCCCCTGGGTGTTCACCAAATGCGTAGCATTGGTAGCAGCCCATATGAGGTTCAAAGGATTTGTGGTATTTCCATACTTAGACGATTGGCTCCTTATCGCCCCCATGAGGTTTCAGCTCAACCAAGCCAGAGAATACTTCATCCAACTTTCACACTTACTGGGCATTACTATAAATGTAAACGAGTCCAACCTGGCTCCTGTGCAGAACCTGGAATTTATAGGGATGCAGCTGAACACGAGGGATCAGATAGATTCTCATCCCTTACACTGCATAACACCGAGGAATCAAGTCCGGGAATTGTAATTCCACCCCCACCCCCACCCCCTCGTGCAGATGGTCTTACAAGCCCTAGGATCCATGTCAGTAGAAATCCTGTTAGTTCATTTAGTGAGGTTCTTTATGCAGGTTCTCCAGTAGACATTGGTGGTGCAATGGTCCATTCTCTATCACCTACTATCCCTTCCCATCAGATTGGCACCAGTTTGCAAGCGTCACCTCTGCTGGTGGATTCAGTCAGACAATCCCCTTCTGGGTAGGCTTTTCTTAACCAACTTCCCTATAGCCATAGTGACCATGAATGCCTCCCAGTTCGGGTGGGGGGGGCATTACAATGGGAAGATGGTCCAAAGCACATGGTCACCTTGAGGACTATTGCCTGGTACATCAACAAGCAAGGAGGAACCCATTCATACCCCTTGTGCAGGGACGCTATGCGGGTGTGGGAGTGGATGATATTGTCAGACTGCCTTCTAGTTGCAATGCACATCCCGGGGAAAACAAACAACTTGGTGTACAGACTCAGCAGATCACTCCTGGTTCTGCATGAGTGGTCTCTGTCAGTGTTGAACATGAACTTCAATTGCTGTGGTCAACCTTTCTGAGACCTCTTTACCTGTTCCCCTCAACAACAAATGCAGCAAGTTATTCGCTCTGATTCCCTCCGGGGGAGTCCCTGAGGGATGCACTGATCCACAATTGTCCCCCAGGTCTCCTATATGGTTATCCTCCTCGCCCTGTGATCCCAAAGTTTCTTCAGAAGGCAAGCATGCTGAAGACCTCAGTCAATCTAATTGCCCCCTTCTGGCCTCAACAGGAGTGGTTCCCCTTCCTCTGGTCTCCTCTCAAATATCCTCCTTGGATACTGGAGCCAAGACAGACCTCCTCTCTCACCCATCAGGGATGCAGCATCCAAACTTTAGTGCCCTCAGGCTGACCGCTTGATTTCTGCTATTCCAGCTGTAACAAGACAGTCAGGCTTACTTCCTTGGTTCATAAAATACTTTTAGCCTTGCAAAAGGCTTCCAGTAAGAGTCTACGCTAGTAAGTGGGAAAGGTTCATCCTCTTTCTGGCTAATAGCAATACTGCAAGCTCATTTAAACTTGTGTAAATCTTAGCCGGATTACTATTTTAAAATACCTGTACATACTGCATCTCTGAGAAAACTGTCTTCCTCTGTATGTACAATGTTAAAAAAAAAAAAAAAAAAAAGATAACTTGGTTATATTGTGTAAATATTCAGCTATAAGAACAAGTTTTCATGTATTTTTATGTATTGTTACATGTGGAGCTTTTCTCCCTGGGCCTTCACTAAAAATGGGTCTTCAACCCAGTTGGACTTTCCCGGTAAACGTAAAATAAACAATAAATAAAATTTGGGCTACAAATAGAAATAGTGACCCTTTTTCAGCTCCAGTTTTGATTGTTCTGCTTTTTCTTAGTACTCCATTTGAGGAAGGAATTAGCTTCTCTGTCATCAAGTTTCAGTTAGCTGCTATTTTTAATTTTCACACTGCAAGTCAGTCTCATTCCCTGTTCACCTTTGAGTATGCAAATAATTTATGAAAGGTATTTTCTTATTGAGGCATCCCTTCCAGGACCCCTCCCCACCTTGGTATCTCACTGGCGTGTTGCAGGCTTCGACCCAGGGACCCTTCGAACTAGCTGCAAATAGTGGCATGAAGTTTTTATCATGGAAGACAATCTTATCGGTGGCTATAACTTCAGCTAAGACAATTTCCGAACTACAAGCTTCATCCTCCAAATATCCTTACATCATTTTTCATAAGGGCAGAGTTTCTTTACGTAACAATCCCTCCTTTCTGCCTGAGTAGCCAGGGAAAGCAGTATCAGTCAGTCAGTCCATCCACTTACCAGTGTTCTTTCCAAATTTCTCTAATAAAGGAGAGTATGTTTTACACCTTCTAGATAACTCCATTTCTATCTGCAGAGAACCAAACAGCACAGGCAGTCCAACTGTTTGTAGCCTTTTCGGATAATAAAGTAGGCCAAGAAGTGTCCAAGATTACCTTAGCAAAATGGATAACTGGTTGTATTTCTTTCATTTACTCACAAAAGGATCTAGAATTACCTCGACTTCCTAGGGCACATTCCACCACAGCTATGGCTGCTACTTCCACCTTCTCTTCTAGAACCGCCATTGATGATTGTGCAGCAGCGACATGGTCTGAGTCACACCTTTGTGTCACACTACAAGTTTGATATCATTTTTAGGAGCAGGGCTTCCTTTGGCTCGATGGTGCTCCGGCATAGCCTTCCATGAGGGCCACCCAAGAATTACTTATCTGGGGACTGTGACCCTGTCGTGAGGAGAAATGAAGATAGACAACACAGATGCCATGTTATGGTAAAACATAACCTTTTATTTCTGTTTGCTGTATGCTAAGCAGTTGTCCAATTACTTCCTGATTCCATCATTTTCAGTAGTCTTTAGCAGATTTTATTGCAAAGTAATCAGAATGCAGCTAAGTCAGTCAGACAATAAAAATAAATAAATGCTGCTATATTCAAGTGAAAGGTAACAAAAGTAAAGATGGAATAGGATACGATTCTTGGGTGTATAGTACTTGGCATACAGTGTAATAAAACAAATGTAAAACTAATAAATTATTGTCTACCAATGGATTTTTGGGAAAAAAAATATTGATGAATCATCTCAGTGACAGACCTACCGTACAGTGCATTTGTGTATTGTACCACAAGGATTTAGTGCTGAAAAGAAAATATTTGGAATAATTTGTGCATCTGTGAAAACAAAGATGCAGTAAAGTGATCATTGCATAGTAGACAGCTGTAACTACAGTGTGACAGTGTGTGTGATACTGAAGTATCTAACAGCTTTTAATTTTGATAATTGTACAGAGGAGCACTTCATTTTGCCTTCTCTCTCTCATTTTGCCTCACAGGTTTGCCCTGTCCCTTGTAAATGTTTTGAACTTCTAGTAAATCACTTGAGTATTGCAGTCTATCAATAATGCCAGGCAGAGTCTGCTTCCTGTAGTTCAGAAAATGCATGTTGGTGCAAAAGATGTTGTTCTCTTAACTTTTTAAGTGAATTAGAGACATTTTTAAAAACTCTCCCTGATTTTGCCCATTTGTCATCCCATTGTTTTTGATTTGTTCAGAATTCTTAATCAAAGAAGTTGAGAGGCATGCTGCTATCTGTTGCAGAATGCTAAGTGTTTTTCGAAACTTTAAAAGTTTGTAAAATACTTAATTCTGCTATGGCTTCTCTTCCTTTTCTTCTGTAACTGGTATTCTGGACAAATCCAGAATGTAATTGATCTGTTTTATTATACTGTATGCTAACTAGTGTACACCGTACTAAGAATCTTATCCCATTCTATCTTACCTTTGTTACTTTTCACTTGACTATAGCTGCACTTATTTATTTTTACTTGTTGCCTGACTGAATGACTGTGCTGCATTCTGGTTACTTTCTGATAAAATCTGCTGTAGACTACAGAAAACATATCATCCTACACACATTAAACAAACATCTGTTTATTAAACGTAATAACTATTGGTCCAGTGAAGTAACTGCAGTACATCTACACATTTTTAAATAAGGAAACCCACTTCACAACATAAGGGCATATAACAAAAAAAAACTTTGCATATGATCGTCATAAACATTTTGGAAGAACCAGGAGAGGGCACTGGAAAGGCCTGAACAAAGGGTGATTACTTTATCAGCCATTTCCAGGTGGGAGGAAAAAAGTACAGGAAGCAGAGAGGATAAGGAGAAAAGGGAGCAAGATAGCAACAGCTGTCAGAGTTAAAAAGCAGCTGCATAAGAAGAGTGCCTTTGTAAACTTTTAAAAAAGCCAACGTCAGTCACTGATAATGTGGGTCTAATGAGGGGAAAACAATAGGCAATCAACAAAAAGAAATGTATAAGATGAAAGATGTAAACTGGGTCTTGGAAGAGGACAGATCAGCATTGAGATAAGAGGTGTAGGACCACAGCAGAAGGCTGACAGAAAAAAAATCTACAATGACAAACACAAAAACTAGATGAACTCTAAAAGAGGTCTAGAAGAAATAATTTAAGGAATATCATAGAAGTTCCTGGATACAAAACTGGAAAGAATGCTACTAGAAGTCAAGATTTCCCATTCTCAGATTACAAGAACCAATAGCAGAAAGAATCTGCAGGGTTGGTAGATTGTGAGGTGCAAGAGCAGGATAGCCAAGACATGTGTTAGCACTCCTACACAGCTATAAACTTAAAAGAAGAAATTATGAGGCAAGCCAGAACACTTAAGAGTTGTATCCTTTAATGGAATGCTTATAAAACTGCAAGGGGAGGATTACTCTAACTTATTGCATAAACTAAAAAAAGGATGGCTGACGTGCTTGTTCAGGGAATTCCTGCATGGATTAACTACCATGACATCTGAACAGTAGAATGGGGTGGAAACAGACACAGGTTTCACAAAGAGGAAGAAACAATATTTTGTTACAGAGATTGTGCACAGTAGAAGCTGGAGCATCAGACAAAAAAGAAACATTTTCAGTTATTCCACTAGAAATGCACTGGCAGACAAACTTTCAAAGGGTCAGAGAAGAGCTAGAATTTCAAGGGTCATCGAGTACATCTGATGGAAATGCACCTATAGGAAAAAAAGAGGAAGTAAACAAAAGCAACACACAGTGATGTTGACAAGCTGGGTGGGGTAGACAATACCCAGGGCATAGCAGACTACCGAAATGGAGGAAAGAACATGGAAAACTGAATAAGTGTGAGGGGAGTATACAAAAAAAAAAAGATACATTACGAAGAATAAGAAGCTGGTCAAAGAGGGAATCCATAAGTAGAGGAGAGTCTGATAGCAATTGCAGCAGAAGCAGGGATAATGATATGAGAAGCAGATGATGTGGATACGGTCAGTGCTTGGAGCCTGGTTGGCCAGAGTAGGCTGGACTGGCCAAAGAGGAGGGGAGAAAAGCAAAATGGGGCAGTGTCAGAAAAATTAAACCAGAGGAGGTTTAGAGGAGGAAAGCCATCCAGAATTGGAAAGCATGATCATATAGGGAGAAGTGAAGTAAGAAATGAGAGTGCAAGTGAAAAATGAGTGGATGCATTTAGTAAATTCCATGGTGTGACGGTACTAGGTAATGCAGAGTGTAAAAAGCTGAGACTGATGTGATTTAAGTGACAGGACAAAAGGGAGTAAATGAGCCTGAAAAGGACTAATGAGCTGTGTGAACATGGGGCACTATTCAAATGTAAGACAGCTTTGATGCAGTGTACTTCAACAGTAATGCTATACACTATATATATATATATATATATATATATATATATATATATATATATAGGTTTACTATTGTTTGTTCGAATGGCAAAACATTTGCCATTCGAAACAGTGAAAAGTAAAACCGAACATAAACATTCCGAATGGCCTCAAAGTCGACCCAAATGATCGACACATTTGAGTCGACATTGTTACTGAAACCATCACATGATAGCCATATAGGAGCTGATGTAAATCAGACTCTTATACGAAATATCACGTTTTTGCAGGGGGGCAAGCCCCCCTGCACCCCCCCACCACTAATATATTCTAACTCCGAGATCACACTACACTTGGAATTTGGATGAATTTCCAATCTCCACTGTACCGCGATCTCTGTGCAGATAGTTGAATACACTTATGCGAATGCACTACTGCATTCGCATAAGTGTGTTCGACTTTCCCATCCATTTAAATTTTGTGCACAGCATTCTGATTTTCAGCAGCAGTGCTGCCGACAGACTGTCGTTCGCACAAATGATAGTAAATCTATGTGTGTGTATATATATATATATATATATATATAGGGTGCATGAGAAAGGCAGATTGCTGTTATGTAGCCTTTCTAATAATACCCTATATTTTATAATGGCAGTATCTTATAATAGTAAGATTTCTCTTTAAAGCAGTGGGTACTTGAATGGAAATGGAACAGAGTAAGAAATAATTATGAAAACACCAGTGTTTGGTTTGACTGTAATGTAATAGAACCAAATGAAGTGATATGCATGAAATTGTTTGCAAACTTAATGTGAAGTGCAATGGAAACAAGTAATGATTATGGTAAAGAGGAGAGAGAAACAAGAGGAAACAGACAGGTGGCACTCAGAAAAAAGTGAAAGTAAGAAGGACAAGGCTAGAAGCGAAATACAAAAAATGGCAAGGTGAATAATCAAAGTCCAGATGCATTCAGATCACAGGCTGGAGGATGAAAAATCTACCTCTTTTGGGTGAAGAGGGGTCTGAGCATAGGTAAAGGGCAAAAGGTCCAGCACAGCAGTGAAAGCCAGGAGACAAGAGGTGCTCAAAGGCAGCAATAGGGAAGATAAAACAAATGGAACAGAAGAAAATGAACACAGACTGAAAAGTGGTAGTAACTTGAAACAATGAAGTCAGAGCTTTCAACTCAGTCAAAAGAAAAAAGTGCACATCATAAAGTGTCGAATGCAGAGGGAAGTGGTACTACAGAGGTAAAAGACTGAAGGAAGATCATGAGCTCACTGTACCCCAAAGAAGAAATGGATAGTAAGGGAGCAGGGGTAGGGCAAAAGGGGAGTGGCCACCCCTTTCAAAAAGGGATTTACATGTAGTGGCTGAAAGGGTGTAGAAAAGTGGGGGAGGGTAGATGGATCATTTCGTAAGGAAGAATAAATAGGAGTTGGAACCTGCATGCCCCAAACGGGGACATAGAGGACTTTTACAGCAGATTTGGAAAATGGAATTGTATAAAAAGGGATGGAGAGGAAATCATCAGAGGAGATTTCAGTGTCACACTAGATCCCAAGAAAGGCAGGCTCTTTGGAAAAAGAGGGTACAGCACAAAGATGGAGAGACTTAGAAAGGAACATGAAATAAGAGTGGAAAGATATATGGAAGGAAAAGCACCCTGGAAAGGAGAACACATTTACTAGAAATTGCATGATTTCATACCAGTAGACTGGGTAGAATACTTCAGAAAGATGATATTCTGAAATGCATGGAGGAGGCAGAAATACAGGAGAGAGAGATATTGCACTTTGCAGTTGTAGCAATGACAGTAAAAAAAAAAAAGAGAAGGGAACAAGATTTAGGAATTCATGTTGATTTAATATCAGTAGTTTTGCAGATCGTAAGTCAACCAAATTAATTTAGCTGAAACTTTTTTGCAGGGGGTAAGCCCGTGACATCCACCATGCCATTTTAAATGTACTTAATCTGAGAACACACAACAGTGGAGAAATGGAAATCCTCCACTATATCCCAAAGTGTTTTCTACTATTCTTTTTCTGTAGATTTGCACTCAGCCAAGCTAGTTTCACTGCAATGACATGTTCCTAGGATGTGGATGTGCAAGCTACAAGTAGAAAAATCAGGAAAAATAGCAGCACTTACAAAAACGGATAGAGGAGACAGTGGAGGAGAATACTGTAGACAAAACATAACTGGGTAGACACTATTGGGATGGAATCAGTGTAGCAGTTAGGTGGGTAGAGAGTAATGGGGACACCAAAAGGCAAGAGGAGAGAGGGCAACTAGGGTGGTATGGAAAATGTAAAAAAAAGAGACAAAGCAACATGACGTGGGAATAAGGAAAAAGACATATGGGAGGGAGGAGGATTGAGCTGTTTCGTAGGGAAGAAACAAGTAACGATATGGAAGGAAAGTGGGATGAGAGAATACTGTCAGTCAGTGAAGGAAGGGGCAGAAGGACAGACAGTATTCAAGACCCTATAGGAATTAATGCAGGCACTTTTACAAACACACACTGAATGGTGGGCATACACCAGACTGAGAGAAAATGGCTGGAGGAGGAAGCAGAAACCCAGAAAAGTAGAAAAGAAAGGGGAAAATGGAAAGGAGAGCCTCGTGGAGGAAATGGGGAAAGGTAAAGCCGAATGATATATGAAGAAGATCTGAAAGGGAAAGTGGAGGAAGCCACAAAGAAAGAGAATGGATGGGAGAAGGAAGGAAGGGTGGCTCACAGGGGACGCTAAATGGCAAAATGTCCTCAAAATAATATCAGAGATGTGGTAATGTATGGAGTGGTAGATCAGCCAGTGCAGTGGTGCAGCAATTAGGGTTGTCAGCTCACAGGAGGAGGTTCTCTGGTTTGATTCTTAGCTGGGGTGCCTTTTTTGCAGAGTCTGCATGTCCTCCCTGCGTTTGTGTGGGTTTCCTCTGGCTGGTCCTGTTTCCTCCCACATTCTAAAGACATGCATCTGGAGCATTTGTCCCCTGGCCTTTGCTGAAAATGGGCTGTGTCCTAGTTGGACTTTCCTGGTAAACAAATGTTAAATTTAAAAAAAAAACAGATATTAGTGTTGTACTAATGTTAGCAGACGGAGTTCTGCTGTGGCGACCCCTAACCGGGAAAAGCCGAAAGACACGACAACAACTGATGGTATCTCACACAACTGTTATGTAAGGAAGGAAAGCAGACTGAAGATGCATGACTCAAGTGGAAGGCATGAAACACATGATCTGAAGTAGGAAGACTTCATTCGTCTGCAACCTGTGGGTATCGGATCCGATCTCGGATCCGAGCCGGCAATTCAAAAGCTTAGGCTCCGAGCTCCTAGCTCCTCCCTCTTACCCATAACCCCTTGCCAAGCCCTGACTGACCCCAGATTTCGTTTGCCGCTTTTCAAGAAGCAACGGAATTCTTGAGCTCCTGGCGTGGTTTTGAGATAAGTAGTTTTCTGACAGGAAAATTGTTTAAATTCTCTTTTTTTGTTTCAAATATAGTTAGTGTTGTGTGTGGTTAAGGCTTTCCCTCCCTCTTTAGTTAATTTTTCTCGGGTTTTTCGTAGTTTGTTTGTGTGTGTGTGTGTTTAGGCCTTAGGTGTTATGTCTGAATCCCTAAGGCTGTCTTTTCGAAATGTGCCGAGTGTGGCCATAAGCTGTCCCCAGCAGATGGCCACACTCGTCATCTTGGGGTTGAACACCTGTCTTCTGGTTGTACCATTTGTGCAGGGTTCAACCCCGGCTTTAAGGAACGGAGGTCGAAGTTAGTGCTGGCGGGTCTTTTACCCCAGATACTGCTTCGCCTCTGCTCCAGTCAGCAACTTGTTGCTGTGAGTTCTCCCTCCGGCTGGGACTCAACCTCCCTTAAAAATGCCGGAGGAAGGATTCTAGTAGGGAGAGACAGAAGGAGAGGCACAGGAGAAGCACCACAAGAGGAGAGCCAAGCTTCCAGCTCGGCTCCTCCATCTAAGCGGGCTTCCCTGTGCCTTCTAGCCTTCCTCCTCCTCGGCTCCACTCCCCTCGGTTCTCTCCTGGACCCGAGGAGGAGGAGGCTAGCCCTTCCAGGAGGTCACCGAGACGGTTCTCTAGGTCCGCTTGGTGGCCTCCTCTAGATCGACTTTTTCGATGAGCGAAGCTGGTATGGACGGGATGATGAGGGAATTCATCCAGGCCGAAATGCAAATGGGAGTGCTCCTAGCCCCCAACCGGGAGGGGCTTGACCCTTTTCGCCCCCGTAGCTCCTTCTCTGACCCATACCACGGGTTCGGAGCTTTCGGCGCCGTGCAGATTTGGATCCGGGGGGGGTCGGATCCGATTGGTCGGCGCACCTCGGATCCGTCCCATCCCTTGAGTGCTTGGTGCCGGACCCGACCCCTCGGAGCCGAGGGCCGAGCCTCGGATCCGAGGGAGCTGGTGTGTCTTCGGCTCCGTCCAGGTCGGAGCACACTGGTCTCGGATCCGGCGGTTTCGCCGACTCCGATCCGTCGTCGGATCCGAGTGGGGGTCGGCTCGGGCTTAGAGAAGCTGGCTCCCCTCGGCTTTCAACGCGTTATGGAAAGGGCACTGTCGAGGACATCCGGATCCCCGGTCCCTGCCACGGCTCCATCCCGCACTCCATTGCAGTTGGGCCAGGCCCCCACCAGCCGGTCCCAGGGACAGCCCGCCTCGATGTCCCAAGTGGTTCCCTTGGAACATCCATCTGCTGAAGAGTACTCCTCAGACAGCCCCCCCGATGAAGTACCTCGAAGCGCAAGTGCAAGAGGAGGCACATGGACTCCCTGAGTCCGTCACTGAAGACACGGACTTGGATGAAGGGAAGGCTCCCCTAGGTCACCCCTGAGGACGTCTCATTTGGAGACATCATGGAGATGTTAAGGATCAGGGGTGGTCTGCCCCAAGGCTTCTTCGGACGAGTCTGTGTTCTTGGAGGCATTCGAGGCGGGCCCTTCTACCTCTTGGGTGTCCCTCCTGCTGACCCCTGGTAGATCTTATATCTATCAGGGCGTGGAAGGATCCGGACACCATTGAGCCTATCCCAAAACGCCCGGACCGCATTCTTTCTCCTCCATCAGACCGCACCCACTGGAGTAAGGGTCCCCCAGTAGATGCCATGATGATGGCTGCAGCCACGAAGAGGGAATTGGCCCAGGAGAGTCCCTCCGTCCATCCTCCGGGCAAGGAGTCCCGTTCGATGGATCGAATTGGGAAGCGAGTGTTTAGTTCAGCGACCTTCTCCTTGAGAGCGCTGAACTACATGGCACGTCATTAGGATGCAGCGAGATCTGATTAAAGAGTACGCTGCATCTCCCCCGGAGTCCATCTCGAGTGAGGATAAGCAGGTTTATTCCACCCGAATGGCCACTCTAAGATCTGTGTCCAATACATCTATGCGACTGCTGTCTCATGCTACTGAGGGAGCCGCTAGAGCCAGCGGAGCAGGCCTTGTCATGAGGCGACAGGCCTGGCTCCGCCATTGTGATTTTGCTGAGCCCTTTAAGGCGACCTTCGCGAATGCCCCTTTCGATGGTTCTGCCTTATTTGGCAAGACTGTTCGCGAGACACTTGTCCAGAGCGAAAAGGACGGGAAGACGCTGTCTGCCATCGGAGTCCGCTTCTCAGCTCCCCAGAGGTCCTTCTCTAAGAACCAAAAGGGACAGAAGAAGATGTGGTTCCGGAAGTCGCAGCAGTCCCAACCTGCTCCGGATAACCAGTCCTTCCGTGGCAGAGGAGGACGGGGAGGTCGTCGTGCCAGAGGCAGGGGGGCTCCTGGCAATTTTGGGTCCAGAGAACCCTTCTCTGAGAGACCCACGCAGCAGCCCTGAAGGGTTGCCCGGCTGTCCGTCTCTGGAGGCAGTCGGGGGGCGGTTTTCGATGCACCTGACTTCTTGGGAGTCCATAACAACAGACAGTTGGGTGCTTCGACTCATATCCAGAGGATATTCAATACCCCTAATCAAGATCCCCAAATCTCGCAGCCTCCCAGATGTTCCACCCGACCAAAGGGAGGCGGCAGCTCTCAAAATCGAGCAGCTGCTAGGAAAGAGCCATCCAGCGTCCCCAGATCAAGCCGGATTAGGGTTTTACTCCAGGTTCTTTTGGTGCCAAAGAAGACGGGGACTTAAGACCAATTTTAGACCTTTCCCTGTTGAACCTGTCAGTAACCAAGCAAAAGTTCCGGATGGTCACCCTGCAATCTATACTCCCCTGTTGAGGGAGAACGACTGGATGTGTTCCATAGACCTCAAGGATGCGTACTACCACATTCGGATGGACAGACGATCCAGGAGGTTTCTTCGCTTCGGCTGGGAGCCAGTCACTATCAGTTCAGGGTCCTCCCTTTGGTCTCACCTCAGCCCCAGGGTGTTTACCAAGGTGTTAGCGGTGGTAGCGGCCCACCTGAGGCTCCAGGGATTACAGGTCTTTCCGCA